>NC_090749.1:83207100-83548666 GCF_036898095.1 Palaemon carinicauda | reverse complement strand
GGTGTTGCTGCTTTGATGGCCGCCTTCTGCTTCAGGATGGTGCCTATCGTAGACGGATTCCGGCCATACTCCTTGGTGATCGCACTTAAACACATACCAGACTCGTACTTTTTAACGATTTCAAGTTTCGTCTCCATCGAGAGCATCGTCGTCTTCTTTCCTTCGGCAACATTCTTGGGACCCATGGCTACAGTAATACGTAATATAATACACTACGTAACGTTATATACAGTCTATGTATAGTAAACACTAATACAGTACAGTGCATAGTAACGATTGTTTATTAACGATAACACGTGGCGTACGAATGTACTGTATATTAACACTAAGTCAAACAAGCGAAAGCACACAATGTCTGTTAACGATACCGCGGTCGGAACGAAAAGAGAGAGAGAGAGATGAACGCCCGTGCGTAGGCAAGCTGGGATAGTTGCCGACCAATAGGAAAGCAGGATCTTATGGGGTCAGCTAGCGTCTGAGTATATATATATATATATATATATATATATATATATATATATATATATATATATATATATATATATATATATATATATATATATATATATATATATATATATATATATATATATATATACACACAGTGATACCTCTGGATACGAAAGTTTCTGCTTACGAAAAATTCAGGATACGAAAAGTGATTAGAAGATTTTTATGCCCCAGTATACGAATAAAATTTCAGGATACGAAAACCTTACAAGATCCCAACTCTTCGCCGAGAGTAATTTTAAAAAGCGCGCGCCGCCTGACCTTGAACTTGGGTAGACTCACTTACAGCCTC
Source organism: Palaemon carinicauda (assembly GCF_036898095.1). Lineage (NCBI taxonomy): Eukaryota > Metazoa > Arthropoda > Malacostraca > Decapoda > Palaemonidae > Palaemon > Palaemon carinicauda. The sequence goes on along the minus strand of NC_090749.1, from coordinate 83,547,864 downwards.
CCGCTCACCCATTGGTTATCTCCCTACTCAGATGCTAGCTGACGCCATAAGATCCTGCTTTCCTATTGGTCGGCAACTATCCCAACTTGCCTACGCACGGGCGTTCATCTCTCTCTCTCTCTTTTCGTTCCGACCGCGGTATCGTTAACAGACATTGTGTGCTTTTGCTTGTTTGACTTAGTGTTAATATACATTGCATGTTTATTACTACAGTACAGTTTAGCGTGTTTATGGAAGAAAAGGTGTCTTCTCGTAAGGCTTGGAACGGATTAGGCTATTTACATGTAAAACGCGACTCAGGATACGAAAAAATCAGGATACGAAACCGTATCCTGAACGGATTACTTTCGTATCCTAAGGCATCACTGTATATATATATATATATTAATTCAGTTAAATCTTCATATTTCTTTGGAAAATAGTAAAAAAAAATCTTTATATCATTATTCGATGTTCCGATAATGGGAATAGTAACGCATCGGAAGGAAATCACTTGATTTGCCTCTTGCCTTCCGCCAGAAATATGACGTTATTAATCTTTTTCTTAAATTTACGGTAAGTTGTACTAATCATATAACTAATGATATAGACCACTAAAACACTTGATATCGTTATTTAGTGTTTCAATGATGGGAAATATGTAATAAGATTTGTCCTATTAGTATACTTCCTTTAAATAGATATCGATCTATCATCAGATTAAATAAAACTAGCGTACAGTAAAATTCACGCAACGTAATACTCATGACAACCGATACATACCTACAAAATACTTTGAACTGTTACTTAATATTTCGATAATGGGAATACTAATACTATTTGTTAGCCTATTGGAAGGAAATCACTGTACTGTCCGTTGTTGCTCCGAGCTGTCGTTTAACGAGTACAGTACGTTGTTAAATGAGGACTACCTTTACAGTACTTCTAGTGTCTCCAACTTCTGGTTTCCACTTCAAAATCTACTGGGAGTAGGGCGTGCTGCAAAAGAGAATATCATTAGACAAAGTTGAAGGACCAAAATATAAAAATACAATAAAAAAAAATTATGCAAGCATGAAAAAAGGGTTTGTTCCGTAACCGAAATACAAACCACGCTATTTACATAGGGTATTACTTTCGGCGTAGCTGAAATGACGAGCCATTAGATTTTTAACGAGGGTTAACTACCCTCTCGCTAGTTAGCGAGGGGGTAGGGGAGGGGGCTACCCCTCCCCCCTCAAACACCGGTGAACTGATTCACTTCACTTTTGCTCGGGTGATGATCAGACGTGTCTGTCTCACCCTCGCATTTTTGACAGCCTTAATCTTTTCTGCTTTTTCTTTCAGTTGTTTGTACGGAAGTTGGCCTCTACTCCTATCATGCGCAAGTGGCCTGGACTACCTGACCGCCCTTGTGGGACGTTCATGTCAGCGGTAGAGACGGACCCTCACACCTTGTGTCCGTACTGCAGAGGTCAGCGGTGTGATAGGAATAAAACTTGTAGGGAGTGGTCTACCTCCCAGTAGGAGAGGTTCTCCCGGCGGTGGAAGAAGGAAGGTTCCAAAGACTCTTCTTCCGCTGCCCGAACCTCCTCTGAAGCTCCCACTCGATCGATCTCTCGTGAAAGGCTGTCGAGTAGTAGCGTAGGCCATGCTTTTGTTGACCAACCTCGGGGTTCGGGAGAGGGAGTTGCCTCCCATAGCGAGGCAGCTCCTCCTCCTCCGGTGGAGGATATTGATAACAATTTGTATAATGATGATTTGTTTCAGCTTTGGGTTTCCTTGGGGCTTAAGGGCTCGCCCTCCAAGGAAGCCCTGTTTCACCTGATCCAGTTGGGTGCAGCTGTCAAACAGTCGCCGGTAATAGCAGAGGTAGATCCTCTGTCTATTGACATTGTTGTGGCAAGGGCTTCCGACGGGTCGGGTCAAACCCCTGCAGTTGCAGATGTTGCTGAAGGCTCAGTTCCCCCCTCCGAACATCCTTCGAGGGGGCAGCTGAGTCCAACGGTCTCTCCTGCGAGTGCTTCTCCTCCTCGGGGGAGTTCACTAACAGAGACTCCTCTTTGGAGGACTGATGATGGTGTTCCTGTCTGAGGTCGTCTTCGCCGTAAGGCTCGCCCGCCTCTTCACCGTAGAGGTCTTCCTTCTCCCTACAAGGGAGTTAGGAGGCGCCTCTTCGGTTCATCACCCTCGACGTGAGCAGACCGTTGCAGCCGCATCTCTAGACCTCTCAGCAGATCCTTCGCGATCTCCTACACCTGCCAGACCTGGGAGTCTTCCTTCTCCGTTCCCGGACGCAGATGCGCAGTGAGCGCCAACGCATCCCGTTATCTAATGAGCACCGGTCCTTTCAGGGCAAAGCGACTTATCTCACAATGTGAGTAAGTCCCTTAAGTGCCAGGTTTTACCTGCGCGTCAACGTTCTCCTGTGCGCTCACGCGCAACAGCGTGTAAGTGCTCTCCTGTTGCTGAGGACCAGCCCTCTTCGGAGTCAACGCACCAGTGATCTCCTGCAGCTGAGACATCTCGCCATCGTTCTCCTGCTCGCCAGCGCTCATTATGCTCACCTGCGCGCCAGCGCTCTCCTGTCCATCAACGATCTCCTGCTCGCCAGCGCACATCTGCGCGCCCTGTTCCTGATGCACGTCCACGTTCTCCTGCACGCCCACGATTGCCTACTCGTCAGCGCACATCTGCGTGCCCTGTTCCTGATGCGCCGCCCACGTTCGCCTTCATGCCCACGATTTCCGGATCTGGGCACAGGCAAGGAGACCCCTCCTTTGCCTCCTCGCCTGCGATCTCCTGCGCGCCCACGCGTCAGCCATCGCCTACGCACCATCGCGCACACTCACCTGTGCACTCTTCCAGGAAGGGACGAGATTCTACACCGGACCGCGCACTTGCGCGCCAGCGATCACCTGCGCCCCAACGTTGTCCTGCGCGTCAGCGATCTCCTTTGCGCCCACGCGATCCTTCACCTGCGCGCAAGCACTCTCCAACGCGCCAGCGCATCTACGCTTTGGATCACCAAAGGTCTCCTACGTGTCCACGCACTATCGCCCCCGAACGCGGACAGTCACCTTCTCGCCCTACGCGCCATCGCTTGCCAACGCGCCATCTCCCGACTGACAACGCTCGCCATTGAAAACGCGCGTACCCTCACCTGCGCACCCACGCGCACTTTCACCTATGCGCCCACTCGCCTGTGTGTCCACGCGTCCACTCGCCCACGCACCCACGCGCCCTATCGCCAGTGCGCCTTCGCACACCCTCGCCCACACGCACTCGCGCTTCCATCTCCTTGCGCATGTGCGTCAACGCTCTCCCGCGCGCGACCCTGCGAGTTTTCCATCGTGCGATCTCGATCGCGATTCCCGCCGGGTTTCGCAGTGCGAATAACCTAGTGAGAGTTCAGGAGCGCGGACTTCCAGGTCATCATCGTCATAATCCCCTCCTCGCAAGCGCAGATCATCGCACTTGCAAGAGGTGCAAGATTCTTCAGAGAGGTTTAGGCAACACTTCTTTTTCTTTTCAGGCAGGCCCTGTGGTGTCTACTCCTAAGGATCACCCGATCCCTTTCCCTCCAGCGGGAGCCACTGACACTGCCTCCGTCAGCCTTGGTTTGGGTCCCTGATCAGAGTCGTCGTTCAGGCTGTTAAGCCTGCCCTCGCTGCTCTAGGACTCAAACTAACGTCTTCGTCTCCACTGAAGAGAAAGAGAGGAGTAGACTTCGTGGTGACTTCCCCTAGGGTCAAATTGGTTCCTAAGAAGTCCGTCGGGAAGGCCCCTTCCCCCTCTCGGTCGTTCTCTCCTTCACCTGTGGACGAAGCGTTTCCGTCCTCAGGAGAATCCAGCGAGGTGAGATCTTCTCCCACGGCACCAATGGGAGGAACCCCACCTTGTGTAGGAGAATCGTTCCGTGTAGGGGTGGAGAAGAGCCCTCAGATTTCTTTGCTAGAGTCCTGTATCCCTCCTAGAAGGGACCCCAAGGACTCGAAGACGGTCCCTAAGTTTTCATCCCGGATTCAACCAGAGCCAGCAAGACCCCAGGAGAACGTCCATGTGTCCCCCCAAGTAGAGCAGTTGGGGACAGGAGACTTTGCCGCCAGCCCATCAGGAGGAGAGCACCATGAGTCGGAGCATGCCTTCTGGCAGGTCCTGAATCTGATGAGGCAACTCAACAGGTTTAAGGACCCGGAGACCGCCCCCCGCGAAGGCAAGGATACGGTCCTGGACCGAGTCTACGGCACTCAAAAACCCTTGAAGGCCAGTGCGGCTCTGCCCTGGTCTCAGGGGGTGAAGAAAGCCAGAGACAAGGTTGAGGGCCAGCTTTTCGAACTCGCCTCCTCCGGCCGTTCCTCTGCCGGTAACAAGCTCCTCCCACCTCATCGCGTACAGCAGAGGAGGTACTTTCAGATCATGGGGGAGCCTTGTTTAGCTCTTCCTCTCCATCACTCTGTGGAAGAGCTTACCAGGGGAACCTCTCTTGAGAGGCTCTCCTTCCGGCAGGTGACATTCTCGGCTACGGAGATCCTGAGGAAGGAGAAGGTCGCCAAGTGTGCCATGCAGGCCACTTCGTGGCTGGATATCTGGCTTGGGTCTCTAGGCATCCTGTTGCGATCCAAGGACTTGTCCAAGGAAAGCACCAGGAAGGCCATGGAGACCTTCCTCCTCTCAGGCACGCGCACCATCGAGTTTCTGGCTCACCAAGTTTCGAACTTGTGGGCAAACTCGATCTTGAAGCGTCGTGATGCGGTGGCCGAGAGGTTCCATTTGAAGGTCCCAGCCGTGGATGTCTGCAAGCTCAGACACTCTTCCATCAGTGGACAGAGTCTGTTTGAGCCCAAGGATGTGGAACGGACAGCTGAGAGGTGGAGGAAATCGAATCACAATTCTCTCCTCCAAAGGGCTCTTACATCCAGACCCTACAAGCCTCTAGCACCTCAACAACAGCAACCTCGTCAGTCTAAGACTACGAAATCGGCACCGGCAGCAACGGTGAAGGTGTCTAAACAGCAGCCCTTTCCTGTCAAGGACAAGAAGGGCGGAAGGTCCTCCAGGGGAGGCAAGAATCCTAGAGGGAGCGGCCGTGGCTACAAACGCTAGGATTGGCAATCCCCCTGCATGTCCACCAGTGGGGGGATGCCTGCAAAATTGTGCATTCAGGTGGCAGCAACTCGGGGCCGATTCCTGGACGATCTCCGTGATCAGCCAAGGTTATCGCGTCCCGTTCATAACACCTCTACCTCCCCTGACAGCGAATCCAGTGTCGTTGAACTCCTATGCCATGGGATCGGCAAAGGGGCTAGCCCTTTGGGCAGAAGTCGAGACCATGCTCAAGAAGGATGCTCTCCAGGAAGTCGTTGACGGCTCCCCAGGCTTCTTCAGTCAACTCTTTCTTGTAAAGAAGGAGTCTGGAGGCTGGAGACCCGTCATCGACCTCTCAGCCCTGAACAAGTTTGTCAAACAAACTTCGTTCAGCATGGAGACAGCAGACACGGTCAGACTCGCAGTGAGACCGCGAGACTTCATGTGCACACTGGATCTGAAGGATGCGTACTTCCAGATCCCAATCCATCCGTCTTCCAGGAAGTACTTGAGATTCAGCCTAGGCAACAAGATCTACCAATTCAAGGTGCTGTATTACGGTCTCTACAGCACCACAGGTGTTCACCAGAGTGTTCACCCTGATGTCTTCGTGGGCACATAGGATCGGCATCCGTCTCCTCCGTTATCTGGATGACTGGCTGATTCTAGCAGACTCGGAGTCGACCCTTCTTCGACACCGAAACAAGCTTCTGGGACTGCCAAGATCTAGGGATCATGGTAAATCTCGAGAAGTCTTTTCTGCTTCCATCTCAACGACTGGTATATCTAGGCATATTAGACACCAATCTCCACAAAGCCTTTCCATCAGACAACAGGATAGCAAGGCTGAGGAGGGTCGCAGATCCTTTCCTCAGACAAGAAGAGCTTCCAGCCCAATCTTGGTTACATCTCCTAGGTCACCTTTCCTCCCTGGCCCGCCTAGTTCCAAACGGCCGCCTCAGGATGAGATCCCTCCAATGGCGGCTCAAGTCCCGGTGGAATCAAGGCAACGATTCACCGGACATTCTGGTTCCCATGGGACCCGGGGAACGGACGGACCTGCAGTGGTGGTTGACCGACGAGAACCTTCGAAAGGGAGTGGATCTTCTCGTCCTCCCCCCGGATTTGATGCTGTTCTCGGACGCATCAAAAGAAGGGTGGGGGCCCACGTTCTGAACCAAAGGACCTCAGGCCTATGGTCAGAATCAGAAAAGTACCTCCATATCAATCTGCTAGAGATGAAGGCTGTATATCGGGCACTTCAACAGTTCCAACAAACCCTGGCGGGTCACTCCGTGGTGGTGATGAGCGACAACACCACAGGTAGTGGCTTATATCAACAAGCAGGGAGGTACCTTTTCACAACAGCTATCCCATCTTGCAGTAGAGATACTGAGATGGTCCGAAGTCCACTCAATCTTACTATCAGCTCGCTTCATTCCAGGCAAGAGGAATGTGCTCGCAGACAGTCTGAGCAGAGCTTCTCAGATAGTGAGTACCAAGTGGTCTTTGGATCCTCTAGTAGCCAACAAATTCCTGACTTTGTGGGGTTCCCCGATAGTGGATCTGTTCGCAACAGCCTTGAACTTCAAGCTGCCGCTGTACTGCTCCCCAGTCCCAGACCCCTCTGGCAAGATGCCTTCCAATAACGGTGGGACAACATCGATGTCTACGCCTTCCCACCGTTCTGTCTGATGAGAAGGGTGCTCAAAAAGACCAGACTATCTGTCAATCTGTCAATGACCTTAATAGCTCCGCTATGGCATCATGCAGAGTGGTTCCCGGACCTTCTGCAGCTCCTGATGGATCTCCCGAGAGAACTTTCTCCATGACACGAGCTACTCAAGCAACCACACTGCAACATCTTCCACAAAGCTGTAGCATCACTTCAGCTTCACGCATGGAGACTATCCAGCATCTCCTCACAGAGAGAGGCTTTTCGCAACAAGTTGTGGAAAGGATGTCTCAACACCTGCAAAAGTCATCCGCAGGGGTCTACCAGGCGAAGTGGAGAGTCTTCTGTGGTTGGGGTCGTGTAAGGGGTATCTCTCCCCCGATGGCCACTATTCCAGCAATAGCGGAGTTTCTTGTATACTTGCGGGAAGAAATACGCCTTTCAGTCTCGGCGTTGAAAGGCTATCGCTCAGCCTTAAGCCTGGCCTTCAGGCTGAAGGGACTGGACATTTCCTCCTCGCTGGAACTTTCCTTGCTCATACGAAGCTACGAACTTACCTGCCCTCAGTCGGAAGTGAGACCTCCTCCATGGAACGTGGTTCGGGTTCTCGGGCTCTCAAGAGACCTCCGTTCGAACCATTACGCCAGGCTTCTGATCGTCACCTGACTTGGAAGACGGTGTTCCTGCTCGCTCTGGCTTCTGCCAAGCGTGTCAGTGAACTTCATGGTCTCTCGTACGACGTCGCCCATTCAAGGGGATGGGGGTAGGTAACGTTCAGGTTCGTCCCTGAGTTTGCAGCTAAGACTCAAAATCCTGGAGTTCCGGACCCACGGTTCGACTCCAGGATTTCGAGTCTCCGTTCCGTAACAGATGACCCAGACCATCTGCTACTATGCCCAGTAAGGAGTCTGAGGCGTTATCTTAAAAGAACAGCTGCAGTCCGTCCTTGCGTGCAAGCCCTGTTTGTGAGCACAGGAAGGATGAAGAGAAGGGTCACCAAGAATACCATCTCAGCCTGGATTCGAAGGGTCATCCATCATGCCCCGAATCCAGACCCTCCTCCGTCACGTCGCCCGAGAGTACACGATGTTAGGGGCATCGCTACGTCCCTGGCCTTCAAGAGAAAATTCTCTGTGATGCAGGTACTATAAGCTGTGGTCTGGAAGCGTCAAACGACCTTCACAGCCCACTACCTGCAGGACGTGACCCACAGGAGCCTCGATACATTTTCTATCGGCTCTGTGGTGGCTGCACAACAGCTGGTCTAAACTCAGGCACATTTATGGACAGGTAGCAGAAGGTTGAGGGCATTGTTACCCAGTTTTAGTCTGCATGGATAAAAGAGTATGTCTGGCCCTTACTCTTTTCTTCATCCTCCCCTCTCTTGGGGAAAGCAGCATCCTGGGTTCTCTGCATAGCTGACCTCAAACCACTGTAGGTAAACCATGCTTCCTTGTGTTCCTAGTATTAACATAATACTGTCGCGTCCCCCATACCCTAAGCCTAGAATTCCATCTAAAGGACTCCAGGTCAACATCCTAGGACGAGTCACGCCTACTCCTTCACACACAAGTTTATGTAGGCCGCACGTTCCTTGCAGAGCAAGGAATTTTCGAGGTGCAGGGACTCCTTCCCTCGAGTGCTACTCACTCGGGTTCTGAGTCCTCGGGCAAAGTCGAAGCCAGTAAGGCTGGGACTTTCCACCCTACCTAAGGATTAAGTCACCCTATGTAAATAGTGTGGTTTGTATTTCGGTTACGAAATAAATGACAAATTCGGAGTTAATTTGTATTTTTCCTAACCATACAAACCTTAGCTATTTACACATATTTGCCCGCCAGCCCTGTCCCCCGTGAAGTCCTACCTCTAAGCGAAGTGAATCAGTTCACCGGTGTGTGAGGGGGGAGGGGTAGCTAGCTACCCCTCCCCTATCCCCTCGCTAACTAGCGAGAGGGTAGTTAACCCTCGTTAAAAATCTAATGGCTCGTCATTTCAGCTACGCCGAAAGTAATACCCCTATGTAAATAGCTAAGGTTTGTATGGTTAGGAAAAATACAAATTACAGTATCTCCAAATTTGTCATTTTTATTTTTCTTTAGCTTAATTAGTTTATTATTTTCCACAGCATTCACCTGCTCTACAGTGATTGCCCGCTCATCAGCGTTCAGCTGCTTGGCAGTGTTCACCTGCTCGTCAGTTTCTGCCTGCCCGTCAATGTTCTCCTGATCTTCAGCGATCGCCTGCTTATCAGTCTTCACCTGCTCGACAACGATCACATTCTCCTCGGCATTCACCTGCTCGTCAGCGATTGCCCATCCGACGGCATTCAGCTCATCGACCTCACAAGTCGTGTAAGCCTTCACTGTCTCGAGAAACGTGCATCGATCATCCAACAAACCAGCCATTCGTCCTTACACCAGAGCGCTCTCAAGCCATTGCGTCCCTCTCTGGTGGAAGCGCGTTCACTCACCTGTTCCTGAGCCTCTTCAGCACAATTTATTGCTCATCGGTCGTCCTTCTCTCCTAGCAACAGGTGAGTCACCTCCCCAGCGATTGTTGTCAAACTGACCTGCCTCTCAGGCAGTAGTAACGATGGATCCCAAGTTACCACGGTATCGCAATCCAACGCGGGAACACTCCCTCTTATCGTTCTGCCAGCCATCGATCTTCGTGTCAGAACAGGAGGTTGCTCGTCGATACCCAACACTTCAGTGATCACCACATCCTTGTACAAGAGAGGATCTGCAACAGAAACCACCTAAAGCGGTGTTTGTGTCCTGCAAAGGTAAGATGAGTTACAATCATTCTCCATTGCCCCACTCCCCTCCCCACAAACGTGTAATGTTGCAGCTGCCGGGAAGGAGGGAGGGGGCAAATAGCCGGATTTCAGGATAGCCAAACTTCCAGCATTTAGAAGGGAATCTTCTTTTATGGCCCCTAAATCCTCAGCATCGGTTGTGGAGACTACTCGGAAGGACCGTATATCCTCTCTCCCTTCAGGGGATCTATCAGAGAGTGCATCGATGTGTTAGCAGCCGTGGTTCAACGCCCAGGTTAGGGCGGTAATCCAAGACTTCACCTCCATGCTTCCTTCATGTACGTCGGAAGCCTCAGCGGGTTCATCCAATCCGGGACTCAAGACCACGACTTCTTCCTCCCCCTTGAAAAGGAAGAGGGGATCTCCTGATAAGGTCTCTTCATCAAGAGTCAAGCTGACCCCGATCAGGATGCCATTGCCTCTGCCCCTCATTGCCTCATCCACCGTTTCGAGAGGCAATCAAAGGGAAGAGTCAGTGTCGGACTCTTCCCTTGCGTCACCGACGGAAAGACCCCAAGGAGAGAAAGTAGGCTTGATTACAGCTGCATGTTCCCCTCATTCTGAGGTCACGACATCTAAACCTTCTGCCTTGTAGCCCCTGTTTCCTCCTAGAAGGGAACCTAAGGACTCGAAGACTATTCCAAAGTACTCCAGGACTCAAAACCCCTCTGAGGGTTCTAGGAGCCAAGTCAGTCTTCCACGGCTCACCCCTGGGTGAGACCTCGGTGGTGGATGAAGATTCCACTGCCAGCCCAGATTTGGACAAAGCTCAGAGAGTCAGAACATGCCTTTTGGTAATTCTGTCCGTTACGATTGGCCTTAACGGGTTACCGGATCCGGAAATGGCCCCTCAAAAGGGCAAAGACCGTGTCTTAGGCACCCAAAAGCCTCCTATGGTCAGTGCAGCCTTGCCCTGGTCCTAGGAGTTAAAGGGTGTCCGGCGTAAGATGGCCTCCCAACTGTCTTCTATCTCTGAATTTTTTCGTTCCTCCTTGTCCTCCAAACTCCTCCCACCTTCAGGTGCCAACCAGAGGAGATATTACGACATTATGGACGAGACCTTCTCGACAATGTCACTACATCACTCCCTGGGAGAGCTGACCAAGTGAGTCTCTTGAGAGGCTCTCTTCGCATCAGGTCTCATTCTGAGCTTCTGAGATCCTAAACCAAGAGAAGGTTGTGAAGTACCCCATGTAGGCTGCTTCGTGGGTGGATCATTGGTTGGGATCGGTAGGAATTCTGGTGTGAACCGAGGATTTTATGAATAAAACTTACCTGGCAGTTATATATATATAGCTATAGTCTCTGGCGTCCGGCAGAGTTTTTCAAAACTCGCGGCAACCGCCGCGTGGTGGTTGTGTGGTTAGGTGGTTAATAACCCTTACAAGGTGGTACTTGGGATCATTCTCGTTTTCTGTCCCTCGGATCATCTCTGCCAGTTGGACTGACAACATCGTTGGTCCGCCATTGGAGTTTTTCGTTCGCTTTTCCTGTGTCGCTGTGCCGGACTTATTTTTTGGTGAAGTACACTGAACTGGGGTTTTGGCAATCGCATTTGTGATTATTCTTTGACTATTTGTTTGTCTACGATGACTGATAAACTTCATTTATGTGTTTGTGTGAATGAGGAATGCAAGGTAAGGTTACTGAAAGTTTCGGTAGACCCTCACACTGTTTGTTTGGGGTGCAGGGGTTTTGAATGTGCGCTTGATAAAAGGTGCAAGAAATATGAGGTTTTGAGCGAGAAGGAATGGTTGGGTATGAAGCGCTATGTGCGTAAGTTAGAGTTAGATAAAGCCAGGAGGGCTTCGAGATCTAAATCTAATCTGCTAGTGAGCTTAGCTTAGATACAGTGGAACCTCTACATACAATTGTCCCAACATACGAAGTAAAATTCGACCAAATTTCTGTCTCAACATACGAAGTGTTGCTCCAACATACGACATAAACAATACGCTTACCCGTGGAATTTTCTTAAAAGCGTCCAGCGTAGTTTGTTGTTGACGCTGCTAGACGGTAGAACATCGGAGGGACGCCAATCGAGCATCACCTTGATCAGTCCTCTCATCGCGTGTGCATCGTGTGATTGTCCTCTATTCGCTCAGTTTTAACAGTTTTTTATCTTGCCTTATCACATGTCGTTTTCTGTGTTCCGTAATCATGGGTCCTAAAAAGCTTAGTTTCGGTTCAGGAAGTAGTAGCAGTGGTGAGAAAAAGAGGAAGTCTATGCTTTCATTAGAATTAAAGCAGGAAATCATAAAAAAGCATGAGCGAGGTGTACGTGTTAGCGATCTGGCTAAACAATATAGCCGGAATATGTCTATGATCTCGACGATCATAAAACAGGAGTCGGCTATTAAATCAGTGAAACCTTCGAACGGGATCACGATTATTTCTAAACATCGTAGCCTACCCTTGAAGAGATGGAACGACTTTTGTTAATATGGATCAAAGACAAGGAGATTGTTGGCGATACGATCACGGAAACGATCATTTGTGAGAAGGCCAGCGCTATCTACAGTGACTTGAAGGCAGCGAGCTCTCGGGGTGACGCGGGGAAGAGTTCAGCCGATCCTACGACGGAGGAATTCAAGGTGTCTTGAGGTTGGTTCGAGAAATTTAGGAAACGGACCGGGATTCATTCAGTTGTTCGTCATGGAGAAGCTTCAAGTTCGGACACTAAGGCTGCTAAAGACTTTGTTAAAAAGTTTGAAAGCATCATGGCGGAGGAAGGTTACGTAGAGCAGCAGGTTTTCAACTGTGATGAAACCGGTCTGTTTTGGAAAAAGATGCCTAGTCGAACGTACATTACCGCTGAAAAGAAGAAAATGCCTGGACATATGCCAATGAAGGATCGGTTGACTCTTGCGCTTTGTGCCAACGCCAGCGGGGACTGCAAAATTAAGCCTTTGTTAGTTTACCATTCCGAAAACCCTATGGCATTTAAAGCACATAGAATTAATAAAGACCTGCTACATGTTCTATGGTGTTCTAATTCTAAGGCTTGGGTTACTAGGCATATCTTTGTGGAATGGGTAAACGTAGTTTTCTGCCCTGCTGTCAAGAAGTATCTTCAGGAGAGGAATTTGCCTTTGAAGTGCTTGGTTTGTTTGGACAATGCACCCGCTCACCACCCGGACTTGAAGATGATATCATCGACGAATACAAATTCATCAAGGTGTTGTATCTTCCACCGAATACCACCCCTATCCTCCAGCCCATGGACCAGCAAGTCATCTCTAATTTTAAGAAGCTGTACACCAAGCACTTATTTAAGCAGTGCTTTAATGTCACGCAAAGCACCAACTTAACTTTGCGTGAATTTTGGAGAAGCCACTTCAATATCGTGCACTACTTAAAGATCATTGATCAGGCTTGGGAGGGAGTAACTCGTTGGACCCTGAATTCCGCTTGGAAGAAGCTTTGGCCTGATGCTGTTGCTCCCAGAGATTTTGAAGGTTTTGGCCCCGAGAATGAACCTGTGCTTGCCGCCGAGGAAGACGTCAAAGAGATTGTATCCCTTGGCAAGTCCGTGGGTCTGGAGGTGGATGAAGATGACATCACCGAACTCGTCGATGAGCATCACGAAGAGCTCACCACCGAGGAACTCGAGGAGCTGCAAGCCATGCAGCATGATGAGTTCCAAGCGCAGTTGAGTGAGTCGGAGGAGATTGAGGAGGTAGGCGAAATCTTAGGTACGGCGGAAATAAAACAGATGTTGGCATATCATCAACACGTTGATTTCATCGACAAGCATCACCCACAGAAACTTCAGGTTTGCCGTGTTGTTGCGCAGTTCGATGATGTTTGCTTAACGCATTTTAGAAAAATCCTCAAAAGCCGTACAAAGCAACTTTCACTCGATAGTTTCTTTAGAAAATCTTTAAAACGGTCTAGTGATCATGATGAAAAGAAAGAAAGTGAAGCAATGAAAAGGAAGACCGAATCGAGTGAAAGTGATGAAAATTAAAAATAAGAAAAAAAAATGTAAAAAAATATATATAATTATAAAAAAAAAAAAAGCTAAGTTAAGTTAAAGTTCACATAGTAGTGTAAGTTAGTGTAAGTTATCGTACACGTTATCTTATAAAGTCACCGTCCCTACCTCCTCGCTGATCTTCCGTCTCCTCCTGCGTAGAAGTCCCTACACCTGCGCTGGCGTGTCGCTAAGGTAAAGTGTTACATTACAACCCGTTTTTTATTTATTATTTCATTATTGTTCTTTTTTTTGGTTTGTAATATGTATTTATTATAGTTATTGTATTAATGTCACGTGTAATTATGTGTAGCCATTTATTAAGGATTTATTATGGGTTTTTAGGCTGAGGAATGAATTAAATCAATTACCATGTATTCTTAAGGGAATATTTGCTCCAACATACGATTGTTTTAACATACGAAGTAGTTTATGGAAGGAATTAAGATCGTATGTAGAGGTATCACTGTATTTCATTTGATCCCTTAATTAATTCCTCTGTAGAAGTTGAACCTTCTCCTGAGGTAGTAGCTCCTGCCTCTTCTACAGGAACTGTATCTACGGATGACCCTCAGTACGTCAGGATGGCGGCTGAGTTGAAGGCTCTTAAGACCAGCTTTCAGACTTGAAAGGTAAGAGTGGGAGTGTAATTAGTGCTTCTGAAAGTGCAGTGGAGGTGGCGACTGATCGAACTTGTTACGTCCCTAGGTCGAGACCTCTACCAAGCTCTCAGAACCAAGGGAGAAGGTACGTCGACGGCCGCAAGGGAGGGAGAGGTACGTATCCTCGGTCAGCCGTCGCCTCAGGCAGTCCTGTTGCGTTTTCCCAGGCTGCTCATGACCGCCACGGAAAAGGCGTGTCGGAAGTGATGGTGTCTTCTCTGAGCCCCTCTCCTAGATGCAAATGGCAGTATGAGGCTTCGAGACCGACCAAGAGGAGGTGGAAACAAGCTGACCAGACCCGTTCTCGCTCTCCCCTTTTAAGTAGTCCAGAACCTTTTCCTTCTGAGGATGACTGGGACGTCGTTCCAACGAAAAGGTCAAACCCTAGAGATAGAAGGAAGGAGAGTTCTCTTCTTTTAAGTGACGAGAGACCCTTCTCCTACGACCAGCGTTACTCGGCAGCCATCGCCTTCGGAATCGCAGGACCCAGCAGCAGTCGCGGAGTCTTTCATGACGGTGATGCAGAAACAACTGTTTTCCCTTGTGCAAGCTTTTAGCCACCCTCCCCCCAGTTGGGCAGGCGTAAGGACGACTCTTTACCAATTAAGAGGGAACGGAGTTCTTCTCCCTTGCAGGACAAACAGCGTCACTCCTCTCCCAGGGAACCGCGGCGTGATTCCTCAAGCGCGCGATACCGCGCTTTTTCTTCCTCAACTCGCCGCCAGGACGCTTGCGGTTCTCGTCATCAGGATGCTTCCGTCTCTTGTTCGCGACGCCAGGACGCATCCAGCCTGCCTCTCCAGGACGCTTCCATTTCGCAACACCAGGACGCATGCAGCTCTCGGCGCAAGGATGCTTCCATCTCTTGGCGCCAGGACGCATCCTCTTCCCGCCTCAAGGACGCTTCTAGCGCGCGATGCCAGGACGCCTCCAGCACGTGGCGCCAGGACGCACATGCCTCTCGGTGTCAGGACGCATTCAACCCTCGCCAACAGGACACATTCGACGATTTGCTTTTCTCGGATGCAGGTGAACTTTTGGAAGGAAGTGATCTTTATGCTAGTTGGATGGATACTGATTGGCATGTGAAAGGAACCTCCGACTTAGTTTCTTCAGCCCAAAGAGAGACCGAGTTGGAAGTAGGGCAAGATCTAGAGGATATTTCAGAGGATGAAGATAAGCCTGCTAAAGCGGCTGCGGATTATAAGGTTCTCTCTCGCTCCCTCCTTGAGCTTTATGGGGAGGAGTTTCAACCTGCTGCTCCTTTAGCAGGAAGAAGGCCAAAAAGCAGTCGGCTTTTATTAAAATGAAGCTGTCCATCTCGGCTAGGAAGGCTCTCGCTAGAGTTGATGACTGGCTGAAGGAGCGTAGGCAAGCGGTAAAGACCACCTTCTCGTTTCCACCAGCTCGACTTTCATCCAAGGCGGGCATGTGGTATGAGACTGGAGAAGCTCTGGGCCTGGGAGTGCCTGCCTCCTCCAAGGGGAACTTCTCTGGCATTGTTGACTCTTCTGGAAGATATGCCCTTAACTCTGCGAAGGTAATGTGGTCTATGTCTGAGCTTGACCACCTCGTCAAGGGAATTTTCTGAGCCTTTGTAGTCTTCGGTTTTTTGGACTGGTCTCTGGGTACGCTGGCCAGGAAAACAGAACGGCCAGAAGAAACAGAAGACCTTACTAGTATTATGGCCTGCATGGACAAGGCTCTTAGGGATGGGTTAAATGAGTTGGTTTCCCTATTTTCTGCAGGAGATATAAAGAAGAGGGCCCTTTTATGTTCCTTCACATCCTGAGCAGTGACTGTCGTGCAGAAGGCTGAGCTCCATTACGCCCCTCTCTCGGAGCACCTTTATCCTGAGTCCCTTGTCAGGGATATTACCCTTTCGTTAACAAGACCTCCTGTCACGCTCCGGAAGGAAGCCTTTACCAGTGATTTCTTCGTCATTGAAGAGAGAGGAGAGGAAACTTCAGCAGCCCTTTCGAGGTAGAGCTCCTACAAGAACAGACTTCAGGGGAAGAAGTCAGGAGACGGGATGTAGAACGAATAGAGGTTCGTTCAGGTCCTGCTCCAGGAGATGAAGCTCAAGTCCTCCAGACAGCGGTAGGAGCAAGGCTGTTACTTTTTTGGCATGCCTGGAAGAAAAGAGGGGCGGATGCCTGGTCCCTCTCGGTCATCAAAGAGGAATACAAGATCCCCCTCTTGAAGAAGCCTCAGCTTTCAAATACACCTCTAGCCTTAGTGGCGCAGTACTTGAACGCCGTGAAACAAGGGGCTCTACTGGATCTGGTGAACCAGATGCTGGAGAAGGGAGGGATAGAGCCAGTTCTGGAACTATCTTCCCCATGTTTCCACAATCGCCTGTTTCTGGTACCCAAGAGCTCGTGTGGATGGAGACCAGTTCTAGATGTTAGCGTTCTGAACATCTTTGTGGAAAAGACAAAATTTACCATGGAGACGACTCAGTCGGTGCTGGCAGCGTTACGTCCAAGGGACTGGATGGTGTCTCTGGATTTACAGGACGCTTACTTTCACATCCTAATCCATCCGACTTCAAGGAAGTTCCTAAGATTCATGATCCAGGGCAAGTGTTTCCAGTTCAAGGCCCTTTGCTTCGGCCTCAGCACTACTCCTAAAGTCTTCACCAGAGTAATGGCGAACGTGGCAGGATGGCTCCATCAAGAGGGGATAAGAATATCTCTATATCTGGAAGACTGGTTGATAAGATCCCAGTCGAAGGAGAAACGTCTGGAGGACCTACAGAAGACTTTGATGATGGCTCAGGAACTGGGTCTCATCATCAATAAATAGAAGTCCCAGACCGAACCGAGTCAGACGATTCTTTATTTGGGGATAGTTCTGGACTCGGTTCGTTTTCGGGCTTCTCCCTCCCAAGAAAGGCAGACCAGGTGCCTCAGAAAGGTTCAGGAATTCCTGGAAGACAGAAGTGCTCAGTGAGGGATTGGATGAGTTTGCTTGGAACCCTCTCCTCGCTCGAACAGTTTGTCTCTCTGGGAAGACTGCACCTCAGACCTCTTCAACACTTCCTATCAAGGGTGTGGGACAGGAAGATTCAGGAGGACTCCTTTTCCTTCCTCATTCTAGCAGAAATCAAAAGTCATGTGATTTGGTGGCTGGATCCAGCTATTTTAGCGGAAGGAATCTCGTTGTTCAGGAAGAACCCAGACCTAGTGTTGTTCTCAGATGCTTCAGAGTCAGGATGGGGAGCAACACTGGAAAGCAAGGAGGTCTCAGGCTCTTAGGGAAAGGAACAAAACGGATGGCACAGCAACAGGAAAGAGTTGATGGCCATTCTGTTGGGACTGAAGGCCTTCAAAGACTCCGTGTCGGGGAGGATAGTGGAGGTCAATTCGGACAACATCACGGCTTTGGCTTACATCAGAAAGCAAGGAGGAACTCATTCTCTGTCTGTAATCGAAACAGCAAAAGAGCTCCTTCTGTTGTCGAAGGAGAACAACGTAGAACTTCTAACAAGATTCGTGCAGGGACAGAAGAATGTGAGGGCAGACATGCTCAGCAAGAAAGGGCAAGTTCTTCCCACGGAATGGACCCTCAACCATCAGGTCTGTCAGAGTCTGTGGAAGTTATGGGGAGGCCTTTAATAGACCTCTTCACCTCCAACCAAAACAAAAGGATCCCCAACTACTGCTCCCTAGTCCCGGACGAGGAGGCAATAGCAGTAGACGCCTTTTTGATGGACTGAACGGGGATGGACACCTATGCGTCCCCCCCCCCCCCCCCCCGTTCAAGATCATCAATCTGGTCGTCAGGAAATTCGCTTTCCTCAAATCAAGAAGAATAATCCTGGTAGCTCCATTCTGGCCAGCAAGAGAATGGTTCACATAGGTGTTGGACATGTTAGTGGACTTTCCAGGAAGCCTTCCTCCAAGTCCAAAGCTTCTCAAACAGCCCCCACTTTGAGAGGTATCATCAAAACCCCCTCGCTCTACGACTGACTGCCTTCAGACTATCGAGAAGCTTGTCAGAGCGAGAGGCTTTTCTGCGCAAGCTGCAAGAGCTATTGCCAGAGCGAGGAGGGTCTCTTCGCAAAGAGTCTACCAATCAAAGTGGGAAACCTTTAGAGCATGGTATAGCACAAAGTTTCCTCAACCACTACTTCTGCGAGCCAAATAGCTGATTTTTTTTGTCCCTCAGACAAGACTCTAAACTGGCCTTATCCACTATTAAAGGGTACAGGAATATGCTTTTAGCTGTCTATAGGCACAGAGGCATAGACTTAAATCAGGATAGAGAACTGCAAGATCTCTTGAAGTCTTTTGAAACAAATAAGCAAGCTCAGTTAAGACCCCCAGCTTGGAATTTGGATGTGGTTCTGAGGTTCCTATGCACCAAGAAGTTCGAACCCATCACACAAGCATCCCCTAGAGATGCTACTAAGAAAACCCTCTTCCTGATGGCTCTAGCCACAGCAAAAAGGGTCAGCAAGGTTCACGCTATTGAGAAGCAGGTGGGCTTTAACCAGGATGGAGCAGTATGTGCGTTGAGGGTCGACTTCCTCGCTAAGAACGAGAATCCATCAAAACCCTGGCCGAGGACGTTTGAGGTTCCTAACCTCACTAATGTGGTGGGCCCAGTTAGAGCCATCAGGGCATATTTATCTCGTACTAAGAATGTTAGAGGTGCATCCAATTCTTTATGGTGCTCAGTGAAAGATCCTCTACAGCCCCTCTCAAAGAATGCATTATCATTCTTCTTGAGGGAAACAATAAGAGAAGCTCACCTCTTGTGTGAAGAGGAGAACTTTGGTCTTTTAAAAGTAAGGGTTCACAAGGTGAGAGCCATTTCTTCTTCACTGGCATATCGTAAGAATATGTCAGTTAGACAGATTATGGACGCAACGTTCTGGAGAAGCAACTCTGTTTGCCTCTCATTACCTCAGAGAGGTAACAGTAGATTATGAAAGGTGTTACACCTTGGGCCCATACGTAGCTACTGCTTCTCTATTGGACAAAGGAGTTACTACCTCCCCTTAACCTTAACTTTTGTATGCCTGTGTTTGGGTTTTGGTTTTTATGGTTGTCTGAGGACTCTGACTTGTGGTACAGTGCCCTCAGTCTAGCTAGATAGCAATATCTATTCTGCAAGGTTAGGTGGTTAGTTTGAGTAAGGTTGCAGTTTTTTTTTTTTCTTTTTTTTTTAAGGGGCATAGGTAGTGCTGAAATCTAGTCAAGTTGTTGGTCTCAGTCCGTTTGACATACTCGATTGAGTTGTTTCAGCATGACAGGTCCACACCTGGCTGACACTCCTAAGGGAAAGCGACTCAAGAGGCAGGAACCTTCGAAGTCAGCTACCTTAGCAGTTAAGGAATCAAGGTGTATTTTTCCTACAACTCATTGTTGTTTTCCCAACGATGTTAGCTGTCTGCCACCCTCCTCTAAATATGTGAATCAGCTATATATATATATATATATATATATATATATATATATATATATATATATATATATATATATATATATATATATATATATATATATATATAACTGCCAGGTAAGTTCTATTCATAAAAATTGAGTTTTTATGATAAAACGAAGTTTTATGAATAATTACCTGGCAGTTATATATATATATATATATATATATATATATATATATATATATATATATATATATATATATATATATATATATATATATTTTAAGTCCCACCCTCCTCCCCTCAGGAGACAGGTCGGGCAAAGATGATCTGAGGAACAGAAAACAGGAATGATTCCAAGTACCACCCTGTAAAGGTTGTTACCCACCTAACCACACAACCACCACAGGGCGGTTGCCGCGAGTGTTGAAAAATACTGCCGGACATCAGAGGGTAAGATTGCTGTCGATGCAAGAACTAACCTATACACAGATGTGTAAATGCGTTTGTTTCTTCGTTATGATCAGAGATAAACGTAAACAAAACATTGGTTGTCGTTTTTATTGTGCTTTTTGGCGTGTTTAGGAAACGGATGATATAAAATCGCCTTTATTTTGATAATTCTGGATTTTCAATGATACAACAAAAGCTAGTCTATAGAGTGATGGTTTGGCTATTCACCAGTTGTCTTATACAATAGATATGACAAACATTAAAATTTATCTGTATTTTGGGTCGTGTTATAACGGGAAATGTATGGTGTTTACACCCATCCTGGTTTTGATTTTAACCTTTTTTTAAGTTATTATAACTTCAAAGCATATTAAATGTTTGATTTATTTACAAGAACAATTTGACATTATAAAAAAGATGCAGTATAGTACAGAGAAAGTAATGGAAATGGGTAGTAAACACGTTTGAATAGGCAAGTTGCTGGTTGCCATGCCCCATATGGAATTATTTCCATTAGGTGTGTTTCAAAATATGCGATTTTCCATTTGTACGTGGTCATTCATCGACCAAATTCTCGCATAATTCGGGACCCTACTGTATACTCTCATTGTGCCGATAGTGGAGAACGCAAATTTCCTTTCCAACGTATGATACTTCCTTAAAATTATCAAGCAGGTAAACTTACATAAAACAAAGAAAATCCCACCCTTAACTATGGACCCTTCAAATACTGACTCCCCATCCCCTGGATTTGCTGACACCCCCCCCCCCCCCAGCACTTGATGACCTCTGATAATGTGAATAGGGAAAGTTCTGTTGATGACCTCGGAAAGGGAAAGGATCATTCTACTGTTATTTCAAAATCGAGTAATCTGGGTAAAACGAGGAAACTTCGAATCCTTCATGTTACCCAAATTTCAATAGAGACAGATTTGAATGCTATGGACGCATAAAAGAAACAAGGATGAAACTTGAAACTTAAACATGGGATTCATGGATATTTTACAGGAGTTAGGACGAAGCATTTAGTGCAATGAGTAACTTGAATGTCGCGGCTGCTCTCTGCGATAAGGTACCAAAGGACTTGGATGTGTATACGCCTGCCGATTGGTTGGAAAAAGACGCAGATTTATTTATGCCCTCCCAGAGAAAGCCAAAACCACCGATGTGGCTTATAGCTGAATTAAAGGGGGTTACAGGGAATTATATTAAAACATGCAAATTGATTCAGAAAAAAAGTAGGAACTATTGCACCAGGTGATATATCTCGTTTTGGAAAAAATAGTTTCTTTATCCATGCCAAATCAAGTACACAGTCTGTAATATTGTCCAACACGAAAAAAACTAATGATGACCTTAAGTTAGATGTCAAACCCCACCTAAATATTAGCTACGGAAGGGGGTTAATTTTTATCAGAGATCTATATGAAATTACAGTGGAGGAGATACTGGCTATATGTCCTCTAAATGTATGGAAAGTTCACAGAGTCCAAGGTACATCAATGACAATCCTTACGTTCCAGGATGCTGATGTACCATTCCATATTACTATTGAAAACAAAACAAAATTAAAGTAAGACCATTCAAGCAGAAGCCACTGCAGTGTTTTAATTGTTTTAAATTTGGACATCCGTCTAAGGTTTGCAAAAATGAGAAAATATCTGGTATTTTCTCCAAATCTTACCATGGAGAATCTGCACATGGAGAGAGGAGTTTAAATTGCAACTCAAATCATAAATCCACTGACAAGAGCTGCGAGTGATATAAGTTGGAAGAAGCTGCCCTTAACAAAACTAGTTTAGAACATATAAATGTGGGACATGCCAAAAGACTTAAATAAATCAAATAGCTATGCCAAGGCATTAAAATCAAACCACCTAGTACTGCAGATAGCTCTAGAAAAAGAAATATACCATCTGATAAAATGTCAAATGACAAGGTAAGCATATTACCTCCTGCGGCTTTAACACGGCATATTACCACTAAGGCTTTTCCCATATCTGTACAACCCTCGTCCCCCATTACAAAAACTAGTACAAACGTCTCACAGGCCAAGTCCTTGCCTGATTTGATGGAGGTTCCACTTAAAACCAACTTACCTTATGTACCTGTTGTGGGAAAGGTGCAAAAACCTAGAAATCCACCATCTATTAATCGTAAAAGATAGAGACCTCCATCTCTCTCATCCCCCTCCATTAGAAACATTAAAGTTATGACATCAAATAATTTTGATGTTTTGTCTGTTGATGTTTCTAATGAACCAGAAGATAAATTTAATAAATCAGGAATTAAAACTTGAGGTACACCATCTACCTCAACAAATAGATCAGAAGGACACAAAGAAAAACACAAATGTAAAACTCAACATATCGAGACCATCTCTGAAGAAATGTGCAGGTAATAATGTTAGATTAAAAACTGCTAATAGGAAGACCTCATCCAAGATGTCATCCAGAAGTAATCCATAGTTTTCTCCATTTTGCAGTAGAATTGTCAGGGTTTAAGGGCCAAATATGAAGAACTTGATCCTAATTCATGAACATTCCCCCATAATTGTATGTCTACAGGAAAGTAAGCTTGATGCTAACACTCCTAGTCCTCAAGAGTATGTTAGCTATAGAACACCATATAATCATCAAATAGGGAGCCATGGCGGAAGTCTCCTGTACGTTCGTCGAGACATTCCCCAAATACCTTTTGTCTATTCGTACATCCTTGCAAGCAATGGTTTATATGATAATTTATTAGAGGTCATTCAACCTTTTCTCTTACTGGAAGATATGAACGGTAGACATCCTTTATGGGGTGATGTTTTTGCAAACACAAGGGGCAATATTATCTAATCAATTGTGGAAATTGAGTATGTGGGACTCCTTAATACAGGAGAGCCCACACACTTCCATGTTCAGACAGGTACCTTGCCATGCATTGACCTTTCAATTGAAAGCTCTAACTGCTTTCCTGGTTTCAATTGGAGGACATTAGATGATTGGCACCAATCCTTATAAACACCAACAAGGGTCCGCCTTTACGAAGATCGCCACGATGGAATCTTGACAAGGCAGACTGGGTTAAATATCCTGAGCTAAGTGAAATTGAGGGTAGTGCACAGCAGTTTGAGAGTATTGATGATACCATAGACCTGCTGAAAGGAATTCTCCATACAGCAGGAATCAATTCGATTCCTAAAACCAGAGGACAGTTCAAAAGACGACAAGTCCCGTGGTGGTCTTCAGAATTAACAGCATTGCACAGACCCACCAGGAGATCTCTGATAACATCGCGTAGACGCCGTACGGATGAAAATTTGATAACATACAAAAAGTGTAGAGCACAGTTCCGTCGTGCCATGAAAGAAGCTAGACGCCAATCTTGGGTGGCTTTTGTTTCCTCCATTAATTGTAGAACACCAACATCTTTTGTATGGAGGAAAATAAAAAAGATAGCCGGCAAATTTACCCCAAACCCACCACCAGTGTTGAAAGTGAATGGTCAGTATGTGACTGAAGCAAATGAAATTAGCAATGCCGTGGCTGACCATTTTTCAAATGTATCACGCAAGAGTGTAGCAGCTCCTGGTCATCAGTGCAGGATCATTGAAGAAAAGAAAATTTTAAATTTTGAAACAGGAAAGGGAGAGACGTATAATTCTCCTTTTACTGAAAGAGAACTTGATTCCGCACTCGATACAGCCCCTAGACCCGATGGAATTCCATATGCAATGGTTAAACGTTTACATTTTAATAGAATATGACATGATCATAGTTACCCATTGGTTTGGGAACTAGCCATTATTTTAGCCTTTTTAAAACCCGGTAAGGACAAGTTTTTAGCAGCAAACTATCGGCCTATTGCATTGACATCTTGTTTATGTAAAATCGTGGAGATGGTCAATGCAAGGTTGATGTGGTAGCTTGAGAAGAAAGAAGGGTATTTTATCATTGATTCAATGTGGATTCAGAAAAGTGCACTCAACAACTGATGTGTTGATAAGACTAGAGTCCTCTATTTGTGAAGCCTTTGCTTCCAAACAGCACCATGTGACAGTTTTTTTTTTTTTACCTTGATAAGGCATATGATACCACATGGAGATATGGTATACTTAAAACAATTCATGAATTGGGATTAAAAGGAGAACTACTGCTATTTATTCAGTCATTTCTTTCACATGAAGTTTTTCAAGTGAGAGTGGGGCAAGCTCTATCAGAGGGTAAATGTCAGGAAGAAGGAGCTCCTTAGGGGAGTGTGCAGAGTGTAACCCTGCTTGCACTAGCAATTAATGGGATATCCTCAGTCATTCTCCGTGATGTGTTTTTAACATTATTTGTGGATGATCTCTCAATATCATTATGCTGGAGCTAGAATGATCTCTCAATATCATTATGCTGGAGCTAGAATGGCAATGATTGAGAGAAAAATATAACTATTGACAAAATTATCTAGTGGGCCGATATGAAAGGATTTAAGTTCTCGACAAGTAAAACTACTATTGTCCATTTCATCGTATCCATGGAGTACATCCAGAACCGGATATACTGTATACATTAAAGGTCAATGGATACCATGTTTAAGTGAAGCTAAAATTTTAGGTTTGATATTTGATTGTAGGCTTACATGGGTTTCTCACTTAAAAGCGTTAAAAGCTAAATGTCTCGAGAGACTGAATATTTTGAAAGGTCATACATCATGGGGGTCAGACTGCAATACTATCTTCAAATTATACAAGGCCTTGATTTTTTACAAAATTAGTTATGGATGCAAAATATACTCCTCAGCCACCCCAAGCCAGTTAAAGATATTAGGTTCAATACATCATGCTGGTATTAGATTGTCCACAGGAGCGTTTAGAACCTCACCTATCCCAAGTCTCCTTGTTGATGCTGGAGAATTACCTCTAGACCTTTCCCGAATGTCTGCTATTATTTAGTATTGGTTTAGATTGCAGACTCCCTAATTCTTAAGCCTTTCAAACTGCAAGCCTAGTAAAGCACTCAACATACTTTGAGTTGCACCCAAAATCTCCTCAACCTTATGGCCTTCAGGTGAAAAAATTATTAAATAGTCATGATATAATTAGAATTAAGGAGCTTCCATTTAAGGTATCATCAACGCATCCAAATATTTTATTGGAGTTAAGAAAAATATGGCTGACTTAGAATCCAGGTCTCTTTTTATGGAACATGTACAACATAGGGGTTCGACTTTTATATATACTGATGGCTCCAATTCTGATGCTGGCATTGGATTTGGAGTATATAGTAATGGTTTTAATCGTAGAAGTGCAAATAGCTTCAATATTTACTGCCGAACAGTATGGCATACTAACTGCTGTGGAGAAAATAGCGTTGGAAAAGGAGGGTAATTTTACCATTTTTAGTGATGCAAGGAGTGTCCTCCAAGCTGTAGAAGTTTTTGATTCTAGTAACCCTCTAGTTTTAAAGATTTTAGAATGGCTTTTTATTATTGAACTGAGAGATATAATAGTTCGATTTTGTTTGGTTCCAGCAATATAGGGGTGTGCGGGAATGAGAAGGCAGATTCATTGGCAGAAAAGGATGCATCCAAGTTGCTGCCAAGAAGGTATCCTATTCCATGTAATGATTTCCTACCTAACATCAAGAAATTACTTTGCAATAAATAGCAACAGAACTGGGATAGTGTAGATGGTAATGAAATGAGAGAAGTAACAATTGTCATATCCCCTTGGAGGTATAAAATGATGCCCTGAAAATGGGAGACGTCTTTTTGTCGTCTCCGTATTGGTCACACTCGGTTGAAGGGCCAACACCAATCGTATTTTGAAGACTGTTTAGTACCTCTAACAGAGGCATTTGTTGACCTTATGTCCCAATTATAATAACTTAAGGAATAGATATTTGTTTGAGGCTCGAGGTGAGGGTGGCAGGGTCATCCTTGCCAAGATTCTTTGACATGATGTGTCCTACTATGCAAGTGGCATTTTTAGATTTATTTCAGAACCAGGTCTTCTGAAAACTATTCAACTTTTATAATGACATTCAACTTTTATATTTTAATTGAATATTCTTTTTTATATATATAAACTAAATGATATCAGCATCAATGACCTTAATGTCAGGATGCCTGAAAACTTTAAATAAATCAATCAAATCAATCATTCCCCGGGATGTTCTCTCAACATTATTTGTGGATGATCTCTCCATACCATTTGCTGGAGCTAGGATGGCAATAGTTTAGAGAAAAATGCAACTCTCAATTGACCAAATTATCCAGTGGGCTGATATGAATGGATTTAGGTTCTTGACAAGTAAAACTATTATTGTCCATTTCTGTTGTATCCGGAGAGTACATTCAGACCCAGATATATACATTAAAGGTCAATGGATCCCATGTGTAAGTGAAGCTAGATTTCTAGGTTATATATTTGATTGTAGGCTTACATGGGTTTCTCACTTAAAAGCGTTAAAAATGGAATGTCTTGAGAGACTGAATGTTTTAAAAGTATTGTCCCATACATCATGGGGGGGAGGGCAGACTGCAATACTATTTTAAAATCATACAAGGCCTTGATTTTTTCCAATATTAGTTATGGATGTGAAATATACTCTTCAGCCACCCCAAGCCAGTTAAAAGTATTAGATTCAATACATCATGCTGGTATTAGATTGTCCACAGGAGTGTTTAGAACCTCGCCTATCCTAAGTCTCCTTGTTGATGCTGAAGAATTGCCTTTTATCGAATGTCTTTTATTATTCGGTATTGGTTTAGATTGCAAAGACTCCCTAATTCTCTAGCCTTTCAGACTGCAAGCCTTGTAAGGCACTCAACATACTTTGAGTTGCATCCAAAATCTCCTCAACCTTATGGCTTTTGGGTGAAAGAATTATTAGGCAGTCTTTATTTGATTAGAATTAAGGTGCTTCCATTTAAGGTATCATCAATGCCTCCATGAAAATTACCAGAGGTATCTTTTTGTAAATACTTTATTGGAGTTGAGAAGATTATGACTGACCTAGAAGCCAGGTCTCTTTTTATGGAACATGTTGCAGAACATAGGGGATCAACTTTAATATATACTGATGGCTCCAAATCTGATGCTGGCGTTGGATTTGGAGTGCATAGTAATTGTTTTAATTGTAGAGGTGCACTTCCTCTAATAGCTTCCATATTTACTGCCGAACTGTATGGCATATTAACCGATATCGAGAAAATAGCGTTGGAGAAGGAGGGTAATTTTACAATTCTTAGTGATGCAAGGAGTGTTCTTCAAGTTTTAGAAGTTTCTAATTCTAGTAACCCTCCAGTTTTAAATATTTTAGAATTGCTTTTTTTTATTGTACGGAGAGGTATAATGGTTCGATTTTGTTGGGTTCTAACATATGTAGGTGTGTCTGGGAATGAGAAGGTCGATTTACTGGGGGAAAATGCAGCATCCGAGTTGCTACCAAGAAGATATCCCGTTCCCTGTAATGATATCCTTCCTAACATCAAGAAATTGTTTTGTAATAAATGGCAACAGCACTGGGGTACTCTAGATTGCAATAAAATGAGAGAAGTAACAAATGTCATTTCTCCTTGGAGGTATAACATGAGGCCCCGAAAGTGGGAGACGTGTCTATGTCGTCTCCGTATTGGTCACACTCGGTTGACACACGAGTTTCTGATGAAGGGCCAACACCAACCCTATTGCGATGACTGTTTGGTACCTTTAACAGTGAGGCATTTGTTGACTGAATGGCCCAATTATAATAACACGAAATACATATCTGTTTGAGGCTCGAGGTGAGGATGGTAGGTTCATCCTAGCCAAGACTTTTGGACGTGATGTCATACTGTGCGAGTTGCATTTTTAGATTGATTTCAGAAGCAAGTCTTCTGAAAACTATTCAACTTCTATAATGACATTCAACTTTTATAGTTTTAAGTGAATGTACTTTTATTTTTATATAAAATAAATGATATTGGCGTCAATGACCCTAGATGTCAGGATGCCAGACAACCTTAAATCATTGAATTAATTATTTTCTCATATTTTGTGATAAGGCAATATTTTGATAATGTTTTTGTTCATGAGTTTCAAAATTATACAGACAGTTGTTGAATATGACCTCGGTAAAAAAATCTCACTGTTAGTTGAGTGCAGTGTTACCAAGTTAGAATAAAAGTAACTAGACCTAGTGTCCCATGCATTAGCAAAAGTCCTCCACCTAGACGAATTTCTAGAAACCTCCCTGATCAATAATTAATTTTGTTTTAAAATGTGTAGACTTTATGAGGAATTTGGGAAATATTACTGGAATTTTATTTCTATACCTAAATTTGAGTTCTTAAACAACTTTTGAAACACCAAACACTGAACGTTTAGTTGTGGTGGCAACTTCGACAGGCTTAGAGTGTTCTTATATGAAAATGTAATAAGATTGGATTAGCTGCATGCAACTGATTAATCTCAACTTGAACATTTCATAATACAACCAAAATATGGAAATCTACTGTGCCAAAGAAAAATCACTCTCAATAGGAATTGTATCTAGGATAGTTTGTAAAATTCTCCATTTCTTTTGTTTATTCCAAAAATGGCTTTGCTAATTCAAGTGTGTGTCTTACCACTTGTAGCGTCTTATGACACAGGAAATACGGTATTTAATGGTACCAGAAATTAGATATTCAGTTTTTTGAAGGACGCACATAGTATTTTTCTTAATTTCTTATCTATACTTTGCAAAAAAAAAATTTATCATCTTTTTATGCTGCTAGTATACAATTGTTTTGCCTACATTGAATATTACAGTTTTATTATGATCTTGTTGTAATTACAAGCAATATAATCTTATCTATTTGATGATTTTTTTTTACAGATGGAGTGATTATCTGTTTTGTCCCCTGAGTAATTGTTGATTACCAAGTTCGATGATATGATAAAGAAACGGGCTCTTTTATGAACTTTATCTTGGCATAGTTTTTTTTTCCAAAACTGATGAGTGATATACGTAAGATTTAATGTGTGCTACTGATTTGCTGCTTCAAGCTGATACAAACTTTTTTTTTTTTTAATATTAGTTGTCCTCCTGAGGATATCGTTCAGTGTAAAGAGTGATTTAAGTAGAACAATTCTTTCAAATTTTTTATATGCTGAATAAGATTTTGCTTTTTATTATACTTTGTGACCAGTTAATATACTTTATTTTCTCTTATTTTCAGAGCACAGTATTCAAATTGGATGTTAAGCTCTTTGGATCCCCTCAGTAAAAGAAGTTTTGGTAAATAACTATTGTTCTTATTGATAAATACACCTGTGGTTTTTGCAGATTATAATAAATAAAGTGAACTTGTAAAAATATTTAATTGTTTTCCGGAAGACTTTAAATTAACACTAGTTGGTTTAAAAATGTGGTGGGAGCCTGTGCTATGCACAAATAAAATCAGAGGAATAATAGTTGAGTCGCTAAAACTTTCTAGAGATTAATTGTTGATTTATGATCTTTTTTTCTGGTGATTGAATCAATTATGTAATGTAGATGACTTATTATTATGTGAATATAAGTGTTGGAATTACAAAATTGCAACAAATATTTATGAAAACTTTATATATACCAACATCTGAAATCTTCACTCTGATAAATAAAGGTCAATTATCATTAGCTTTCATCAAATAACTGTTTAAATACTCAGAAATCAAGTTTAGACCCAAGTTTCAGAAATCAAAACTGCTATCTTACAAGGAACCAAAAAAAAAAAAAAAATGTCGAGGAATAAGAAGCAATTCACTTGTGAGGAATGTCAGTATACATTTACCAAGTTCAGTTCTTTAAAAGTTCATATGAGAATTCACACAGGTGAGAAGCCGTTTTCTTGCTCTGAATGTCCCAGTCATTTTTCGCAAAAAAGTGCTCTTATAAGTCATAAGAGAACTCACACAGGTGAGAAGCCATATCCTTGCCCTAAATGTCCATGCCATTTCTCCCAATCAAGTGCTCGTAAACTTCATATGAGAACCCACACAGGTGAGAAACCTTTTTCTTGCCATGAATGTCCCAGTCATTTTGCGAGCTCATCTCAGCTTAAAAGTCATATGAGAACTCACACAGGTGAAAAGCCGTTTTCTTGCCCTGAATGTCCTCGCCATTTTTCCCAATTAAGTGGTCTTGCACGTCATATGAGAACCCACACAGGTGAGAAGCCATTTCGTTGCCTTGAATGCACTCGTAATTTTTCCCGACTATGTACTTTTAAGCGTCACATGAGAACTCACACAGGCGAAAAGCCATTTTTTTGCACTAAATGTCCAAGGCGGTTTTCCGGATCACAAAGTCTCAAACATCACATGGTATCTCACACAGATGAGAAACCATTTCCTTGCCCTGAATGTCCACGTTATTTTCCCTCATCTTACGACCTAAAGTCTCACATGAGAACTCACACAGGTGAGAAGCCATTTTCTTGCCCTGAATGTCCTAGACGTTTTTCCCGTTCAAGTAATCTTAAACGTCACATGAAAATTCACACTAAGAGGGAGAAGACATTTCTTTGTCCTAAATGTCCAGATCGTTTTTCCTTGCTGGAATCCCTCAAGAAACACTTGCTGTCACATGGTAGTGAAAAGCTGCAAATTTGTTCAGGATGTGAAAGTAGTTTATCCAAGGTAATCTACTACAAACCCCCAATGAATAAAAGGAATGCTATTCGTTTCCCAAGGTTAACTAATCTCAAAGTGCTGGGAAGAATACAAAATAAAGATAGGTGAAATCCTAAAACTTAAGTTAACGGACTCCATTGGTCTAGCCAGCTTTTAAAATTCTGTTGGTAAAATCCCAGCCTCATATTGTGATTTCTGTCATTAGGTTTTAGAAGATGAATACTTAACTGACCAATTGTTCTATTCTTTCATTGATCTGATTTTACTATAAGTAATCCATCAAAACTCTGGTCTGAGTCAATGCTCCATTCTTTCGTTGTTAAGGTGGTAATCCAACCATGATCTAGGTAGAGACAGTTTCTGTTCATTTAGTGATCAGGTTTCATCAAAGATAAGCCATCAAAATGCTAACCAGACGTAATGCACTGTTTAAATATTGACTAGATGTAATGGACTATGATTTTAGGTATCATGTTTTATTTAGGTTCTGGCCACAATGAATTATCTATTTTTTATTATTATATTTATCAAGGGTAACCCATCCAAATTTTGACTAGACTAATGAAGGAATTTTACTAGTAGATTATTACTTCATAATTTTAAACTTTCATTGAATTGATATCCTGGTTACTTTAAGGGGGCCGGCGGGCTATTTTCAATGACGGGACGTTGACATTGATGACACTTGATAATGTGACTTAGGATATCTCCAAACTGCACAGGATTTTTGCCTCTGACCTTTGGTTTTGCGACGCCAGGGCTATTTATTTTGAAAATTAGTGTTTTTAAAATTTTATCTCATCCCTTCATAATTATTACTAAGATCTGGGATTACTACCCTCTATACCTGATATAGACCTGCAATAATTCGGAGAATTTTTCTAAAAAGTAATTATTTTTGCCAGATCTGAATTTTTTCATTATGGTAAAAAACTAACCCCTAAAAATAAGGACAAAAATAAAGAAAGAGAATATGAAACAAAAATTGGAACAAAGGGGATTCATTCCATTGATTTCTAATGTATTTCTAAGTTATATATCACATTTCAATGCTATATCTTTAAAACTAAGGGAGACTACTGAATTTGAAGGCCAATAATTATAGTTATGAGATAAGGGCGTTCAAAGTTTTTGTTTGTATTTTTACAAATACAATATTAATAAATCATGATTATTATGAATTTCTCAAAATTTAATCATAAATGAAGATTCTTTAGCTCAATACCTTGCGTCTTTTAGCTCCTGGGAGGCAAGGCGGCTGCTCCTCTAACCACAACACACTTCCTCTCTCTCTCTCTGCACTACCGAAATTACCCTTTTCTGAATTCTTGATAGAGTAGATTTTCTTCTTTTTTTGTTAGCAAGATATTGAAATTTTTCTTTTCCTCTTTGATAGAATAAAATTCTTGCCGAAAACAAGAAAAACAAATGTAAAAATTAATGATTGTCAGAGGGCGTTCAAAGTTTTTCTTTGTAATTTTACAAAGAATATTAATAAATCATAATTACTATGTTTTGCTGTTCCTTTTTTTTGGCTATTGATAAACGTAAACAAAGTTATTTAACATGATTTACTCATAAACAAAGATCCTTTTGCTCAATATCTAGCTTTTTTTGCTCATTTCGGGCAAGGCCGTCGCTTCTCCATCCATACAACTCTCTCTCTCTCTCTCTCTCTCTCTCTCTCTCTCTCTCTCTCTCTCTCTCTCTCTCTCTCTCTCTCTCTGCACTACTGATATTACCCTCTTCTGAACTTAATAGAGCAAATTTTCTTCTATCTTATGTTAGCAAGATATTGAAATTGTCTTTTCGTCTTTGAATTGATAAAATTGTTGCCAAAAACGAGAAAAACAAACGTAAAAATGAGTGAATGTCAGAGGTCAAACTCTAGCATGTACTCTCTCTGAGCTTTGTGGTAGGGCTGAAGGGGGAAGATTGTAATTTACCTCGTCTGTGACTAGTGGAAGTTATGCAGATGCCATTGTTTACAATTTCTTATACATTAAAATGTAAAATTTACGATAACAAGAAATTTTGCATTTTCTTGTAGGGAACAATGTTTATGGTTTATTGAGTTACTTTTACTGATTACCCTGTAACTATGAAAATAAGAGGAATTTTGACAATATTTTGTATACCCATTCTCCAATGCCATACGAAGCTCAGTGAATTTTTTCAGGAATTTGTGTTTTTCTTCCTATAACCCTATTTAATAGCATTCCAGTCGGCCCTCTTAAAGGTAGACCATTATTTTGTAATTTTAACTTGCTTTGATTTTTTTATCATAGTTATTTTAAGGCAGATAATTATTTTGTATTTTTAAGGTTGCTCTGAGTAAAAATCCTGATGAATGTAAAGGTACACCATTATTTTGTAATTTTAGGCTTTTTTTTATTAAATATTTTGGCTATTTAAAAGGTAAGCTATTATTTTATATTAACAAGATTGCTCTGAATAAATATTGTTGTTGATTTGAAGGTGGACCTTTATTTCGTCATTTTAGTTTTGCTTTGAATGAAAACCCCAGTTAGTTTAAAAGCAGCCCATTACTTTGTAGTTTTTAGTTTGCTTTGTATAAATATCCTTATTATTTTAAAGGCATACAATTATTTTGTAATTTTTAAGCTTTCTCTGAATAAATATCCTTATTCTTTTAAAGGTAGACTTTTATTTTGTATTGTAAGCTTTCTCTGAATAATACCTTGGTTATTGGTAAGTTAGATAACTATTTATATAACAAATTTTCCATTAAATTAATATCCTAGTTATTGTAATGGTAGACCAATATTTTGTTATCAAAGTACAATGAAATTTAATGTAATTTCCTTCTTCTTTATCCAATTCTATAATGTTCTACGATTATAACCATCATCTGCATATTCAAGTAATGACTGTTCCTACAATTCTACAGACTTTCATCTTTTATGTGAAAATATTCCCTGCCCCAGGTAGAAACGGTAATTAAACTTCTCTACTGGGGTAGTTTATGAATAATTGGAAAGTTGTTTTTCATCTGTCAACTCAATTTAACTTACGCTTTTTCTTCTATCCCTCTTAATGAGAGAATGCCCTGATGAAGTCATTGACCTTCAACACGGCATATCATTCCCGCGCTGAAGCTTTGTGATGGGCAAGAGGGCTCTCAAACTTGGGGAAATTGCTTCCCCTGTTCGAATCTTAAAGTTTTCTCTCATCTTTTTTTTTACTCTTAACATTGCTTTGACCTTCCCCTAATTTCATATTTACTTTCTTTCGTGTAGCTGTCCCCACTCTATGAGAAACATTTACCTTATATATGTGTAATGTTATGTGCATATATATATTTATATCATTTTTTGTTTTTTTGGCATGGATGTTTCTACATCCATTATAGCCGCTGGCATGAAAGTTTTTACATCCGTTATAGTTGCCTGCTTCGATGAATGGAAGGCGGGTTCATGGTTGGGTGGTACTTGCATTCAAAACTACACCCTCTTAATGAGAGAATGCCTTGATGAAGTCATTAAGCTTCAGCACGGCATTTAATTCCCGTGCTGAAACTTGGTGACGGGCAAGAGGGCTCTCGAACTTGGGGAAATTGCTCCCCCAGTTCGAATCTAAATTTCTCTCTTTTACCTTTTTCTTTTTCTCAATACTACTTCGACCTTATCCTAATTTCACAAACTTTCTTTAGTCCTGCTTTCCAAACTCTATGAGAAAAATTTCCCTCATTATATGTGTGTATATATTATGTACACATATATTTATTTTTTTTTTTTTTCTTTTCTCCTATGGCTTGGATGTTTTCACATCCATTGTAGCCCCGGCGGGGATGTTCATACATCCTTTATTGCTGCCTGCTTTGATGAGTGGGAGGAGGTATCACGGTTGGGAGGTGTTTGCATTCAAAGCTATATATGAGAGTATTGGATGATTTCAGCCATCCCGAAGATGGTTTGGACCTTTTTGGCGGAACTATTCTCAAGTGTTGGGTCTTCGGAATTCAGGGGGATCCAATGCTTGGGGTAGGACTCTCGGCTTTTGGCCGGAAGCCCGTCATTATAGATATGGGGAGGATGATTCCATAATTTCTTGGTCTCAGTCCTAACAGGCGGGTTCAGCTTACACCTGTGCCTCTATATCTGTTTTGATTCTATCCTTCGGGTAGGGTATGGAGTGGACCATCTGGGAAGTATACTCTCATTGTGCCGATAGTAGAGAGTGCAAATTTCCTTTCCGACGCGTGATGGCCTAACATTCTCGAGCAGGTACATCAAACTAACTCTTTTCCCTCTCTTTACTATAATGGATTCTTTAAGGAACGAACCCCCATCCCCTGGATACGCTGACTCTCCCCCGGCACTGTTGACGACCTCTGCTAATGTGATAAGGGATAGCTCTGTTGATGACCTCGGAACGGGAAAGGACCATTCTACTGATATTTCTAAATCGAGTAATTTGGGTAACACGAGGAAACTTCGAATCCTCCATGTTACACAAATTTCAATAGAAACAAATTATGATGATCTATGTAAAGCATTTGAATGCTATGGATGCATAAAAGAAATAAGGATGAAACTTGAAGCTGAAACTTGGGATTCATGGATATCTTATAGTAGTTATGACAAAGCATTTAGTGCAATAAGTAATTTGAATAATATTAAAATTAATAACTTGAATGTCGCGGCTGCTCTCTGCGATAAGGTACCAAAAGATTTAGATGTGTACAGGCCTGCCGATTGGTTGGAAAAAGGCGCAGATTTAGTCATGCCCTCCCAGAGAAATCCAAAACCACCGATGTGGCTTATAGCTGAATCAAAGGGGGTTACAGGGAATTATTTTAAAATATGCAAATTGATTCAGAAAAAAGTAGGAACTATTGCACCAGGCGATATATCTCGTTTCGGAAAAAATAGTTTTCTTATCCATGCCAAATCCAGTACACAGTCGGTAATATTGTCCAATATGAAAATAAATAATGATGACATTAAGTTAGATGTCAAACCCCACCTAAATTTTAGCTACGGAAGGGGCGTAGTTTTTAACAGAGACCTATATGATTTTACAGAGGAGGAGATACTGGCCATGTGTCCATTAAATGTTTGGAAAGTTCATAAAGTCCCAGGTACATCAATGATAATCCTTACGTTCCAGGATGCTGATGTACCTTTTCATATTATTATCGAGAACGAAAGGATTAAAGTAAGACCCTTCAAGCAGAAGCCATTGCAATGCTTTAATTGTTTTAAATTTGGGCACCCGTCCAAAGTTTGCAAAAATGAGAAGATGTGTGGTATTTGCTCTAAATCTTACCATGGAGAGTGTGCACTTGGAGCCAGGTGTTTAAATTGCAGCTCGAATCACAAATCCACAGACAAGATTTGCGAGCTATATAAGTTGGAGGAAGCTGCCCTCAACAAATCAAACTTAGAACACATAAGTGTGACCCATGCCAAAAGATTATTAAATAAATCAAATACATATGCTAAGGCATTAAAATCAAACCAACCTAGCACTGCCAATAGCTCCAAAAAAAGTATACTATCTGACAAAATGTCAAATAACGAGGTAACCTTATCACCTCCTGAGGCTTTACCACGGTGTATTAACAGTAGGTCATTGCCCATTGCTGTACAGCCTTCAGCCGCCATTACAAAAAGTAATACAAACCTCTCTTGTGAGATTGCTAACTACACTTTGGTGTAATTGGTTGTATAACTACGTACTGTATTTATGCGTAACAATGTATTTATTATAATTGTACCTTTTACTCAAACTGTTGAGTACTGTAATTATTACTGTTATTACTGTTTACCTATTACTGAAACCTACAATGTATATTTAGTTTCTGTTAAGCTGCCATACAGTTAAGTTTACATAATATATGAAATAACGAAATCTGTGTTCTCTCTTGCCCTGCCATGAAACAGAAATACAACATGGCGCAGTGAGTTTGTTTATGCTGTCTACTGTCGTTCAAGAAGTACAGTGTTAAGTCTTTAGTACCCGTACACGATGGAGAAGCAAATCGAGCAACTGGCAGCACTTGTGGCAAAGCAAGCAGAGATGGCTCATCATGCCCAAGAAGCAGCTACGAAAAGGGAAGAACGTTTAACCGCAATTCTAGAGGGTTTTGCTGATACCTCGGGACATCATAGGAATCAGTCTCAGGCAAGGGCAGTTCCTGCACCACACTTGTCGTCTTCTGTATCTCTTAAAGAGTTTGGTTCGTGGCGTCATAAGTATGAGGGACATGCAGTGTTGACAAGAATGTCATCTCTCTCTCTTGCTGAGCAGCGATCAGCATTGATTTCCGTGTTAGATGATGATTGGACTCGCACTCTGAGATATGGTCTCTCACTGGGTGATGGAGCAGACTTGAAGACTATATTGGATGCCATGGAGTTGCACTTGCGCAACCAAAGGAATATCATCGTGGACCGACGCGACTTTCATACAAGAGTCCAGGAGTTGCACGAGACCTTCGATGATTTTTTGTGCGGCATTAAAGAGATTGCTTCTTTCTGTGATTTTTGTGAAACCTGCATGGACAGCAGACTACGAGACAGGATCGTCGTTGGAACCAGAGATGAAGAGGCTTTGAAACGTATGTTAGAAGAAAAGAAGCTCACTTTGCAGATGGCTATTGATATTTGCAGAGCATCGGAAAATGCAAATGCCAGTCGTGCTGTTATTCGGGGCAGTGAAAAGTATAATGTTTCAAGAGTGTCCCAATACAAGCAAGGTCAGAAGGCAGCCCATTTAAAGGAGCAATGCTTTAGGTGCGGAGGCGAGCGCCATCTTGATAAGATGGCATGCAAGGCTCTAAACAGGGACTGCAAACAATGTGGTAAGAAAGGCCACTTTGCAGTGGTGTGCAGGTCAAAGGGACAGCCACTGTCTTCTCAAAAGAAGAAAACGAATAATAAAAGCACGTTCAAGCCTTCAAAGCAAAATCTATATCGTGTCATTGGAGATGTTTACAGCAACTGTGCGTCATCACGTCCAACCCCTCAGATTTGCATCAGTACCACTCACCCCAAAGGATCAAGTTCGGTTATGTGGACACCTGACTCTGGAGCGGAGACAACTGTGATGGGACTTGGGAACGCTAAATCTCTTGGAATTCATGAGAGTTCACTGGAGCCTATTGTTATGGGTGGTCTCATTGCAGCAGGTCGTCAACCTCTCACTAACATGGGTACTTTTGAGGCTTTTTTAACTTTGGGGAATCATAGTACGACAACAGTTGTATCAGTCGTCAAGGAAGTGAAAGGTGCACTTCTGAGCTGGTTTGATTGTATAGCGCTGGGAATATTACCAGAAAACTTTCCAGCGCAAATACAGCATGTTACATGTTCAGTGTCGAAACCGCATATAACATCGAGAACCAGGAAGGTTTTGGAGCCACAAGTGATTTCTAATACACAGGATGTTGTGCAGTCTGCAAGTACCTGCAATTTGGTGTCTGTACCAATGGCATTGCCAAGATGGCCACACAACAGAGACCCTACAGAAGCAGAGCGTGCAGAACATGCAGCTTCCATCATTTCTGCTTATCCTCATGTATTTGATGCTTCAGCTACTCTAAGGGAAATGCAGGGAGGTCCTATGAGGATTCAGCTGTCAGCAGATGCACATCCTTTTGCAGTGACCGCACCACGCACCATTCCGTATTGTTGGAGATCGGATATTAAAGATCAGCTAGATGACTTGCTTGCTAAGGATATCATTGGTGAGGTTGATTACCCCACCGAATGGTGTCATCCGATGGTTCCTATTGCAAAGAAGATGGGTGGTGTGCGGTTGTGTGTGGACCTTACAAGACTTAACCGCTATGTGCGCAGACCTACATATCCAGTTCGATCCCCGCATGATGCTATATCGTCAATGGATGCTGGAGCCAGGTGGTTCACTACTTTGGATGCGAAGATGGGATACTTCCAAATAAAGATTGCTGAAGAAGATCAGGATCTTACTTGCTTCATCACACCTTGGGGACGTTACAAATTCAAACGAGCTGTAATGGGGCTTGTATCATCTGGCGATGAGTACAATCGTCGAGGAGATCAAGCTTTGGGAGATATTCCACGTACTGTCAAAATTGTTGATGATATTTTGGTGTATGATTCTAGTTACCGTGACCACTTAGCCCATGTGATCACACTTGTGCAAAAATGTGACAAATTTGGAGTGACCTTAAATCCAGACAAAATGTTCTTTGCTCAATCTAATGTTGAATTTTGTGGTTACAGTATAAATCATGAAGGTTATAGTGTGGATTCTCGGAAGGTGAGAGCCATAGCTGAATTTCCAAAGCCACAAAATATCACTGATCTCAGGTCATTCATGGGTTTAACCAATCAGCTTGGGAGCTTTTCTTCTGCGATTGCAGCTGCTGCACAGCCACTAAGGGACCTGCTTAAACCTCGGAATGAGTGGTGCTGGACCCCTCAGCATGAAGTGGCCTTCAAGAAAACTAAAGAAGCACTCATAGCTCCTCCTGTTTTGGCTCATTTTGATGCATCTTTACCTACTATGCTTCAAACTGACGCATCCAAGTTGCATGGTATGGGGTTTGTTTTGCTGCAACAGCATGGAGAGGCTTGGAAGCTCATCCAGTGTGGATCCAGGTTTTTAACAGATGCGGAAACTAGGTATGCCGTAATTGAGATTGAGATGGCTGCTGTACTTTGGGCAGTGAGGAAATGCAGTGTTTACTTGGCTGGTTTGCCTTATTTTGACCTGGTAGTAGACCATCGACCACTTGTTCCTATTCTCAATTCAAAACTTCTTGGAGAAATAGAAAATCCTCGACTGCAGCGTATGAGAATGAAACTTTGCAGATTTACTTTTGCTGCACGGTGGCAAAGTGGGAAATGTCACAGCATGCCGGATGCACTCTCTCGTTCGCCAGTTCAGAGCCTTGTTGAGGACAATGATGTGCTGGATGATGCAGATCCATTGCATGCTGCTGTTGTATTGTCTTTATTAGCTACATGTGAGGAGGGCATAAGGTTAGCACCTCTACGGGACCAGACGCTGGATAAGATTCGTGATGCTTCTGCACATGATGGTGAATATCTGTCATTAAGAGATGTAATAATGAAAGGATTTCCAGATCATAAGCATAGCTTACCAGAAGAGTTGCGAGCATACTGGGGGATTCGGGACATGCTGGCCGTGGATGATGGTTTGATAGTTTATGGACCTAGACTTATCATACCTCGCAGCCTGCGTAGCGAAACTTTGCGGTGTCTACATGATGCTCACCAAGGAGTAGACCGCACCAAGCGTCGAGCACGCCAGACTATATACTGGCCAGGGATTGACAGGGACATTGAGAACATAGTGACGTCTTGTTCTCGCTGCCGAGAGCTGTTACCAAGTCAGCGGAATGAGCCTTTGATGCAGGAAGACTTGCCAAGCAGAGTATTTGAGTCCGTGTCTGCTGATTATTTTCATATCTCTGGCAAGACATTTCTTGTGTACGTTGATCGCCTGTCAGGTTGGCCGTATGTATCTTCGTGCAATGGATCAGCTTCTGCAGCTCAACTAATTAGTTTGTTGAGGCCAATTTTTTCAGACACTGGTGTGCCTGTAGTACTGAAAACGGATGGAGGACCGCAGTTCGCTTCATCAACATTGCGGCGTTTCCTTGCTCGATGGGGGGTGGAACACCGCGTGACATCGCCCTATAATCCAAAAGCAAATGGTCATGCCGAAGCTACCGTGAAGATTATCAAGAAGTTGATTTTGACGACCACAGGAAATGGCAAGCTGGATGAGGATGAGTTCGCAAGAGGGCTTCTTGAGCTCAGGAATACTCCACGGGCGGACGGTAGATCTCCAGCGCAAATCTTGTTTGGACATCCTTTGCGTTCCAGGATTCCGGCTCACCATCGTTCATTTGCAAAGGAATGGCAACGTACAGCTGACGAATGTGACATACAGGCTAAGTACCTTCGGCAGCAGGCAAAGGAACGGTATGATGCCACTGCTAGACCACTCTCTAAGCTGAACCTTGGTATGTACGTGGATCTACAAGACCCTAAGACAAAGCGATGGGATAAACCAGGAGTTGTTGTCGGAATTGGCACGAGGAGGGATTACCTCGTGAAGACTGGGAGTGGGCGCATCTTTTGGAGAAATCGGAGGTTCCTACGACCTCATCACCCTTTCTTGCCAGGAGACATTATTTCTCCACCTATCTCAGTGTTGGGTGGCGAAGCTTCAGGATATGGAGATCGTAGATCACCTGCAACATCACCTAAGCCTGATAATCAGTTATCAGTTGCCTTACCCGTACGACGTAGTGGACGTCAGACACGGGCACCAGAGCGTTTAGAAATAAGATGGGACTCGAAATCATATACTAAATAAGGACCTTAAGATGCCAGGTATCCTTGTATTGCACCTGCCATCTTGGGGGGGAGGTGTGAGATTGCTAACTACACTTTGGTGTAATTGGTTGTATAACTACGTACTGTATTTATGCGTAACAATGTATTTATTATAATTGTACCTTTTACTCAAACTGTTGAGTACTGTAATTATTACTGTTATTACTGTTTACCTATTACTGAAACCTACAATGTATATTTAGTTTCTGTTAAGCTGCCATACAGTTAAGTTTACATAATATATGAAATAACGAAATCTGTGTTCTCTCTTGCCCTGCCATGAAACAGAAATACAACATCTCTCAGGCCATGTCCTTGCCTGATCTGATGGAGGTTCCACTTAAGACTAACTTACCTGATGCACCTGTTGTGGGAAAGGTGCAAAAACCTCGAATAACACCATCTATTAATCGCAAAAGAGAGAGACCTCCATCTCTCTCTCCACCCTCCATTAGAAACGTTAAGGTTATGACATCAAATAAATTTGATGTTTTGTCTGTTGATGTTTCTAATGAACCAGAAGATGGACTGAATAATTCAGAAATTCAAGTTGAGGTCCACCATCCACCTCAACAAATAGATAAAAAGAATACAAAGAAAATCACCAACGTTAAACCCAACATAACAAGACCACCTCTGAAGAAACCTACTGGTAATAATGTTACATTAAAAACTGCTAATGGGAAGACCTCATCCAAGATGTCTTCCAGAAATAATCCATAGTTTTCTCCTCCATTTTGCAATGGAACTGTCAGGGTTTGAGGGCGAAATATGAAGAACTTAAGCTCCTAATTCATGAGCATTCCCCCATAATTGTATGTCTACAGGAAAGTATGCTTGATTCTAACACTCCTAGTCCTCGAGAGTATGTTAGCTATAGAACACCATATAATCAACAAGCAGGGAGCCATGGCGGAAGTCTCATGTACATTCGTCGAGATGTTCCCCAAATACCCATGTCTATACGTACAACCCTGCAGGCAGTTGTTGTACAAATTGATATAGGGAGAAAATATACAATATGCTCTCTGTACTTACCTCCAAATGATAATATTTTATATGATGATTTAGCAGAGGTCATTCAACAACTCCCTCAACCTTTTCTCTTACTGGGAGATATGAATGGTAGACATCCTTTATGGGGTGATGTTTTGGCCAACACAAGGGGCAATATTATCTCATCAATTGTGGAGAATGAGGATGTGGGACTCCTTAATACAGGAGAGCCCACACACTTCCATGTTCAGACAGGTACTTTGTCATGCATTGACCTTTCAATTGCAAGCTCTAACTGCCTTCTTGATTTTGATTGGAGGACATTAGATGATTGGCATACTAGTGATCATGCACCAATCATTATAAACACCAACAAGGGTCCGCCTTTGCAAAGATCGCCACGTTGGAATTTAGACAAGGCAGACTGGGTTAAATTTTGTGAGCTAAGTGAAATCGAAGGGAGAGCAGAACAGTTTGAAAGTGTTGATGATGCCATAGACCTACTGAATGGAACTCTTCATACAGCAGGAGTCAATTCAATTCCCAAAACAACAGGGTTATTCAAACGACGACCAGTCCCGTGGTGGTCTTCAGAACTAACTGCACTCCACAGAGCCACAAGAAGATCTCTAACACGATTGCGTAGACGCAGAACTGATGAGAATTTAATAATGTACAAGAAATGTAGAGCACAGTTCCGTCGTGCCATGAAAGAAGCAAGGCGCCAGTCATGGATGTCTTTTGTTTCCTCTATTAACAGTAGAACACCACCATCTTCTGTGTGGAGGAAAGTAAAAAAGATAGCTGGCAAATTCACCCCCAACCCACCACCAGTGTTGAAGGTGAATGGCCAGTATGTAACTGAAGCAAATGAAGTTAGCAATGCCCTGGCTAATCATTTTTCAAATGTATCTAGCAAGTGTGAAGGAGCCCCTGGTCACCAGTATAGGAGCACTGAAGAAAAGAAAATTTTAAATTTTGCAACAAGAAGGGAAGAGTCGTATAATTCTCCTTTCACTGAAAGAGAATTTGATTCCGCACTTGCTCATTGCAACGATACAGCCCCTGGACCCGATGGAATTCCATATGCAATGATTAAACATGTACATTTTAATACAAAGCTATTTATTTTAAGCATTATTAATAGAATATGGCATGATCATAGCTACCCAAGTGTTTGGGAACTAGCCATTATTTTAGCCTTTTTAAAACCCGGTAAAGACAAGTTTTTAGCAGCAAACTATCGTCCTATTGCATTGACATCTTGTTTATGTAAAATCATGGAGAAGATGGTCAATGCAAGGCTGATATGGTACCTTGAAAAGAAAGGTATTTTATCACCGATTCAATGTGGATTCCGAAAAATGCACTCAACGACTGATGTGTTGATACGACTTGAGTCATCTATTTGTGAAGCCTTTGCTTCCAAACAGCACCATGTTACAGTATTTTTTGACCTTGAAAAGGCATATGATACCACATGGAGATATGGTATTCTTAAAACCATTCATGAATTGGGATTGAGAGGAGAGCTGCCACTATTTATTCAGGCATTTCTTTCACGTAGAGTTTTTCAAGTGAGAGTGGGGGAAACTCTATCAGAGAGTAAGTGCCAGGAAGAAGGAGTTCCTCAGGGTAGTGTGCTGAGTGTAACCCTTTTTGCACTAGCAATTAATGGGATATCCTCAGCCATTCCCCAGGATGTTCTCTCAACATTATTTGTGGATGATCTCTCAATATCATTTGCTGGCACTAGAATGGCAATGGTTGAGAGAAAAATCCAACTCTCTATTGATAAAATTATCCAGTGGGCTGACATGAATGGATTTAAGTTCTCGACAAGTAAAACTACCATTGTCCATTTTTGTCGTATCCGGGGAGTACATCCAGACCCGGATATATACATTAAAGGTCAACGG
This sequence comes from Palaemon carinicauda, assembly GCF_036898095.1. Lineage (NCBI taxonomy): Eukaryota > Metazoa > Arthropoda > Malacostraca > Decapoda > Palaemonidae > Palaemon > Palaemon carinicauda. Next base: position 83,503,906 of record NC_090749.1, on the reverse strand, counting down.
ATACCATGTGTATCGGAAACCAAATTTTTAGGTTTGATATTTGACTGTAGACTTACATGGGTTTCTCACCTAAAAGCGCTAAAAGCTAAATGTGTTGAAGCTCTGAATATCTTAAAAGTATTGTCCCATACATCATGGGGGGCAGACCGCAATACTATTTTAAAATTATACAAGGCCTTGATTTTTTCCAAAATTAGTTATGGTTGTGAGGTATATTCTTCAGCCACCCCAAGCCGGTTAAAAATATTAGACTCGATACATCATGCAGGTATTAGATTATCTACTGGAGCTTTTAAAACCTCGCCTATCCCAAGTCTCCTTGTTGATGCTGGAGAGTTACCTCTAGACCTTTACCGAATGTCTTCCATTCTTCGGTATTGGTTTAGATTGCAAAGACTCCCTAGCTCTCTAGCCTTTCAGACTGCAAGCCTTGTAAGACACGCATCATACTTTGAGTTGCACCCAAAATCTCCTCAACCTTATGGCTTTCGGGTGAAACGATTTTTAAGTAGTCTGGATATAATTAGAAATAAGGTACTTCCATTCAAGGTATCATCAACACCTCCATGGAAATTACCTGACATATCATTTTGTAAATACTTTATTGGAGTTAAGAAGAATATGACTGACTTAGAATCCAGGTCTCTTTTTATGGAACATGTCGAAGAACATAGGGGATCGACTTTTATATATACTGATGGCTCCAAATCTGATGCTGGCGTTGGATTTGGAGTACATAGTAATGATTTTAATTGTAGAGGTGCACTTCCTCTAACAGCTTCCATATTTACTGCCGAACTGTATGGCATATTAACCGCTATTGAGAAAATAGCTTTGGAAAAGGAGGGTAATTTTACAGTTTTTAGTGATGCAAGGAGTGTTCTTCAAGCTTTAGAAGTTTTTAATTCCAGTAACCCTCTAGTTTTAAAGATTTTAGAATGGCTTTTTATTATTGGACGGAAAGGTATAACAGTTCGATTTTGTTGGGTTCCAGCACATGTAGGTGTGTCTGGGAATGAGAAGGCAGATTTACTGGCGAAGAATGCGGCATCCGAGTTGTTACCAAGGAGGTATCCCATTCCATGTAACGATCTCCTACCTTACATCAAGAAATTGGTTTGTGATAAATGGCAACAGCACTGGGACAGTCAAGACGGCAATAAAATGAGGGAAGTAACAAATATCATATCACCTTGGAGGTATAACATGATTCCCCGAAAATGGGAGACGACTCTATGTCGTCTCCGTATTGGTCACACACGGTTGACACACGAGTTTCTGCTGAAGGGCCAACACCAACCGTATTGCGAGGACTGCTTAGTACCTTTAACAGTGAGGCATTTGTTGACCGAATGCCCTAATTTTACTAACTTAAGAAATAGATATCTGTTTGAGGCTCAAGGTGAGGATGGCAGGTTTATCCTTGCCAAGATTCTTGGACATGATGTGTCTTACTATGCGAGCGGAATTTTTAGATTTATTTCAGAAGCAGGTCTTCTGAAAACTATTTAACTATTTTAATGACTTCTTAATTTTTATGGTTTTAATCGAATTCTCTTTTAATTTTCATATACGGTAAATGGTATCGGCGTCAATGACCTTAGATGTCAGGATGCCAGAAAACTTTCAATCAATCAATCAATCAATCAAAACTACATGTGAGAGTATTGGATAATATCGGCCATCCCAAAAATGGTTTGGACTTTTTTGGCGAAACTATTCTCACTTGTCTGGTCCTCGGAATCCAAGGGGATACAATGCTTGGTGTAGGACTCTTAGCTTTTGGCCGGAAGCCCATCATTACTGATATGGGTTGGATGATTCCGTAGTTTCTTGGTCTCGGTCATAACAGGCGGTTTCAGCTCACACCTGTGCCTCTATATCTGTTTTGGTGTTATCCTTCGGATAGGGTATGGAGTGGACCATTTGGGAATTATACTCTCTCTGTGCCGATAATGGAAAATGCAAATTTCCTATCTGTCGTATGATGCCTCAATATTCTCGACCAGGTGAATCTAATAAATCAACTCCTATCTTGACCCCTACTTTATGGATTTTTCAAATAACAAAGCCCCATCCCCTGAATACTCTGACTCTTTCCTGGCACTGTTAACGACCTCTGTTAGTTTGATTAAGGAAAGTTCTGTTGATGACTTTCGAACTTATGTTTAAAAATCTTGTAATTTGGGTAACACAAGGAAACTGTGAGTCCTTCATGTTTCCTAAATCCCATTAGAGACAAACTATGATGATATATAAAGAGCATTTGAGTGCTATGGATTGAGAAAGGAATAAAGATGAGACTCGGAGATGAAAAATGGGTCTTATGGATATCTTTTGATAGTAATGACAAAGCGTTTAATGCTGTTGTAATATTAAAATTAACAACTTGAACATCATGGGAGCTCTGTGATTAGGTCCCAAAGGAATTAGATGTATACAAACCTGCCAATTGGTTAAAAAAGAGAAGTGTACCCATGCCTTCACAGATAAAGCCAAAGCCACCAGTGTGGCTTGCAGCTGAGCCTAAAGTGATAATAGGGAATGATTTTAAATATGTGAGTTGATTCCAAAAGAACTAAGAACCTGGTGATATATCTTGTTTTTTGATAAGACTAGCTACCTCATCCATGCCAAATCCTCGATGGAGTCTGCAATACTATCTAACTTACAGACAAGCAGTGATGAAATTACATTAGAAATGAAACCTCATCTAAATTTTAATTGTGGGAGGGAAGTGGTCTTTAATAAAGACCCGTACAAATTTACAGAGGAGGAGATACTTTTTATGTGTCCATTAAATGTATGGAAAGTGCATAAGGTTCCTGGAACATCAATGATTATTCTTACTTTCCAGGATTAGGATGTACCTTATCCATATTGTTATTGAACATGAAAGGATTAAAGTTCGTCCTTTCAAAAAAAAAGCCCCTGAAATGCTTTAGTTGTTTTAAATTTGGACACCCATCCAAAGTTTGCAAAAATGAAAAAATGTGTGGTATTTGCTCCAAAACTTATCATGGAGAATGTACTCTTGAGGCCAGGTGTTTAAACGGCAATTTGAATCACAAATCAACTGATAGGAGATGCAAACTGTTTAAGTTGGAGGAAGCTGCCAAAATATAAAACATAGGTTTTTCCTCCATTTTGCAATGAAATTGTCAGGGTTTAAGGGCCAAATATAAAGAACTTGAGCTCCGTATTCATGAGCATTCCCCCATAATTATATGTCTACAGGTGAGCAAACTTGATGACATTACTCCTTTTCCTCACGAATATATTAGTAATAGGATACCGTAAGTATGGTGGAAGTCTCTTATAGGTTTGTCGAGATGTTCCCCAAATAATTTTGCCTATTCGTACACCTCTGTAGGCAGTGGTTGTACTGTTTGATGTAAGGAGAAAATATAGAATTGATTCTCTGTACTTGCCTTCAAATGGTAATATTTTGTATGATAACTTAGTAGAGGTGATTCAACAACTCCCTCAACCTTTTCTTTTGGTCTGAGATTTGAATGGTAGACGTTTTGTGGGGTGATGTTTTAGCAAACACGAGGGGAAAGATCATTTCAATTGTGAAAAATAAAGATGTGGGACTCCCTAATATATGAGTGCCCACACACTTTCATGTCCAGACAGGTACCTTGTCATGTATTGGCCTACTAATCATAAGCTCTAATTACCTTCTTGATTTCGATTGGAGGACATTAGATAATTGTCATACTAGTGATCATGATCATGCACCAATCATTATAAACACCAACAATGGTCCACCTGTACAGAGATTGCTGTGAAAAAATTAATTGTATCGTTAGGAATAAATACAACTTATTTTTAATTTTTTTTTCATTACATATGTATTATCTGTTATATTTTTGGTCCTAATTGTCTGATTTTTTTTTTCTTGGCAGCACGCCCTACTCCCTGTAGGGTTTGGAGTGGCAACAAGAATTTGAGTCAAGCTGTGTCATAAGTAAAATAATTGGAAGGGTACTGCATCATCCTGCACCTGTTTATGTTGCTTGTCAGCTTGGTAAAAACTTGTATTGTAAATCTTTCTGCCCTGCTACATGAGTCATTTTCCAAACTTGTAATTGATGTCAGTGTTTTCTGAAAGTGACTAGTGACCTATCTAGATTTCAGATTAATATTTTAACCTGTTAAGCGTCACCCACGTGATAAACCGTTCACCACGATCTACTCGGTACCGCCTTCAACTGCATATTCCGTTCATGACTTTAATTGCCTTTTTCAAGCCGTCAGTCTCGTGATATTACGTTTACTCGTATAGTAAGTATAGGATCACCACTTAGCAACACTCTCAGCATATGGGGGCTGTAAATAGAAACTTATATGATGTCTGGCTACTATTTTTCTGAAGGTAGCTTGATGTTAGAAAACTGGTTTCCTATCAGTGCGCTTCGGGCGCTCATGCGGAAGTGGTTGTTTGTAGTTCCTTTTGTAATGAACGGTCTAAAGAGGAAGGTTATGTCTTTAGATGAAATAAATGATATTCTTGTTGAGGAATTTGATAATGATAACCAGTTTGATAATGAGAGCATTAGTTCTGAATCCTCCAGTGATGAGTATATTGAAGAAACAAAGTTTTCTTTCGATGCCGAAAGCGAAAATGACTTCTCATTACCGAATGATTGGACAACGAGATTTCACAAAACTATATAGGAAAGGAAATGCCGAGAGAGAGAGAATAAAGTGGATAAATAATGTACGAATGTATGACGAACATATTTGAAAACTATACAGGAAACGATATGGAGAGAGAGGGGGGGGGGAGAATTATCCCTTTGCTTTTGTTGCTTATCCAGGCGTAAGATTTACGATTGAAGATATAAAGAACCCATTAGAATATTCAGTATTATGTAGCCATTTGAAATGAAATAATAGTAGTATTAATTGTTTTTTTTTACTCTACCATTTAATTAATATCCCTTCTTTTAGCTATAAATACTAATTATAAGCATAAAGAAATGATATTAACTTTAAAAAATTATCATTAGTGAGATGACCGCTCAGGGCAAAAAAGCGTGACGGTACCTTAGCGGCAACCTGGTCCAGGGGGGACGCTTAACAGGTTAAAGGGTGTCATAAACATTAATGGTTCACAGGAGCTATTGAAATGGCATATCTGGTCATAGGCACAGGAAGTGAATTCAGATGTTAGGAGGGGAGTGACTGTTTGAGTTTAGTCTGAATTGTTCCAGAATTATCAAAACCCCTTCCAAGAAGGAGAGATTTAGGCATTACTGGTGTTGGTCAGAAGGTTTTGATGACAAGAAACCTTATCACAGTGCAGGTTTACAATTGGAGATTTTCTAGACATTGCTATTGTGAGCCCACAGAGACCTGCACGGCGTCATGTGTGGCCATACTGTTCAACGGTTAAGAATGTTTAAGTAACTTTGCAGCCTAATGGTAGTCTGGATAATATATAAGGACAGTATTGATTTAGGGAAAATTATTGTAGTACAGTATTTTCACAGTTTTATGTATTTTCTTTTAAATTTGCTTATCTTGTTATCTTGAGGCTGGAGTGTAAAGGGATACTAATTTTGATTTTTAATTTTCTATTTGAATTGACAAAACAATGTTAATATATTCCTAACAGTTTTTTGTTTCATTTACAAATAAATATTTTCTGTTTTTATGAAGACTGAAATTTATTCCAGTTCCTTACATCACTATGTCCTTTTCTCAGCCACTGTTTTTTTTTTAAACCTTTTCTAATAAGTTATTTATCATAATTTTTTCTCCCCCACTGTATCCTGTTGTCAGATTTAAAAAAAATATAATTTTCCTTTCACCTAATGTTCTATAATTTACTTATATTCAGCAAGATCAAGGCAGGATAAATGAAAAAAAAAAGAGAACTAAGGTTCTAACTGGGTCCCCTTGCCCAGTATAAATCAAGGGGTGGTCCCAGAGCTCCATTCTCTTGACCTGTTACTTAGATTTTTGGTTATTCCACCGTTGTATATTTTTTGTGTAGTAAAGGTTGGGTTGTGGTCGGCATTCGGACACTAGGCAGTTTGGGTGCTACCTCTAGCCACAGTCCGCAAACTACTACATAATTTTTGGTGCCCAGACCCGGGAAACACCAACCTTTAGATATGGCATCGTCATTCAGTAAACGCCGAAAGGCTAAGAAGAGCCTGAGCTGGGATGTGGAGAGTCTGGTCAAGATTTTGAGTGACCTGGCAACTCAGGTCAAGTCCTTGACACTTCAAGTGGCGGCCCTGAAGACCATTGAGCCGTCACCAACGTGCCACTGGGGTCCTGAACACAGTGAACACCAGTGCTCATTCTACATCCCCAGCTTGGCCAAACATCAATGGTATGGCAATCCCAGTGACTGGGGCAGAGCCACTGGTTGGAGGTCTCCAGCCCCCTCCAGGGTTCACACTGTTATTCCCCCCTGTACCTGGCTTCTGGGAGTCTCCTGCTCTGAGTGAACTGCAGGCTTCCTCGCCTGTTCCGGCAACTAACCCTGTTAGTCCACCAGAGACTGTAGCCAGAAGCCTTGGGGAACAGTTCTTGATCAACCCGGCCGAAGCAAGTAGGCCAGAAAAGGCTCCAGCAGCTACGGCTGAGGCAGTCCTACCCAAGACAGGGGCCATCCCAAAGCACAGGCGCCAGGCCAAGGACACCACAAGACCAGCATACCCTGAAACTGTGACCATGTCCCAGAAGTCCACCAGAGAAGATTCTGGTAGTGAGACTTCTGGTGACACTTCCAGCTCCTGTCTCAGTGTCAGCTCAGACGACACTGTCCACACACCACGGCCAGTCCCTCCAGACAGAATGCAGTCTGTCTGATCTGATCAAGGTCCTTGACTCCAGGAGGAACCCCAAGCCTGGAATCTTCCAGCTGGAAACTGGCCACAGTTTTCCCCGATTCCTGAGGGATTTTAAGGCCTACTGTGTGAGTAAATATACCACAGAAAGCTCTGGCCGGTGGACTGTTGATCTTGGGAAGTTTCGAATGGGAGAAATCAAGGAGGCGTTCTTGGCCATAGGGGGTCCTGAGATCTCATACCCTGACATGAAGGAACGCCTCCTCGACTGGTGCCGAGAAGCCCGAAAGAGGTGTGATGCGGGTAGAAAGGCCCGGTTCAGCAGTGCCACCTTTGGCGAGGGCGAACTGCTGAAGATATACGCTGTCCGGTTGGCCTCCCTCTACAGGTCGGCCTATCCTCGCCGTAGTTTGGACCGGAGGAAGCTTAGGCGGAAGCTCCTACGAACTGTACCGAGCAGAGCTGCAAGTTAGCTGGAACAGTCTCTGGCCACCATTATTGTCTCCGCTGGCCGTCAGACCACTTGGCAGGATGTTTTACACCTGTTGAGTGTTCTCGACAAGACATCCCGTCAGCGAAGCCAGAAGGCAGAGGATTTGGCCATCAGTCGTGTGGGACAGTCATGGCACGGCTCATATGCCGTCAGGGTTGGCGTGGCTGCCCCAAGCCGCTCACCTGGGCCTGACAGAACGTATTTACGCACTCCTCCTCGACCTGTTCCCAAACCTGCACCCGTGGTAGTGCACCTGCCACCATCGCGCACCCCTGATAGGTCTCATCAATTCCAGTGGAGATAATGAGCATGGTGCCGAAAATCAGGGCACCTTATGGACGAGTGGCCCAGGCGCTTCAACCTGTGCCTACGCTGTGGCTCGGCGAACCATCATGTTGCACAGTGTGGATGACAGGCGACGCTTAAAAACAGATCACCTGTCCTGAACACAGTTAATGCCCACAGCCCTGGGAAGGACACCATCTCTGTCCAGACTCCTTCAAGGTGGAGAGCAGTACCGGTGAGTGCTACTCCGACCCCATTGTTCTATTCTGGATCGACCAGTAGCCGGGAGACCCGAAGTGGGAGCGAATTCAGTGCTCCTCCTCAGACTGTGGAGAAGAAGAAGAGGAGGAGCAAGAAGGCAAAGTCCAGAACTGAGGAGTATCATAGGGCTTTAAACACCAGGCCTTCGATGTAGAATATGGGGCTACATCGAATGAAGGTGTAAGTGCTAGGGTGCGTGCTCCTAGTATTCCGATGGCAGCCTCGGAAATCTCGATTTCTAAGGCTATCCTTCAACCTGAAAAGGTCATTGCACCTCCAAGGACACTTTCAGGATTGGCCAGTGATAACCTATCCTCGACACTGTCTAGAGCTTCTCCAACTGACTCCTCCAGGGAGGAAGCAGGAACTGAGGCTGTATTGAAAACCCTTCGTAGGGTTAACCTGGTGCAGTTGGCTCCTGTACCACTCATGATTGTCCCAGTGACCATGTCTGAGTTTCCATCGGGAGCGTTGGATGCTCTCATTGACTCCGGAGCTGAGGTCAACCTCCTGTCATCGAGAGTGGTACAGGATTACCGGCTGCAGATGGTACCCAACACCATTGATCTGAAGGGTTTAGGGCAAACAGGACCTAAGACCTTAGGTACTGTACGGTTGACCCCTATACTGCATGGAATGACATTCGCCCCGAGTGTGTTCCATGTAGTGCCTTTAGGGACTATGGCTGAGGTTATCAGTTCTTGAGGACAAATGGGGTGATAGTTGACGGAGCCCAAAATCGGCTGAGCATTGGCAGTACTCCCCAAGAGCCTCTTTGGGAGTATTACGTCCCGATGCGTGGAGCCTGTTGCTAGCAAGTGCTTTACGCACTTAAGGTCCATGCATCCAATTCAATGGGGATTGCCAGTATTGAGCCAGTACTTGTTCCGATTACTGTAAACTTTCCTAAGGGACTTGAGACCTCGTTTAGGTGCCCTGCTTGTCCGACCAACTGTTGGCCGGAAATGTATTATGATGGCGACATCATAACCCCTGGTCTGTCAAGGAAAGTTACAGAAATCACTGGCATCCTCGAACCGAAAGACGGAAAAGCCTCAGTTTTAATCAAGGGTTCATCTGAAGAAACTGCCATGATCAAGAAGGGCGATCTCTTGGGGAAGGTGTTCACCATGGCAATGGTGGATGCTCCTCTATCCTGACTGATAGCATAGGAGTGTGACCTGGCTCCTGAACCTAGTGTATTGGAAGAGATAGACAATCTTTATATCTACGACGAACTGGACTGTTCTCAGAAGGACCAGTTTTGTCAAATGCTTCGGCGTCATCTTCCAGTCATCAGTACTGGTGATGATGATGTGGGAGAGTGCTCAAGCATACCAATACACATCTACCTGTATGAGGAGATGCCATCGAGGATCAGTGCAAGGAGTTGCATGAACTGGGTATTATTGAACCCAGCATCTCTCCTTGGTCTTCACCCATTGATCCAGTCCAAAAAAAGGACAATAGTATATGGTATTATTATTATTACTATCCAAGCTACAACCCTAATTGGAAAAGCAAGATGCTATAAGCCCAGGGGCTCCAATAGGGAAAAATAGCCCAGCGAGGAAAGGAAATAAATAAATGAAGAGAACAAATTAACAATAAATAATTCTAAAAAAAGTAACAACGTCAAAACAGATATGTCATATATAAACTATTAACAACGTCAAAAACAAATGTCATATATAAACTATAAAAAGACTCATGTCCGCCTGGTCACCGGCGCAATGCAGTCAACGTTCCCTCCTTCAAAGTCCGACCTAGACCGTGGTCCCGACAAAAACGCTCCCTCACTCATCGCCGCCAACGGATCTCCCATACGGTGCTATGGGATCAAGACCCTCAAGATATCTATCATGGGCCGTTCGTATTCTTGGCCCTTCGCTATCGCCGACGTCAATCGCCCCCTCCTCGGTGCGGATTTCCTCGCCCACCATGGACTCCTCGTCGATGTCGCTAACAGACGTCTCATCAACACGGGAACCTGCCAGTCCCGCGCCCTAGAACACGGCCCTGCAACAATGTCCGTATCCGCCGTAACGACGCACCCCTACGCCGACCTCCTACGAGAATTTCCCGAGGTTTTCAAGCCCGAGCTCCGGCACTCGCCAGGTTCCCCGTCCAAGCATGGTATCTACCACCACATCACAACGACAGGACCTCCCACTCACGCCAAATTCCGCCGCCTCCCGCCCCAGAAACTGAAGGATGCCAAACGCGCCTTCGAGGACATGGAACGCATGGGTATCTGTAAGAAAGCATCGAGCCCCTGGGCATCACCCCTGCACATGGTTAAAAAGCCGGACGGGTCCTGGAGACCTTGCGGCGACTACAGGCGCCTCAACCTCATCACAACGCCCGATCATTACCCGCTGCCCAACATGCAGGACCTAACGAACGCGTTGCACGGCGCAAAGTATTTTACCAAGATGGACCTCCTCAAGTCTTATTTCCAGGTCCCCGTATTCCCGGAAGACATCCCGAAAACTGCCATTGTAACGCCGTTTGGATCCTTCACCTTCGCATACTCAACCTTCGGTCTACGCAACGCCGGGGCGACCTTCCAACGACTAATGGATAGCATTCTGGGTGACCTACCTTTCTGCGTCTGCTACGTCGACGACATCCTGATATTCTCGAAAACCAAGGAGGAACACCGGGGGCACGTCTGCACCGTCCTCAGACGCCTTCAGGAGAACGGCCTGGTCATACGCTTCGACAAATGCACGTTCGGTGCGGAGGGGGTGGATTTCCTTGGTCACCGCGTATCCTCGTGCGGGGTAAAACCCATGACAACCAAGGTCAACGCCATCAGGAAGTTCCCAACGCCTACGACCATCCGCCAACTTCAGGAGTTCCTGGGAATGGTCAATTACTACAGGCGCTTCATCCCCAACATCGCACAAACCCTGTCACCCCTCGACGACGTCCTAAAAGGAAAAGCAAAAAAACTCGAGTGGGGTTTGCCCCAGCAACAGGCATTCGCTCGGACGAAGGATGCCCTTGCGAATGCCACCACCCTGGCTCATTTCGACGACAACGCGCCCCTGCGACTAACGACCGACGCCAGCAACGTCGCCTGTGGGGCTGTGCTAGAGCAACTCGTCGATGGTTCTCCTCGACCGCTGGCATTCTTCAGCAAGAAATTGAAACCCGCCGAAACAAGATACAGCACCTTCGATAGGGAACTCCTCACCGTCTACCTCGCCATCCGCCACTTCAGGCACATCTTGGAGGGTACCCCCTTCACAATCGCGACGGACCATCAACCCCTCGTACACGCCTTCACGAAATCGACGGACGCATGGTCCTCCCGACAACAACGTCATCTCGCATCAATCGCCGAATTCAGGTGCACCATACGTTACGTCCCAGGAAAGAAAAACCCAGTCGCGGACGCCCTTTCAAGGATTGAAATTGACGCGATCCACCTGGGAATCGACTACGCCAATCTCGCAACCGAACAACGCACAGACCGAGAAGCACAGGATCACCTGACGGGTCCATCCGCGCTCAAGATAAGTGCGATTCCCCTCGGACCAGCAGGAGTAAATATTCTTTGCGACACCAGCACCGGCCGCCCACGTCCCTGGGTACCAGCCTCCTGCAGAAGGAAAATATTCGACATCATCCATGGACTTTCACACCCCTCAGGATGCACCACCGCTCGCCTTCTGTCTGAAAAGTTTGTCTGGCGAGGGATAAAAAAGGACGCCCCGGGAATGGGCGAAGTCATGCATCAACTGCCAGTCAAGCAAGGTCAGCCGTCACACCGAATCGGGGGTAGGCGATTTTCCCCAGCCAAAAAAACGTTTCGGCCATATACACATCGACGTCGTGGGACCATTGCCCCCTTCTGGATCTGCTCGCTACCTACTTACGATCATCGATCGCTCCACGAGGTGGTTGGAGGCATCGGCGATAACTGAAGCTACGACTCAAGCATGCGCCGAAGCCCTCCTGTCAAGCTGGGTGAGCAGGTTCGGCGTTCCTGACGACATCACGACAGACAGAGGCCCCGCTTTCCTCTCAGAAATATGGCTCGCTTTGGCGAACCTGATGGGGACGACACTCCACAGCACCACGGCATACAACCCCCGCGGCAAACGGCATGGTCGAAAAAACTCACCGCGCCCTCAAGGCGTCCCTGATGGCGAGCTGCACCGACGGGGACTGGAAATCACGACTTCCTTGGGTACTCCTCGGCCTTCGCACCGCCCCTCGCGCAGACGGCGAACCTTCGCCCGCCGAAAAGGTTTACGGGGAAGCGCTCACAGTTCCTGGCGAATTCTTTCCCTCATCAACCGACGACACGCAGCTGGATCACCTAAGGGACATCGCCAGGAAGTTCAGGCCGTGTCTCAAAACTTACCAGGACAGAACCAAGCACTTCAAGCCGAAAAGCCTGGATGACTGCGGGTACGTTTTCGTCCGTGTCGACGCTCACCGACAACCACTGACTAGACCTTATCGAGGTCCCTACCGGGTAATTAAAAAGACAACGAAAGCCTTCCTTCTCGACGTCCATGGCCAAGAGGACTGGGTCTCAATAGACCGCGTGAAACCAGTGTTCTTGAAGGAAGCAACACCGCCTCTGCCGGACCTGGCAGATCCAGAGTTACGCCTCAAAACAAGCCGCCCAACGAAAGAAAAATCATCAAATGACGACAAGATAAAAGAGATCCTTACACCGACCGCCAGCGCGCCCCTCCGTTCAAGAACAAGAGGAACCCTCCGACGCCCGAAAGGATACGAAGATTGATCATCAGCCATCTACACCACCCGATGTCTTGGGGGGGGAGTACTTGTAAGGACACCGATCCCTTCGTCGTCCAGAAAATCGACAAACTACTTATTTATTTGAATTCTCTTTTGGCCACACTGTGGTTTCCCATGTATATATATTCCGCTCTACCAGAGCTACATTTCGACATAAGTATCATTTCATAACATGTTTCTGTTAACCCATAATTCATATAAATGTAAGTGTAAGAAAACACATATATTTTGGCGGGAACTTCAATCTGATTTGGCGCCAGCGTCATCCTACCTTTCCGTCCGCACCTTGTAATATAATCCCATGCACATTCGAATAAAGTATCAGTTGATCTTGGTGACGCTTGTCTCACTGTCCTTACAAACTAATTAAACAACAGTGCCAGAGATTAATATCTAGATCAGGAATAACAAATTTAATAGACCGTAAATTTCTGTCCAACAAATTAAGATGAGAATCAGCAGCTGAAGACCAGACAGGAGAACAATACTCAAAACAAGGTAGAATGAAAGAATTAAAACACTTCTTCAGAATAGATTGATCACAAAAAATCTTAAAAGACTTTCTCAATAAGCCAATTTTTTTGTGCAATTGAAGAAAACACAGACCCTGTGTTTCTCAAAAGTAAATTTGCTGTCGAGAATCACGCCTAAAATTTTGATAAGTTATACAAATTTAAAGAAACATTATCAATACTGAGATCCGGATGTTGAGGAGCCACCGTCCTTGACCTACATACAATCATACTTTGAGTTTTGTTAGGATTAAACTGCATGCCCAATAATTTGCACCATGCACTAATTTTAGCTAAATCTCTATTAAGGGATTCGCCAACCCCAGATCTACATTCAGGGGATGGAATTGATGCAAAGAATGTAGCATCGTCTGCATATGCAACAAGCTTTTTTTCTAGGCCAAACCACATGTCATGTGTATAAAGTATGAAAAGTAATGGGCCAAGAACACTACCCTGTGGAACACCGGATATCACATTCCTATACTCACTATGGTGCCCATCAACAACAACTCTTCGAGATCTATTACTTAAAAAATCAATAATAATGCTAAGAAACGACCCACCCACTCCCAACTGTTTCAGTTTGAAAACAAGGGCCTCATGATTAACACGGTCAAAGGCAGCTCTAAAATCAAGGCCAATCATACAAACTTCCTGACCACAATCAAGGGATTTCTGTACAGCATTGGAGATTGTAAGAAGGGCATCACATGCTTCAAGGCCTTTACGAAAACCAATTGCAAACTAGGGAGTAGATGATTACCTTCAGCAAACCTATTTAGACGTTTTGCCAGAAGACGTTCAAAATCTTTAGATAATATGGGAGTTATGGAAATTGGGCAGTAATCAGTGGGACTTGAGCTACCACAAACACATTTACATAGAGGAGTAACATTACCAATTCTCCAACAAGTGCTAAAATCTTCTCTTCTTGCCAACTTTCGCAAAATAACATATAACTTTGGAGCTAAGAAATCTGCTGTCTATAAAAAACAAAGGAAAATTAACATTTGGGTCTACACCTCCATAAGCATCGAGGTCCATCAACAGAACTTTAATCTCACGAGATCGAAAAGCTAAACTAGTTAGTTTAGCCTCAGGAAAACAGGAAAGAGGAAGTTCAAGTTTTTCATTACTCTGTTTACTGTCAAACACATCAGCCAAAAGGGTTGCCTTTTCCTTTGGACAGTGAGTGACTGAGCCATCTGGTTTAAGTAAAGGAGGAACTGTTGCATCTACACCAAAGAGTGCAGATTTAAGGGTAGACCACCATTTATGTTCCTGAGTTGTACCAGAAAGGGTTTCTTTTATGGTTAAGTTGTACTCCTTTTCTGTTAAGGCATAAACTCTCTTAGCAAAAGCTCAAAGCTGAGTATAGTTGTTTCTGGTCAAATCTGATTTGTTACCCTTCCAAAGGTGATAGGCCTCCTGCTTCTCCAAATAAGCACGTCTACAATCATCATTGAACCACGGTTTGTCCTTCACTCGGTACCTTAGCACACGAGAAGGGATACGCCTATCAATTATGTTGACTAGATTCTGATTCAAAGGGACAACAGGATCTACGCTATTATATAATTGTGACCAATTCAAGCACAAAAGATCATGCAAAATCCCATTCCAGTCTGCTTGGGATTTCATAAAAATTTTACAAGAATATGATGTATCAGGGACAGGCTGCTCAGTCTTCACTAATAATGAAATCCAGGCATAATCAGATGTCCTGACTGGAGAACCAACTCCTATCAATTATATTGACTAGATTCTCATTCAAAGGGACAACATGATCTACACTATTATATAATTGTGACCAATTCAAGCACAAAAGATCATGCAAAATCCCATTCCAGTCTGCTTGGGATTTCATATAAATTTTACAAGAATATGATATATCAGGTACAGGCTGCTCAGTCTTCACTAATAATGAAATCAAGGCATGATCAGTTGTCCCGTCTGGAGAACCAACCTTACTAGTTATAACGCCAGGGGATTCAGTGTATACGAGGTCCAAGCAATTACCAGACCTGTAAGTAGCTTCATTTATGATTTGCTCACAGCCTGGTTCAGAGGCAAAGTCTAAAGCTCTTAAGTCATGGCGATTGGTAGGAGAGATAGAACTTAACCACTCCCTATGGTGAGCATTAAAATCACCAACAAAGACAAAAGAAGCCTTTCTATCATCTTCTTGTATCTCGGCCATAATGGTAAGAAGACAATCGAAGATAGAATCATCCATGTCTGGATTCCGGTAGATCGAACACAAATAAAAGTTGTTATGCCTGCCACAAACTTTTATTACCTGAATCTTATGACATCCACATTGATAGCAGGACTTATGAGAAGCAGGGTACTCGGTCCTAATATACACCGCCATTCCCCTGGCCCTAGGGATGGCATTATGTTTCAACATTATTGGCTTCTTAAAGCCAGTTATAAGGAGCTCAGATGAGTGTCTCATATTAGAAACCAAAGTTTCTGAGCACAAAAGAATATACTGTCTGGACGCAACTGTAAGGTCTCGGATATTTGCATGAAGACCACAAATATTGTAATGCAGAAGACAACATTGACGAAATCTAGGACGTACTGGTCCCGGATTTCGCTCAATGTCTCCAGACAGCATAAGAATTAATAGAAATAAAAAAAGAGACATCATACTTAAAAACTAGAGTAACAAGAATTATAGCAAAAAGTATATGTACAGAAAGTGATTGATGATACCCATAGACTATAGTAAAAAGTTGGAAAAACTGGTCAACATGGAAGAGCCGATACACCATGCAAGGCTAAATACCCTCCAGGATAGCCACTTTAACTGAAGGGAGGACAGTAAGGATGGTTTTGAGAAGAAAAAGAGTCAGAAAAAGGAAAAGACAACCTCTTGATAAACCACCAGGCATCCATGGCCCTTCTATTAAGCATCCCCAACACACCTTTAAAAAAAAACAAGAAGAAAAAATGATAATAATAAAATAGAATAGTGTGCCCAAGTGTACCCTCAAGCAAGAGAACTCTAACCCAAGACAGTGGAAGACCATGGTACAGAGGCTATGGCCCTACCCAAGACTAGAGAACAATGGTTCAATTTTGGAATGTCCTTCTCCTAGAAGAGCTGCTTACCATAGCTAAAGAGTCTCTTCCACCCTTACCAAGAGGAAAGTACACTGAACAAATTGCAGTACAGTAATTAACCCCTTGGGTGAAGAAGTGTTAAGTATCTCATTGTTGTCAGGTGTATGAGGAAAGACGAAAATATGTAAAGAATAGGCCAGACTATTCTGTGTAAGTGTAGGCAAAGAAAAAATAAGCCGTGACTAGAGAGAGGGATCCAATGCATTACTGTCTGGCCAGTCAAAGGATCCAATACCTCACTAGTGGTAGTATCTCAACAGGCGGCTGGTGCCCTGGCCAACCTACTACCTGCGGTAGTGTGTGGACTACCGTAGAATGAATAAGGTGACTGTCTCTGATAAGTTCCTGATGCCTAACATGGCCGATTCCGTATTTGGACTTGAGTCAAATACTTTGCAACCCTTGACCTGGTTCGTGGATACTGCCAGTTACTGTTGGCAGAAGACAGTAAAGAATATACGGCTTTCTCTACCGCCTTTGGAAACTGGCAGTTCAGACGCTTATCGTTTGGACTGAAAAATGCACCTGCAGTGTTCCAGAGAGAAATGCAGAGTATTCTCCACGAGTTCCTGAAAGCCAAGGTGGTAGTCAAAATTGATGACATCTTGATACTTGGGTCTTCTTTCGAGGAACACCTGAAACTGGTAGAATGAGTTTTGACTACTCTCCAGAAGCACGGACTCAAGATAAAACTCGGGAAGTGTTCTTGGGTTCAAGCCGAGGTCCAGTATCTTAGCCATCTGGTTGGACGTTCTGGGATGCGTAAGCTACCAGAATCTATCCAGAAAGGGGAGGTCTTCCCTAAACCGACCACTGTGCGTGTGCTACGGGGATTTCTGGAACTGGTAAACTTCCAACGGAAGTTTAATCCCCATGTGCTCACAGATAGCCAAACCTTTATCTGCGAAGACTGGAGGACGAAAATCCCAAGGGACTAGGAAACTGAAGTGGACTGCAGAAATGGATGGTGCCTTTGTGTGCTTGAAGGAACTGATCAAGGAAGACATTATGTTGTCGTACCCTGACTACTCCGCTGATGCTAAACCCTTGGAGTTGTTTGTTGACGTTTCGGGTGAGGGTGCTGGTGCTTGTCTGTGCCAGGAGTCCTTGGAGTATCCAGGGGAGTGTCGGGTGATAGAGTACGACTCCATGACTTTCCTTGACCCGTTACTCAAGCGTGAGTTGGCTGCTCTGCGATGGGGCCTTCCACTGTGGTCAGTTTTTCGTGATTCATTCTGATCACCGTCCCCTGATGTACTTTCATGACATGAAGATGGTGGACAGTCATCTAGCACGGACACTGGACGACCTGTTTGAATTTAACGTTATTGTTAATTACTGTCCAGGTGATCAGTAGGCCGCAGCTGACTGGTTATCCCGCTGGCCCGCATTAACTAACTGTCTATTTGCTACTGAACCCAGCACTCCAAAGTTGCCTACTGGACTGGCCTTGTATAAGGAGGTTTGTGGTGGTCCAGATTCTCTCATAGAATCCTTGGAGCTAGTCGTGAACTGCTGGATGGACGGGTCAGGTGTCGCACCCGACTCTCAGCTGAAGGGAGCCAAGCTCCGGGATGCCTTAGTTCAGCAGTTTCTGAAAGACGCCGGTCGACTAGGCTTCAAACTGGATAAAACTACCAGGAACAGAATGAAAGCAAAGTGATTTCCTGATACAGTCCCAGCTCTGGAGTTGCTCTTGGCAACATCTAAGCTTTTGAACCTGGAAATCTGGGTCCATTGGGGTCCCACTTGTCCCATAGTCTATTGTGATCCATCCATGACTGAGCCTCAGTGTGTGCATCTTTAGTGTCTGTCTGGAGTGCATTTTAACGCTCTGATGGAGCTCCGCAACTACGTCCCTCTAACTGACGTGATTCTGGGCCATAAGGGTGAGGTAAAATTTCGTGTGCCTGACGCTGAGGGCTTGGTCACTGATGATCAGGAAGCGCCGGAGGATTGTCCTGTAATCCAGTATGTGCAGGAGAACGTGGGCGCGTATGCTCAGGTGCATAGCACGTATGGAAAGTATGCGCGCGTTGGAGCATACGCCCTTGATACCCTGTATTAGGGGTAGATGACAAGGCTTGACGAGCGTGGAGGTCAGGTTTCGTTGGCGCGTAGCGCACATCAGCATCCAGGAAAGGCGACGGCAGGTCTGACGGGTGGAAGGTCGACGGCAGGTCTGACGGGTGGAAGGTCGACGTGTCCTTTGAAAGGACGACCTTCCACCGAAGGGGATCGCGAACGATCCGCAAAAAGGTCCAGGACCAAAGCAGGAACAGTCGGTGATCGATAACTAGGCTCCTCTGCGGGGGACTGCAACGAAGATGTAGAACCAAAGAGGCGCCTCCTCACCACAGGTGAAGGAAGGCCTCTCTGCCGAAGAGGAAGGCAAACCTTGCGACGAATACGCCCTCTGGGGGCCGTTGGATCAGCAAGTTAACCTTCTGCAGTCCTCCGAAGAGGAGTCTCTGTAAATGAACTTCCCCGAGGGGGAGAAACACTAGCAGGAGAGACTGTTGGACTTAGTTTCTCCCTTGTTGGTTGAACAGGAACAGGAGAAACTAAGCAGTCAACCACTGTAGGGTTTGAAGAGGCAGAGGTGATGGGTGATACCGCATTGGATACCTCTGACACCACCACGTCGACAATCGACAGAGGATAAACCTCTGCCGGAGGCGGTGATTGTTTGACAGCGGCACCCAATCGGATGTAGTCAAGTAAGACTTCCTTGGAGGGCCAACCCTCGAGCCCCAAGGAAGACCAAAGCTGAAAAAAAGGGATCAGTGACAAATCCTCCCCCGGGGGGAGAGGTGGAGTTGCTTCGCTAGGGGAAGCAACGCCATCTCTCGAACTCCGAGTTTGGAAAACAGTACAACGGTCTACGCTACCACTCGACGGTCTCTCAAAAGAGACCGACCGAGTGGGAGGTTCAGAGGAGGTTTGAGCAATGGAAGAAGAGGCCTTTGGTTTTTCTCCTTTCAAAGAAACCTTTGAAGGAGAAATATCCCATTTGGACTTCTTCCGTCGCCGCGAAAACCTCTCCCACTGGGAGGTAGACCACTCCCTACACTCACTACACTTGTTATTGCTATCACACTGTTGACCTCTACAGGAAGGACAAAGGGCATGAGGGTCGGTCTCGACCGCCGACATGAATGTTCCACGGGCGGTCGGGTAATCCAGGGCAGGTGCACATAATAGCAGAGGCCAGCTTCACACACAAAACTGTCAAAGAAAAAGCAAAAAAACATTAATGGCTGCCAATGAGCGGCGAGGATGACAGCGGACACATCCGAGTACCATCCGAGCCGAGAGCAAAGTGAGTTCAAGCACAGGTGTGTGTGAGTAGGGGGGTTAGCAAGCTACCCTCCCCTACCCCAGCTAACTAGCGGTGTGGGTAGTAAACCTTCGTTTAAATTTTAATGGCTCATCATTTCAGCTACGCCCTATTAAATAGTATGGTTTGTATTCCAGTTATGGAACAACTTTTTATTCTTTCTAACGATTCAGAAACATATTGTATATGCTCTCCAGAAGTTTCAGCTAATTATTTTTACAAATGAAGATAAAGCGGTCTTTAAATGATGATGTCATCTTTACTGCGTCATCTGCATGACTGAGTTTGACAGAATCGTCTTTGCATGTTTATTGCATTTATAAAGCAATTTTCTTTTCGATTAAATTTAAAAATATCGTAAGTCTCGCAGAGATGGAAAGCATTGATAGAGGGTAAGCGAAAGTAGAATGCGATGTACGAAAAGAACAGCCACAGTTTCCAAAGACGTATAGAAGTTACGTTGCATGTGTTTGTTTACTTCCAGTTAATATGTACATTGTGTTTTCCCAACGTCTTCGTGAACTTTATTGTAAGGCCAATGTTACCTAATGTCATAAAAAGAACAAATAGTAAGTAGAGACCAACAAAAAAGAAGCAGAATGAGAGGGAAACATGAAAAAGAGTACAAAGCTGGAACATTCTAACTTAAACTCTGGTAACAATGAGAGGCCGCTGGCAACTCATGACACCCTTACACAAAGTTTAGTAGTAAACTTAGGGTTAAATACCTTGTTTAGGGAGCCTTCATGTAGGAATAAACAATGAAAGTACAAAATAAGGTTATCATAATAATTTTATCTTGATTTTTTAAGAAAAAAAAAAGCAAAACTTTATAGCAAATTTTTGGGAGCTCATAACAAAAACTTACTTATTCACCCTTAGGTACATTTTCTCACTTATTTATTGTTCTATTTTAGAGAGAAAGATTACATTGAAAAGAGGAATAAAAATCCCATAATTTTGTGTACCAGAATTTTGATTTTCCTTTTTCTCTTTATTTCATGATTATTTACGTCTAGACGAAGAAAATTAAGAAAAAAATCATCAAAAAAAAAAAAGAAAGAGGAATATTGAGAATCGGTCACACAGAATTATTCGATCTATAAATAAGTTTTGATGGTATGGTTTTCAATACAATTAGTATCATATTAGTGGGGAAAATTTACCTCATTTTTTTTAAAATCATGATTTTTGCTATTAAATAAAAAGGTTTTAGATCAAATGACTTGAAATTTTTATATGACGAGGGTATTGTATGTCTAAAACATATATAAAAAAAATTTCATTTTGACTCATTAGAAGAAAAAAAATGCTGGACATAGTGGACGGTCCCCTTAATAATATGGGAGTGAAAGGAATTAAAGTAAATTAAGGACATAAATTTTACAGAAAATTTATTCAATTATAAAATACAAATTAGAAATATATCTCAAATTAACAATTATTTGTTTTAGGTAAAGAATATTACAACATTCACTTTAATTAAATGCAAATAAGCATAAAACAAATTATAAAAGTATATTCAGTCAATTTCAAATTTTACAGACACAAAATCATTCCCTTTCCTTTATAGCCCAACTGGCAAAAATCTTCATTTAGGAAGTCAGAACCTTTCCTCAGAATTCAAAATGAAAATGAACTTTTCTATCAGCAAGGACACTATCAGGTCAGAAAAATAGAGCCAAAGTTTGACACAATATAAATGCACAAGATTGTCACAGAGCCTGTAAAAGATGGCCGGGTTGACTGGAAAGATGATTGATTAGTTTTAAGGTATAAAATGATCATGAGTCGAGTCATACTGAAAAAATACATTAACTTATATAAGTTCTAGATCACGAGGGCAATCCTGTTTGCGGGAACAATTATGAGTGTGGTGATGAACCAAGAGGTGACCAGGATCGAATTCACGGTCTTCATGACGGAGAGGAATTTGAGCAAGGCTCTGCATCTTGACAAACAAGAAAAAGAAGAAGAAGGGGGTGGTGCTTATCCATGGGAAACCTTCCTTAGGCTCTTGTGGTCTAACACACACGAGAGGAATAGGACAGCAACAGACATGCCGCCCCACTGGAACAAGTATGTTGGATAACGGCAGGTAGCACAGAAACTATAACACAATTACACTACCCACCAGCTACTATTATTACTTCTACCTGAAGTCATAACTGTATCAAATGTCAAGGTTTGTATGACATCAAGGAAAACAAGCCAATAATAGAAATTAAAATACAAAACATTTTCAGCATATGACAAATTTTGAAGTATTTTGTATTTTTCCAAACATGGAGCTATTTATAGGAGATATTACATTAGGCGTAGCTGAAAGATGAGCCATAAGTTTTTAATGAGGGATAACCCCACCCGATAATTAGCGGGAGTGGTGGGGCATACCTGGCTACCTTGCTCACTCACACATCTGGGCTGAACACCCACTCTGCTTGCAAGCAAGACTTTCTTGGGGGACATGGCCGGCAGGCCAATTTGTATAAATAGATCCAGGATTGTATCAGTAGGAAAAATACACATTATTTCCAAATTTATCATTTTTTTTGTCACTATACAAACCCTCACTATTTATATGGGATGTCTTACTTCTTTAGAGGGAGGAAGTCCTTGTCAACTGGCTCTTGGCATTTGATCAGGGGTCCTCTCCCTACGATATAGTTCATTTGTGGTAGGAACCCTGCACATCACTAAGCCTTTGCAAGCTGCAAGCTGTGTGTTTGTGACAATAGAAATGTGACTTGGTCTAGTAATAGGATCTTCGAGTTATAGGCATCTTAGAGTACTTAGACCTTACCAAATCCTCCCTCACTAGAGATATTTGTGACGCAACAAGTATGATTTCTATACTAAGTTACACAAGGGAAATGGATCATACCTGCAGAGGGGTTAGGCCAGATGTGCCTTGAACCATGGTGCTAATCTCCCAGGGGAGGGGAAGGTGAAGGAAAGAAAGAAGCTAGTCATTCTAACTCATTCACCTCAGACTAACCAGGATAACCTCAGCCCTAAACCCTATGCTACTTGTCCATCAAGGAGCTGGAGGTGTTTAGACCACTTGTTGTGCAGACACCACAGGACCAATCAAAACCGTTTCCATGCTCCTGTGGGTTACGTCTTGCAGGTAGTTTGCGGTGAAAGTCATCTGACGCTTCCACACGACTGCTTGCAGTACCTGCGACACAGAGTAATCCTTCTATAACGCCAGGAATGGTGCCTGTCCCTGATGTAATGAGCTCTGGGTCGTTGTAGTGGAGGAGCGTCAGGATTAAATACGAAGTTAATGACCTTGCAAATCCATGACAAGATGGTGTTCTTTGTGAACCTCCTCTTGACCTTTCCCGTGCTAACAAAGAGGGCCGACACACGGGGGTAAGCTGCTACTGTTCTTTTTTAGTACCACTTCAAACTCCTCACATGGCAAAGTACCAGTTGGTCTAGGTCTTCGGTTACAGAACGAAGATTTTCGATCCTGAAGGGCCAGAATCTAAGATTCGCTACCACCAGATTTTGAGTCTTGGCAATAAACTCAGGGACGAAGCAGAGAATTACCTCTCCCAATCCCCTAGAAAGGAAGATGACGTAGGACAGATCATGCAGTTCACCATCTCTCTTGTCTGAGGCCAAAGCGAGTAGGAACACCGTCTTCAGAGTAAGGAGGTGATCTGTTGCCTGGCGTAATGGTTTGTAAGGAGCTCCCTTCAGAGACTGAAGGACTCGAACCACGTTCCAAGGAGAAGGTCTAACTTCCAACTGAGGACAAGTAATCTCATAACTGTATGAGAACAGAAAGTTTCAATGGAGAAAATATCTACTCCCTTCAGTTTAAAGGTGAGACTCAAGGCTGAGCCATAGCCTTTGACTTCCAAAGGTATACCAGTGACTTGGTTATTGTTGGAATAGAGGCATCGAGAGAAGTGATACCCCTTCCATGATACCAACCACAGAAAACAGAGCACTTACCGTGGTAAACTGACGCTGAAGAGTGTCTGAAGTGTCCAGATATGCTTTCCACAACTCATTGCAAAAAGCCTCTCTGAGCGAGGAGATGCTGGACAGAATCCAGGCATGAAGTTGAAGCAAAGCTATGGCTTTGTGAAAGATGGTGGCATGTGGTTGTTTGAGTAAATCGTGTCATGGAGGACATTTCTAATCAGACAGAAAGTGGAAACGTCGATGTTGTCTCACCGTTGTTGGAATGCATCTTGCCATAGAGCCTGGGGTCCGGGACTGGGGAGCATTAGAGCGGAAGATTGAAGTTCAGGGCCATCGTGAAGGGGTCCTCAGCCGAGGAACCCCACAAAGTCAGGACTTTGTTGACTACAAGATGATTCAAAGACCACTCACAGCCCACTATCTGTGCAGCTCTGCTCATATTGTCTGCAAGCACATTCTTCTTTCCTCGAATGAAGTAAGCAGATAGGGTCAGTGAGTTGTCTTCTGCCATCTGACTATCTCTACTGCTAGATGGCACATGGGCTGCGAAAAGGTACCACCTTGTTTAAGGGGTCCGGCCTTAATGCCAAAATATGGGGTATAGAAAGATACACAAAATCCTAAAAAAATTCACTGAGCTTCGTATGGCAATGAAGAATACGTATACGAAATATACTGTCAAAACTCCTCTTACTTTCATAGTTAAAGGGTAATTAGTAAAAGTAACTCAATAAACCATGAACATTGTTCCCTACAATAAATTGCAGAATTTCTTCTGTTATCGTAAATTCTGATAATTATTACATTTTAATGTAAAAGGAAATTGTGAACAATGGCATCTGTATAGCTTCCACGAGTCACAAAGGATGTATTACATAGTAAGTTACACCCTTCGCCCTTCAGTCCTACCACAAACCTCAAACCTCATCGAGAGTACATGCCTGAGTTTGACTTCTGACATTCAGCAATTTTCACGTTTATTTTTCTAGTTTTTAGCAAGAATTTTATCATTTCACAGAGGAAAAAGCAATTTCAACATCTTGCTAACATAAGGAAGAAAATTCGCTCTATTGAAGAGTTCAGAAGAGGGTATTATCTGTAGTGCAGAGAGAGAGAGAGAGAGAGTGTATGTAGATTGCCTTACTTTATGTAAGACACGGGCTCTTGCCGCTGGGCAGCCTGTAAACCAGAGAGAGAGAGAGAGAGAGATTGTGTTGGAGGAGCGACGGCCTTGCCCAACATGAGCAAAAGAAGCAAGATATTGAACAAAAAGATCTTTGTTCATGAGTAAATTAGGATAAATAACGGTGTTTTCGTTTATAAATATCCAAAAAAGAACAAAAAAATCATAATAATCATGATTTTTCAATATCATCTTTGTAAGAATACAGAGAAAAACTTTGAACACCCTCTGACACATCACTCATTTTTACGTATCTTTTTTTCATTTTCGGCAAGAATTTTATCATTTCAAAGAGGAAAAGATTACGAGGAGGCGAAGAACGGTGAGGTGGCAAGAGCCGCCTTGCTGAACACCTGGCAGGTGAGTGCCGAGAGGAAGACTTGCGACCTCTAGGATAGAGTCTCTGTGCTTAACGGGAGAGCGCTTGTGAGGTGGAGAGTGACACTCATGCGACAGGCGAGACTGATAATCGTCCAGCCTAGAGTGAGGGTCTCTCTGTAGAGAGAGACGATCGCTCGTCACCTGATAGAAAGGTGACAGTGGCTCGTCCGAAAAAGAGTGGCGCGGAGCTGATGAGACCAGCTGGAGCTGTAACATGACGTAGCAAGTCTAGCGATGCTGGTATGTCATGGAGCGCTGCCACATAGCAAGCAATCGTCAAGCTACGAGAGCCCAGGGAATCAGCGTAGTGCAAACCAAAAGGCTCAGTGAGGCGAGAGCATGAAGGAGCGTGATCATGAGAGTCTGATAACTGAGCGTGATGAGAGTGTGAAAGCCTGAGGTCAGGAGAGCCCTAAAGGTCAGCGTGACTAGAGCCTGAAGGCCTGAAGTCATGAGAGCCCGGAGGTTCAGCACACCAAGAGTACAGAAGCCTAGGGTCAGGAAAGTCCGATGGCTCAGCGCAACGAAAGCCCGAAGGCTCCGATAGCCCAGAGGCTCAGCATGACAAAAGCTTGAAGGACCTGGGTCACAAGAGCCCAAAGGCTCAAAGCGACGAGAGTCCATAGGCTCTGTGTCATGACAACACAAAGGCAACTCCTTATTGCAGGGAGGGAGCATGCCCAGAGTGATAAACAGTTACAAATTCTTCATCGATGAACCCCAAAGGAGAACTTCTGGCACAGGGGTGGCCAACCTTTTGTTTCCTGTGCACATTTTTTTTTTTACTTCTAATTCAGAGGCCCCACACAGACTTAAACTCTGTTTCAATCCTTTAAGTATGGTGATTCAGACATATTTAGCAGTTATACATATAATCATTTGATATATATATATATATATATATATATATATATATATATATATATATATATATATATATATATATATATATATATATATATATATAATGTATGTGTGTGATAGTGTGGACAGATATAACAGGCATAAGATAAAGGATTTAACATGAATACAAAGTAAACTATACTTACTTTATCGACACTTTGAATATGCATTGATAATATTTTTTTTATGAGCTGGCTTTTTTTTCTTTTATTATCTCTGGGGTATAGTGCGCCACCTGTAATCGTGCAATGCGCCAATGTTAGCGAATGCACCATAGATTGGCCACCCCTGACTAACAGGTTCCTCCAAAGAGGGAGACTCCTGAGAAGTCCCATTTTGGTCTCTCTCTCTCTCTCTCTCTCTCTCTCTCTCTCTCTCTCTCTCTCTCTCTCTCTCTCTCTCTCTCGGTAGAGAGCGATGTCCTCCGGAAGGAAGATATTGCCTCGGATTTTGCTCTCCTCCAGACTCAACATAGGGAGAAGCACAGTCTTCAGTATTAGCCACAGCAGGGACCAGAAGTCTGAGGGGCGGGCACCAACAACAAGGTCGTTCGGTGTTGCCCCCAAAGGGGAAGGATCCACCAATGAGGAAGTTGAAGTCTGTTTCCTCTCAGCACTAAACTGTTGGAGTTCTGACAGAACTTCCTTGGATGGGGAATCATTCACACCCAGCAATGGCCACATGTGCAACAAATCAGAAAAAGAGCAGGCTCTCTCTGGGGGAAGGGGTGGGACCGTTTCGCAAGGGGAAACGGTACCGTCCCTTGATCCTCAAGGTTGACCTGGAGTTAATAGGATTGTGCTGCTACTAGGCCGTCCCCCTGAGAGGACTGGTCAAGGAGTAGCTTCGGGAAGAGATCGGAGTAAGAAGTAGCAGTCCGAGAATTTTTTTACTTCAAGTAAGACCCCGAAGGAGAAGAATCTCCTTAAGAGTTCTTTTTCCAACACCCAAACCTCTCCCACTGGGAGGCAGGCCACTTCTGACACTCTGGACTAGTGCTGTCCCGGTCACACCGTAGGCCTCGGCATGACGGACACAGTTAGTAAGGATCAGTCATGGGGATGGACATACAGGTACCGCAGGAGCAGTTCTCAAGTCCCAGATGAGGCCGGCCAGAAGAAAAAACACACACTTTGAAAAGGAAAAGAAAAATGTTATTTTCATTAGTAAAATAAATTTTTGAATATACTTACCCGATAATCATGTAGCTGTCAATTCCGTTGCCCGACAGAATTCTACGGAAGGGATACGCCAGCGATCGCTATACAAGAGGGGGGTGTACTCACCAGCGCCACCTGTGGCCAGGTACTACAGTACTTCTTGTTGACACCACCTCAATTTTTCCTCGGTCCACTGGTTCTCTATGGGGAGGAAGGGTGGGTCAATTAAATCATGATTATCGGGTAAGTATATTCAAAAATTTATTTTACTAATGAAAATAACATTTTTCAATATTAATCTTACCCGATAATCATGTAGCTGATTCACACCCAGGGAGGTGGGTGAAAACCAGTGTACATGTATATCAAGAAGCTAAGTATCCCGTATTTCATATTATCAGTTATTCAAAATAACAATGAAATTATAAGTACCTGGTAAGGAAGTCGACTTGAACCATTACTCTGCCTTTAATAAGTTCGTCTTCCTTACTGAGCGCAGCGTTCCTCTTAGGAGGCTGAACAACTCTAAGGTGCTGAAGTATCAAGGGCTGCAACCCATACTAAAGGACCTCATCACAACCTTTAACCTCGGCGCTTCTCAAGAAAGAATTGACCACCCGCCAAATCAACAAGGATGTGGAAGGCTTCTTAGCCGACCGTACAACCCATAAAAAGTATTCAAGAGAAAGGTTAAAAGGTTATGGGATTATGGGAATGTAGTGGCTGAGCCCCCGCCTACTACTGCATTCGTTGCTACGAATGGTCCCAGGGTGTAGCAGTACTCGTAAAGAGACTGGACATCTTTGAGATAGAAGGATGCGAACACTGACTTGCTTCTCCAATAGGTTGCATCCATAACACTCTGCAGAGAACGGTTCTGTTTGAAGGCCACTGAAGTAGCCACAGCTCTCACTTCATGTGTCCTTACCTTCAGCAAAGCAAGGTCTTCTTCCTTCAGATGAGAATGTGCTTCCCTAATCAGAAGCCTGAGTAAGAAACTGAGTTCTTAGACCTTGGAAAAGAAGGCTTCTTGATAGCACACCATAAGGCTTCTGATTGTCCTCGTAAAGGTTAAGACCTTTTTAGATAGTACCTAAGAGCTCTAACTGGGCAAAGTACTCTCTCCAGTTCATTCCCCACCAAGTTGGACAGGCTTGGGATCTCGAACGACTTAGGCCAAGGACGTGAAGGAAGCTCGTTTTAGCAAAAACCGAGCTGCAAGGAACATGTAGCCGTTTCAGATGTGAAAACTATGTTCCTGCTGAAGGCGTGGATCTCACTTACTCTTTTAGCTGTTGTCAAGCACACGAGGAAAAGAGTTTTTAATGTGAGGTCCTAAAAAGAGGCTGATTGGAGAGGTTCAAATCTTGATGACATAAGGAACCTTAGGACCACGTCTAGATTCCAGCCTGGAGTGGACAACCGACGTTCCTTTGAGGTCTCAAAAGACCTAGGGAGGTCCTGTAGATCTTTGTTGGTGGAAAGATCCAAGCCTCTGTGGCGGAAAACCGCTGCCAACATACTTCTGTAACCCTTGATCGTAGGAGCTGAAAGGGATCTTACGTTCCTTAGATGTAACAGGAAGTCAGCAATCTGGGTTACAGTGGTACTGGTTGAGGAAACTGCATTGGCCTTGTACCAGCTTCGGAAGACTTCCCCTTGAGACTGATAGACTCTGAGAGTGGATGTTCTCCTTGCTCTGGCAATCGCTCTGGCTGCCTCCTTCGAAAAGCCCCTAGCTCTTGAGAGTCTTTCGAAAGTCTGAAGGCAGTCAGACGAAGAGCGTGGAGGTTTGGGTGTACCTTCTTTACGTGAGGTTGACGTAGAAGGTTCACTCCTAGAGGAAGAGTCCTGGGAATGTCGACCAGCCATTGTAGTACCTCTATGAACCATTCTCTCGCGGGCCAGAGCGGAGCCAACCAACGTCAGCCGTGTCCCTTTGCGAGAGGAGAACTTCTGAAGTACCCTGTTGACAATCTTGAACGGCGGGAATGCATACAGGTCGAGATGGGACCAATCCAGCAGAAAAGCATCCACGTGAACTGCTGCTGGGTCTGGAATCGGAGAACAATACAACGGGAGTCTCTAGGTTATCGAGGTAGCGAACAGATCTATGGTTGGCTGACCCCACAGGGCCCAAAGTCTGCTGCAAACATTCTTGTGAAGGGTCCACTCTGTGGGGATGACCTGACCCTTCCGGCTGAGGCGATCTGCCATGACATTCATATCGCCCTGAATGAACCTCGTTACCAGCGTGAGCTTTCGATCTTTGACCAGATGAGGAGGTCCCTTGCGATCTAGAACAACTTCCACGAATGAGTCCCTCCCTGCTTGGAGATGTAAGCCAAGGCTGTGGTGTTGTCAGAGTCCACCTCCACCACCTTGTTAAGCTGGAGGGACTTGAAGTTTATCAAGGCCAGATGAACCGCCAACAACTCCTTGCAATTGATGTGAAGTGTCCTTTGCTCCTGATTCCATGTTCCCGAGCATTCCTGTCCGTCCAAAGTCGCACCCCAGCCCGTGTCTGATGCGTCCGAGAGGAGACGGCGGTCGGGTTTCTGAACAGCCAAAGGTAGACTTCCTTGAGAAGAAAGCTGTTCTTACACCACGCGAGAGTAGGCCTCCTCTCTTCGGAAACAGGAACTGAGACCGTCTCTAGCGTCATGTCCTTTATCCAGTGAGCAGCTAGATGATACTGAAGGGGGCGGAGGTGGAGTCTCCCTAACACGATGAACAGGGCCAGCGATGAAAGTGTCCCTGTTAGACTCATCCACTACCTGACTGAGCATCGGTTCCTTCTCAGCATGCTCTGGATGCATTCTAGGGCTTGGAAGATCCTTGGGGCCGACGGAAAAGCCTGAAAAGCTCGACTCTGAAGATCCATACCCAGGTAGACAATGGTCTGGGATGGGACGAGCTGGGACTCCTCAAAATTGACCAGGAGGCCCAGTTCCTTGGTCAGATCCATAGTCCATCTGAGAATCTCCAGACAGCGACGACTTGTGGGAGCTCTTAAAAGCCAGTCGTCTGACGGAGCCGGACACAAGATCATGGTACTGCTGCACAGTCTGTGAACTGTCAACCATGGGGAAGCGAGGAAGTACAGTGACAACCCGAAGCTGTCTAGACTGTCTGGGTCGTACAGACAACTCCTTATCGGGTTGCTGAGGTTGCCGCACTGCGTCACAACAAGTCACTTCTGCTGGTTGTTGAACGTCTTCCCAGTGACACACTGACTCCGTAAACAAAAAATCCTCTAACAAGGACTAAGCTTGGACTGCATGTCTTGTAACACAGCTCAAGGTCTATGGGAGCAGGTGTGGTAACAGACGGGGTTAGCGACTGAAGTGGAACCATTACCTTCCCTGGAAGCATGTTATGCTTAAATAAAAGTCCATAGGAGGCTACGCAGCTAAAGGCTCCTCTCCAAATGACAGAGTCCTCAAGGGAATATCAGAAGGAGGGAGAATAGCACTTTCTCATCTACAGGAACCATATCCGAGAAAAGCTAAGTTCTCTCAGTGAGGGTTTCACTGGTGCAAAAGCAGCAGACTAGAAGGCAACGTTATGAAACTGCTTGACAGTCTAGTGAGTTGGAAACAACCAAAGATGTGTGACTGAGAAGCATGCGGTAAGGTATGCAGAGCATGCTGTATGCAGAGCATGCTGTATGTAGAGCATGCTGTAAGGTAAGCAGAGCATGTTGCATGGCGTGTGGCTTATGCTGCATGGGATGAGGCTCATGCTGCATGGGATGAGGCTCATGCTGCTTAAAAGAAAACTGAACCTGACACTAATCTAGCTGTCCGAGGATTTACCTGGTGAGACATCAGTCTCTTTACCAGAGAGTTTTACCAGATTTCCCCGGGCCACCACGTGACACAA
Organism: Palaemon carinicauda; assembly: GCF_036898095.1. Classification (NCBI taxonomy): domain Eukaryota; kingdom Metazoa; phylum Arthropoda; class Malacostraca; order Decapoda; family Palaemonidae; genus Palaemon; species Palaemon carinicauda. The sequence goes on along the minus strand of NC_090749.1, from coordinate 83,472,829 downwards.
TTGGTAGTAATTCATTCAAATTACCTCTAATGAGTCAATATGGATAAATATCAACACAACATCGTGTTCAAATAGAAATAAATTTCTACCTCATACTTGGGATCGAACACTAGCCCCTTCTAATGAAATTAGAATGTAAATTTATTAATAAAACATTAAAAAAAAAGAATACAAGTGAGTATTATTGATTGTTCCATTTAATGTTTTTTTTTTTTTTAAGTTGTAAGCTGATGGGATAAGCTCTTGGCTTTCATATAGCCCACGGCTCAAAAACTGAGATAGATAGCTGCTAGCGGAAAGTCAACCCTTTAAGAAGTGATAAACCTGTCTCTTGAAGACAAAAAGGTTGTAGGAATCAGTGTTATTGTATTATATACAAATAAAAAATTATCTAGGGAAATTTTGATGAAAATGGGGTAATTTCGTGGACGAATCTAAGGTAATTTGTCCAACTTGACCTGGCAGCACTGTCAAGAGTTGCGCTTGCCTCAAGGGTTGAGGTGGCTGCGCAGAGAGAGGCTCTTGACTCACGAGTTGAGGTTCTTGAGGTGCTTGCCTCGAGAGTTGAGGTTCTCGCCTCGAGGAAAGTGGAGGTGGTTGCTGCGAGAGTTGAGGTGGCTGCCTCAAGGATGGTAGAGGTTGTCGTACCTCAAGAGGTTGCTGCCTCGAGGGTGGTTGTAATGCAAGATACTCCTGCCTCAAGGGTAGAGGAGGTTGTAAGGCATAAGGCTCCTGCCCCCATTGTTGAGGAGGTTGCTGCGTGGTAAGAGGCTCCTGCCTCAAGGAAAGTGGAGGTTGCTGCACAGCGCTGGTATCTGGCAACTCCCAACGCGGCAGCTCACGCATGGAGGTAGCTTGAGGAACCTCAACCTCATACGTCTGGCAGATTGTACTGCGCAGAGGAGGAGGAGCGTTCGCAGGAGGAGGTGTATTAACCTTCTCTGCCTGAAACTCCTGCATCAACACCGCAAGCTGAGACTGCATTGTCTGCAGCATAGACCACTAGAGTTTAAGAAAGACAACAACAAACGGAGCTACTGTCCGTTGAGACTGAGGGTCTAAAACAGCTGGTGCGGCAACAGACGGAGCTACTGCCTGTTGCGATACCACCTTGCCTCTCTGGGAGGTGTGCAGTTGTCGTACTGCAGCAAGTCCGAACTGACCCAGGGCTAATGGCTACACCTAGGAGTTGGACTTGTGCGGAAGGGACCGACTTGCACTTAAAAGCTGCAAGATTTGGTCCATGGTTTCTGCGAGAAACCTCTTCCGAAGACGAGAAATAAAAGGGCTCTCTCGTCTTTGTGTGGGTGGGGTGATCACGTCGGCAACGTGTGTAGATACACCCGAAACCACGGAGGGAAAACGTCTGTTCGTCGATCAAGGCCTGCTGAACCCATAAGTCCTTCGACATTACTTCTCCCCTGGGCTTGGGAGCTTGTAAGAGGTCCCAGACTAGGCGAACAACTGGCACGAACAGACGAACCCTCGAACGCAACACTGTAACACTTTGCGCTTATCACTTATCACTTTTGATTTTCTGTTTGCACTTATTTCACTGAACTCGAAACTTTAAGTGGTTTGTACCTGAAACACGCAATTCTATCCTTCCTTAAAAGTTAGTAATTGCGAAAACAGAATTACAATGTAACAGAAAAATCTAATGAAAGATAAATAATTCAGTGGCTGGAAAGAGACTAAACACTAGATCAAATAAACTATGTTTAAAATCTCTCACCGCATAAAGCTTGAGAACAAGAATAAAACTCTATAAACGTTTACCTTCTTCCCCTAAAGAGACTAGGGAGAAGAGCAAAAACGATAACAACGTTACTCGCTTGAACGAAACGTTTATCCTCCTCTCTCTCCCTCCGTCTCTATCTCTCTCTCTCTCTTGACTTAGAACCTGAGAGAAGAGCCCAATCATATATATCGTTAAAACATATTATTGTTAAAGGAAAAAAACTGAAAGATTTCCCAAATAAAAAGTTCCTTTATTAGAATTAAAACCATTAAGCTAAGAAAGAATGAACAAAACGCTAGAAACGGTTTACTCTTACTGCAACGTGACACCGTGAAAATTCTCTCTCTATCGTAACGATAGAGCGCAAGTTGAACGTTCTGAACGTCAACAACTGCAGAGACAAAACAAAACGTTAGTTCAACTTTGAAAACAGTACGAGACTATCAAAGAAATTCTTTCAAAAACATTAAAATAGCATAATATGTTAACAGGTAAAACCGAAATGACGGGCTCAATGTTAATTAACTTCGGTACCAAGAAAAGACCGCCTACTATTAGGAAAGGTCGAATAAAAACAAATATAAAAATTAATTTTAATAAGTTTATAATAAAAGGAAGTTAATCGAAGAGGCCTATAAAAGGCGGAGAGATATAAAATAAATCTATAACTTTTGTTAAGCAAAATTAAGAAAGAGAGTCTATACTCTCTTAGACACCAACACTTCCGTCTAAGGGAAGGGTCGGCCATTTAAAAGTGAAAGAGAGTTCATACTCTCTTCGTCACCATAATTAATCAAATTAATTCCAAAAACTAGCTAAGCTAATGATAAAACTTCCTGAATAGCGAAAGCTAAACTCTAGAGCAAATACATCACCAAATCGTGAGCAAAAACTCCAGAATCAACAGCGTATCCATGTAGGTCTAGCCGGAGGCACGACAGATGAAAAATTGAGGTGGTGTCAACAAGAAGTACTGCAGTACCTGGCCACAGGTGGCGCTGGTGAGTACACCCCCCTCTTGTATAGCGATCGCTGGCGTATCCCTTCCGTAGAATTCTGTCGGGCAACGGAGTTGACAGCTACATGATTATCGGGGAAGATTAATATTGAAAAAATAGAATTAATCAAATGACAAGTCAGGTTTAAGGTGGGAGAGAGCGGCAACAACCACAGTCTACCGAGCCGAAAGCAAAGGGGGTGCTCAGCCCAGGTATGTGAGTGAGCAGGATAGCCGGCTACGCCCCCCCCCCCGCTAACTATCAGTTGCGGTAGTTATCCCTTGCTAAAATCTTATGGCTCATCTCTCAGCTACACCGAAAGTAATATAACCCATAAATAGAGAGGGTTTGTATTAAGTAACAGAACAAACATCAATTAAGTGAAATTTCACTTAGTACAAAAATCATTAAAGAAAGATGCACCACAGTAATAATGTCCCTCCTCCAGCATATACTGTACAGCATGAGAGATCAGCAGACAAATGCAAATAAATCACTTTAGTTTTCTCTTGTCCAAGTATTTCCTCCAATCATTTAACTTCCACAAATACAAAAGTTCAAGTTTAAGCTGTCAAATGTTCCTAAGCAACAAAGGATGGGCATAATTAGTGATTCAGAGGCACAGTACAATGAGGAGGTGCATAACTTGCTAACATGAGCTGGCCCATCAGAGTGCAACAGCATAAGCAACGGAACGTTTCTCTTGCTTGATCAAATTTCCATTCAACTTCTTTGTAAATGCCCTCCTAATAATCATTTGAAATGGAATTGTCCCAATTCCAGTTGATTAAACTAACAAGAGAGAGTACAACTACAGTCTATCAAGTATGGAAATTTAATCAATTAGTACTAGCATTCACCAATTTTCAAAAGAACACGACTTCCCCACTTACTTACAAATTTTCACTGGCACAAATCTTCCCATGCTTTGAAAAAAAGTGTTCTCCAGGAAAATGTTTTAATACCTTAATTGGTTTGAATTTATATTAGTAAAGCAATGGACCACAGTCTGGGGTCCATGGTTGCACCTCTATGCTCCACTAGCCTTGTATCCAAGGGCTCTTTTCAAGATGGTAACTGTTCCCTTGATGGCAGCAATCTGCATCTCATTTATGCTTGAAGTTATTATCTCACGTTTTTCTTCGTAAGTCCTGTTGCCCCCACCACCACAGGTATTATTACTATTTCTTTCAGTTCCCATGCATTTTTCAGGTCATTCTTTAGTTCTTTATATTTTTTTTATTTTCTGTCTCTCAGCTCTATCAAGGAAAAAATCACTGGGTACTGTCACATCTATAATCTTCGCTGTTTTTTCTTCTTTACTCCAGATCACAATATTAGGTCTTATAGCACCTCCTATATATCTTCCTGTCGGGATTATCTTATCATAAAAGATGGAAATACCTCTGTTGGAGGTAACTGGGTCTGTTTCATACTCCCATACCTTATCTTTTACATCAATTTTGTATTCTTTACATATTTTCCAATGAATATATTTACAGATCTTATCATGAAAAGCTGTTTAGTGACCATCTGCAAGTAGAGTCTGGCAAGCTGAAACCAGATGACCAACACTTTCAACTGCTGTATGACAAAACCTGCACTGGTCGTTTCCTGATATGCCCGCCATTTTCTCAAAGCCGGTTGTAGGGAGGACCTGGTCTTGTGCTCCTATTATTATCTTTTCTTCATCAAAACCTAGATTTCCATTCCTTATCCATCTGAGTGACTCTTCTTTGTTGATGTAATCTTTTTCCAGTTCTTCTTGGAATCTTCCTGCTGTTTGATAGTTTTTTTACCTTTCCATTCCAAGTTTTTCCTCTCTAGAGCAGTATGAATTTTATGATGGCCCGTGAGACTACTTTTCTGAAAAAAGGCTTTGTCACAGACACTGCACTTAAATGGCTTCTCTCTAGTGTGAATTTTATGATAAGTTGTGAGTTTACCTTTCTTATAACATGCTTTGTCACAGACGCTGCACTTATATGGTTTCTCCCCAGTATGAGTTTCATGATGCGCTGTGAGACTGCTTTTCTGAGAAAATGCTTTATCACAGACACTGCACTTAAACAAGTTCTCCACAGTGTGAATATTATTATGCTTTGTGAGCTTACGTTTCCGAGAAAATGCTTTATCACAGACAGTGCACCCAAATGGCTTCTCCCCAGGATAAATTTTAAGATGCTCTGTGAGACTACCTTTCTGAGAAAATGCTTTGTCACAGACAGTGCCCTTAATTGGATTCTCCCCAGTATGAATTCTATAATGAATTATGAATTTACGTCTCGCAGCAAATGCTTTGTCACAGACACTGCACTTATATAGCTTCTCGTCAGTATGCATTTTATGATGCGCTGTGAGATTAGATTTCAAATAAAATGCTTTGCCACAGACATTACACTTGAACAGTTTCTCCCCAGTATGAAATTTATGATGCGCTGTGAGACGACTTTTCTGAGAAAATGCTTTGTCACAGACAGTGCACTTGAACGGCTTCTCCCCAGTATGAAATTTATGATGCGCTGCGAGACGACTTTTCTGAGAAAATGCTTTGTCACACACAGTGCACTTGAACGGCTTCTCTCCAATATGAATTTTACGATGCGCTGTGAGATGAATTTTATGAGAAAATTCTTTGTCACAGACACTGCATTTAAATGGCTTCTCCTCAGAGTGAAATTTATAATGTGTTGAGAGAGTATCTCTCCTATAAAATGCTTTGTCACAGACAGTGCATTTAAATGGCTTCTCCCTGGTGTGACTTTTAAAATGTGTTGCAAGATGACTCTTCATATGAAATGCTTTGTCACACACACTGCACTTAAACGGCTTCTTCCTAGTGTGAGTTTTATAATGTACTTTAAGACCAACTTGCTTAGAAAATGTTTTGTTACATTCTATACATCTGAAATGTCCTCCAGTGTGAATTAACTTGTGAGTGTTGGTGTTAACTACTTCACTAAAATGTTTTTCATAACTCCCACCCACAAATGACTTCTCTCTCGTCTCAACACCAGTTTGTGTTTTGGAATCACTTTTGTGACAAAGCAGTTTTTCACAGCCACTGTTTTTTATCTGCTCCCCCGTCTGTAAACATTCTTTCCCACTACCTCTTCCCTCTCCTTCATCCTCTTTCCTACTGAATCCCAATTGTATGCCACACTCCTCTCTCTCACCTGTCTTTACACTCTCCTCCTCCTCTTTATTGACTTGCCTTTTGCTGATCTGCATATCCACCTCATTCACTGATGCATCAGAGTTAAAAGAATATTCCATGTCCCCTTCGTCTGACTCAAATATTTCTGGCTCTGCTTTGAATTCTATTTCTGGCTCAGCTTTGAATTCAATTTCTGGCTCTGCTTTGAATTCTATTTCTGAATCTGCTTTGAAAAGAGAGTCATCATCAAAGACTCCAATGCTATCAGGAAAATCATCATTTTCTAACTTGACTGCAGAGTGTAAAAAGGAATCTTTCATTTTTCTCTTTATTGGAAATTCTAATGATTCAGAGTTCCTCATTCTCTCCCTATCACTGGATGACATCCTCTTCAATATTATCTTCAACAGTAGAAAAATATAGAGTTAACACTAAACTTTCAATTCTTTACATCAAAGTCTTACAGCATGAATCAACACAGACCCTTCTTCCTTTTTCCAAGCCCTGTATCTCTTGCAGATATCTTCAGTAATTTACATAATCTTCGTCACAAGAGGTGAATCATCATTTCCTTTGGGATGAAAAATCTGAAATAATAGAGAACATCAATCATTGGAATAGGAAAAGATGAAAATATTTGTTGGAGTTTTCTGAAATGAAAAGACAATTTTCAAACTAAAATACATTTTTTCTTAAGTAATTTGTAATTTTCCTATCCATACAAACCTGAGTCCTTTAATTAGGGTGACTCACTGATTAGAGGGTTGAAGGTTCACTTGGAACTAAAACTGAAGGTTCTGTAACTTCCCTGGAAGTGTTCCAGGCTTGATCTGTAGAGAAGAAGATAGAGGCCACTATCACCCCCACTGGTATTTATCATAGGAGAAAGTGATGGGACCTGGGTCATACATGACTTGTACCGTCCCATAAGAGAAACTGTACCCACTGGAGGGTACGTCAGTAAGAATCAAATACCAAGTAGAAGAATAACAAGTTGGTAGTGTCGCGTGGTAGCTGGGGCAAGTTTCCAATGTCTCATGGATGGCATCTTAGGGGACCTCCCCTACTGTGGAGTGAACATAGTATCAGCAAATCACCTAAATTGGTTTAAAAGGTGGAGTAACCAGCATAACCATGTCCCCTACATTATTACAAAGGAATCGTAATGCAATCTAACTTTCACCCACTTGCCCCTGTGAGCTCGGACCTCCTTGGCTTAGGCTCTTCTTCTTTGAATATTTATTTGTTAACTGCCAATGTTTAAAACTTAGAAATAAATATCTCAAGCTTTAAATACTTCGTATTCTGCTCCACGGTGCCAGATCCGACAGCAGTCTTCGAGGGCGCCTTCCAGCACCCATGGGACAACCTCGACGTCTACGCCTTTCCCCCTTCGGGATCATCAGGCAAGTTCTCAACAGGCTAAGACAGTCCAAGTCCACAAAGATGACTTTGGTAGCGCCTCGGTGGCCGGAGAGGGAGTGGTGCACGGATCTTCAGGACCTGGCCACTCTTCCTCCTTGGCCCTTACCGGCAAGAGAAGACCTGCTAAGTCAGCCTCACTTCCAAAGGGTACACACAAACCCACAGGGGCTGAGGCTACACGCGTGGTTATCAAGCGCCTGTTAAGGAAGGAAGGCTTCTCGGACAAACTGCGGACAGGATGTTGGGCTATCTGCGGAAGTTCTCAAGCGTTGTGTACCTGGCAAAATGGGCAACATTTGTCAAATGGTGTGCCACTCAGAATCTGCAACCCTTAGACGCTACGGTCCACAATATCGCAGACTTCCTAGTGCACTTGAGGGATGACCTAGGAGTCTCCATCCCAGCCTTCAAGAGAGTTTGGGCGACACTGGGCCAAGTTTTCCAGCTCAAGGACATCAACCTGGGTACCTCGCGCCACATCTCCATGCTCATCAGGAGTTTTGAGCAGTCTTGTGACCCCCGCTCCTCGAGGGTTCCCCAGTGGGATGTAGCCAAGGTCCTCAGGGCCCTCTCGAGGCCCCCCTTTCGAACCACTCAAAGATATACTGGATAGGGACCTCACCCTCAAAGCCGTCTTTTTGCTCGCTCTGGCCTCGGCTAAATGAGTGAGCGAGCTCCACGGACTCTCCTTCGAGGTCTCCCACTCGAAAGGTTGGAAAGACATGACGTTTAAGTTCTTGTCAGAGTTCGTGGCGAAAACCCAGAACCCTGCAATTGCAGATCCTAGGTTTGAGGAATTCTCCATTCCAGCAATTCAGCGTTCGGACAATCCGGAAGACCTGCTCTTGTGCCCCATAAGGACGATCAGGAAATACCTCAGCAGAACGTCCAAACTCAGACCAGCCGTTAAGAGTTTGTTTGTTTCCATAGGTCCAGTCAAGAAGGCAGTTTCCAAGAACACTATATCCTTCTAGCTGCGACAGGTTATAAAAAGGTTTTATGAGAGTGAGGGCTCTACGGTTCCTGGTACCCCGAGACCCCATGATATTAGGGGCCTTAGTACATCCTTGGCCTTTGACACTAACATGGCAGTAGGTCAGATCTTACGGGCAGGCACTTTGGCTAGGCAGTCCACCTTTACAGCCCATTACCTCAAGGACTGTACAAGGAAGTCCCTGGATGCCTTCTCCATCGGACCAGTCATTTCGGCTATGCAACAAGTTTAGTTTGGGTCCCGGGTAGCCCGTGGGAAGTAATCGTAAGCGACACAGGTTCCTCCTTACTATCCCCCTTCCTTGCTACCCCTTTTTCCTTATATCCCATCCTCCTTCCATGTGAGAGTGGGACGCTGAGGCACATCATGTCTGGATTATAAATAAAGGTGAGTTGTACATAAGATAGACTTTTGCATGCTTTCCCCTACTCTCCTACCTCTCCCTGGGCAATCCAGACCTAGCCTCCTATCTAGGTCGTGTGCCCCCAGGAAGTCTCGAATATTCCGAACTGTAAGCCACTCCCTCCTCCTAAAGTATAAGTCTCCTAAGAAAGTAGTTCGAGGTAAGTACTCCGTGTTGGAACAAATCACAAATTTTGATTAATTTGTATTTTTTCCTAACAGTACTTACCTCGAACTACTTTTGGATTATGGCCCTCCCATCCTACCCCAAGTATCTTACAGGAGTTCGAGGAGGACTTAAACATACGCTTACTGACGAGCTAACAAGCGCAGCCTCACGTGCTGACCTGGGGTCCGCCACAGGGCGAGTATCCTTCCACCCCGGAGCGCCCCAACAAGGTAACGGAGAGAGGGGGAACTATGCAAAATTTTTGGTCGGTGATTAAGGAGATCCCAGATCCTCCTAAGAAAGTAGTTCGAGGTAAGTACTGCTAGGAAAAATACAAATTACTTAAAATTTGTGATATTTTCATAATAAAATAAATTTTTGAACATACTTACCCGGTAGTTATATATAATTTAATTCCCACCCTCCTCCCCTCTAGAACCTATGGGCATGGAAGATCTGAGGAATGACTGGAATGGTTCCAGGTACCTGGATAGAGGGCGCACTGGTGGTACACCTGGCTACCCAATCGGCGATTGCCGCGAGTTTTGAAATTTCTGCCGTGACGCCAGGGACTAAGCTATATATATAACTGCCGGGTAAGTATGTTCAAAAATTTATTTTACTATGGAAATATAATTTTCTTTTTCTTTTCAGTTTGTGTGGGCCTTACCTGCCAGTCATGCATACCTTCTCCGGCCGCTCCTGCGGAATATTTATATCCGCTAAAGATACCGATCCCCACCTTTTGTGTCCGGCTTATAGGGGGCAACGGGGTGATATGGATAAGTGTAGGGAGTATCGGAAGTGATCTGCTTCCCAGTGGGAAAGGTTTGGTCAACAGCCGAAGAATAAATCTAAAAGGGATTCCTCTCCTTTGAAGGTTTTCTCAAACAGAAGAAACTTAAAGCTTCTTCTGCCCCAACCTTCCTCCAAAGCTTCTTCTTGACCTGTTTCCTCCGAGAACCATCGAGCAGTAGCGCAGACCCTTTAAGTCCTGAACAACCTTGGTCCTCGAAAGAAGGTAACGCTTCCCCTAGCGAAGCGGCTCCACCTCTCCACCCTCTTTATTAGAGAATGCCTTGATGAAGTCATTGGGCTTCAGCTCGGCATATCATTCCTGTGCTGAAACTTGGTAATGGGCAAGAGGGCTCTCGAACTTGGGGAATTTGCTCCCCAAGTTCAAATATAAATTTCCCTCTTTTGTCATTTTCTTTTGCTCAATATTACTTCGATCTTCTCCTATTTTTAAAACTTTATTTGTTCCGTAACCGAAATACAAACCACGCTATTTACATTGGGTTTACTTTCGGCGTAGCTGAAATTGACGAGCCAATAGATTTTAACGAGGGTTAACTACCCCGCGCTAGTTAGCGGGGGTAGGGGAAGGGGTAGCTTGCTACCCCTCCCGCCCCCACACCCCGTTGATTTGCTTCACTTCACTTTTGGCTTGGACGATGTGCAGACGTGTCTGTCTATCGTCCTCGTTATTGACAGCCTTAATCTTTTCTTTGCTTTTCCTCAGCAGTGTGTTTGAAGTTGGCCTCCCCCTTTGGTGTTCATCATGCGCAAGTGCCCTGGGATCGCCGGTCGCCCTTGCGGTACCTTCATGTCTGTGGTGGATACCGATCCTCACACCCTTTGCCCGCAGTGTCGAGGCTGACGGTGTGATAGGAAAAATAGTGTATAGGGAGTGGTCTGCCTCCCAGTGGGAGAGGTTTGCCCGCCGGCGTAAGAATAAGTCCAAGAGAGACCGTTCTCCTTCTGGGGTTGCCTTGAAGGAGGAAGGCTCTCGGGACTCTTCTTCCGCCGCCCAAACCTCCTCCAAAGCTCCCTCTCGTCCGGCTCCTAGTGAGTGGCCGCCGAGTGGGAGCGCAGGCCCTAGTTCTGTTTCCCAACCTTGGTGTGTGGGAGAGGGCGTCGCCTCCCATAGCGGGGCGGCTCCCCCTCCTCCTCCGGGGGAGGATTTTGATGATGTTGATCCTGTGTCTAATGATGATCTTTTTCAGCTTTGGGCTTCCTTGGGGCTTAAGGGCCTGCCCTCCAAGGAAGCCCTGTTTGACCTTATTCAGTTTGGGGCCGCTGTTAAGTAGTCGCCGGTGATAGCAGAGGTAAATCCTCTGTCTATCGTCGACGTCGTGGTGGCAGAGGCTTCCGACGGGTCTGGTCAAACCTCTGCGGCTCCTGATGTTGATGACGTTGCTGAAGGCTCTCCTCCCCCTTCCGTACATCCTTCGAAGGGGGAAGAGGGTCCCATGGGCTCTCCTGCAGTTAAGTCTCCCCCTCGGGGGAACGCTCTGAGACTCCTCTTCGGAGGACTGATGATCCTGACGACCTCCCTCGTGGCCGCCTTCGCCGTAAGGCTCATCGTCCGCTTCGTCGCAAGGGCCTCCCGTCTCCCTATAAGGGTGCTAAGAGGCGCCTTTCGGGAGCAGCCGGTAGCAGCCGCGTCCTTAGACCTCTCCGGGGATCGTCCACGTTCTCCCACACCTTCCAGACCTTCCGCTTCCTGTGCAGATGGCCAGCAGTCTTCTGACCTCATCAGCTGACAGGCACCGGTCCCTTCAGGGCAAAGGAATGTCGCCCATGGTGTGGGTGCTTCCCTTGAGCGTCAGGGTTCCCCTGCGCGCCCTCCTGCGCGTTCACGCGTAGTAGCGCACCATCGCTCTCCTGCTCATCAGCGTTCTGATCGCCATCGCTCTCCTGTTCGCCAGCGCTCTCCTGATGATCAACGCCCCACTGCTCGCCAGCGCTCTCCTGTGGACAACAAACATCCTCCTGTTCCTGCTGTGCGCCCCGCACGCCAACGGTCTTCTGAGCGCACTAGATCTCCTGCCCGTCAGCGCGCACCTGCGCGTTCCATTGCCAAGTTTCGAACTTGCAGGCAAACTCGATGTTGAAGCATCTAGACGCAGTGACCGAGGCCTTCCTCTCGGGGGTCCCATCCGTGGATGTCGACAAGCTCAAGACACTCTTCCATCCTTGGGAAGAGCTTGTTTGAGCCCAAGGACGGAGAAATGGACAGCTGGTGTGTGGAGGAAGTCAAATCTCGTTTCACTCCTCCAAAAGGCGCTTACTTCCAGACCCTGCAAGCCTTCGACGCCTCTTCATACAGCCTCGTCAGCCTAGGTTATTGGAACCGGCTCCAGCAGCTAGGACAAGTTGTACAATAACAGTCCCCTCCTGTCAGGGACAGGTCGGACGAGAAGTTCTCCCAGGGAGGCATAATCCTAGAGGGAGCGGCCGAGTTCGCAAACTCTAGGATTGGCGACCCCCCTTGCAGGTCTCCCGCTGGGGGGATGCCTAAGGTTACTCTTCCAGATAACAGTTTCCCGGTGCCGATTTCTGCACGATCTCCGTGATCAGCCAAGGATATCGCACTCTTAACATCTCTCCTCCACTGACAGCGAATCCAGTGTCGCTGAGCCTCTATGCCATAGGGTCGGCAAGAGGTTTGCCCGTCGGGCAGCAGGAGCCATGCTTTAGAAGAATACAGTATCCTCCATAGGGTCGTCGACGGCTTCTCCCCCGGCTTCTTCAGTCGATCCTTTCTTGTAGGAAAGCATCTGAGACAGGAGTTCCGTCATCGACCACTCAGCTCTGATCAAGTTTGTCGAACAAACTTCGTCCAGCGTGGAACAGCAGAGTCGATCAGACTGGTAGCAAGACCACAAGACTCCTTATGCCCTGGATCGGAAGGAAGCACTTGGAATTCAGCCTAGACTACAGATGTACCTGTTTAAGATGCTGTGTTGCGATCCCGCCGCAGCATCGCAGGTTTTCTCCAGAGAACTCTCCCTGCTTTCCTCATAGCCACTCAGTAGCAGGCTTCCGCCTCCTTCGCTTTTTGGAGGTCTGGCTAACTCAGGTAGTCTCGGGTTCGACCTTCTTCGACACCGAGACAAGCTTCCGGGACTTTACCAAGATCGAGGGATCATGGTAATTCGCAAGGAGCCTTCTCTGCTTCTACCTCAACATCTGGAATATCTAGCCATGATCTTGACTCCTTCTCCGAGCCTTCCCTTCAGTTGACTGTGGCAAGGCTGAGGAGAGTCGCAGAACCTTTCCTCAGTCAAGGAGAGCTTTCAGCCCTATCTTGGGACATTTCCTGGGTCTCCTTTCCTCATTGACCCGTCTAAGTCCCGAACGGTCGCCTCAGGATAAGTTCCCTGTTAGGCGGCCCAAGTTCCCGTGGAATCAAAGCAACGATTAACCGGATTTTCTGGCCCCTATGGGACCAGCGGAACGATTAGACCTACAATGGGGGTTGACCTATGGAAACCTCTTGCATGGGAGTGGATCTTCTCGTCCTTCCCCCACATTTGATGCTGTTCTCGGACTCGTCAAAGGAAAGGGGGGGGGGCCATGTTCTGGTTCAGGCCTATGGTCAGGACCTGAAGGGTACCTCCACATCATTTAGCTAGGCTTAGGGGCCGTAGTCTGGCCCTTCAACAGATCCAACAGACCCTGCTGAGTCGCTCCGTGCGCGACAACTCCATGGTACTGGCGTATTCCAATTAGCAGGGAGGTACATTTTCATACTTTCGCATCTTGCAGTAGAGATACTGAGATGATCCAAAGTCCACTCAATACCACTATCGGCTCGCTCATTCCGGGCAGAGGAATGTTCTCTCCGACAATCTGAGCAGAGCCTCACAGATAGAGAGTACCTGGGAGTCTTTGGCCTCTAGTAACCAGCAAGCCCTGGCCTGGGGGACCTAATCACGACAGCCTGGAACTTCAAGCTGCCGCTGTATTCCCCCCCCCCCCTCAGTCTCAGACCCCAAGACTCTTTGGCAAGATGCTTTCCGGTGACGGTGGGACAGCATCGACGCCTACGTCTTCCCACCATTTTTGTCTGTTGAGAAGGGGTCTCAACGAGACCAGATTGTCGGTCAACCTTTCGATGACCCTGAGAGCTGCGACTCTACGCAGAACGGTTTCCAGATCTTCTGCATCCCCTGACGGAACTCCCGGGAGAGCTTCTTCCACGACATGGGCTACTCAAGCGAAAACACTGCAACATCTATCACAAGCCGTAGCATCGCTTCGTCTTCACTCCTGGAGACACTACGCCGCCTCCTCACAAGAGGCACCCCGCAACAGTCGCGGAGCGGAGGTCGCGTCACCTGCGATAGTCATCCGCAGGGTTCTACCGGGCAAAGTGGAGAGTCTTCTGTGGTTGGTGTCGTGGGAGAGGTACCTCTCCCCTTGATGCCTCTACTCCAGCAATAACGGAGTTATTGTTTATCGGCGGGAGGAAACTCGTTTTCCGCTCTCGGCAGTGAAGCCTATCGCACAGTCTTACCCTGGCCTTCAGGCTGAAAGGAATAGACTTTTTCCTCCCCGCTGGATCTTTCTTCGCTCATGCGAAGCTATGAACATACCTGCCCCCAGTCGGAATGAGAACTCCTCCATGGAGCATGGTTCGGGCTCTTGAGACCCTTAAGAGATCATCTTGCGAACCATTACATCCGGCCTCTAATCGTCGCCCGTCTTGGAAGACGGTGCTCCTGCACGCTCTGGCCTCGGCCAAGTCTGTAAGTAATCTTCATGGTCTCGTACGACTCCGCCCTTTCAAGAGGATAGGGGGAGGTAACATTCAATTGGCTCCTGAGTTGATTTCTAGACTCAGAATCTTGGAGTCCCGGACTTTCGGTTCGACTCCTTCAAGATTTTGAGTCTCCGTTCTGTATCAGATGACCCAGACCTTCTCCTACTGGCCAGTAAGGAACCGAGGGGTTATCTTTAAGAACAGCTGCAGTTTGTCCTCACGTGCAAGCCCGGTTTGGGAGCACAGGAAGGACGCAGGGGAGGGTCACCAGGTATGCCTTTTCAGCCCGGATCCAAGGGCATTCATCTCGACCTGAATACAGACCCTCCCCCGTCACGTCGCACTACAGCCCACGATGTCGGATACATCGCAACGTCCCTGGCCTTCAAGAGGAACTACTCTGTGACGCAGGTGCTACAAGCTGGAGTCTGGAAGCGTCTAGCGACCTTCGCAGCCCACTTCCTGCAGGACGTGACCCAAAGGGGTATCGATACGTTTCTATCGCTCTGTGGTGGCTACACAACAGCTGGTCTAACCTCAGGCTCCTTTTTGGACAGGTAGCAGAAGGTTGAGGGCATTGTTACCAGAAGGTTGAGGGCATTGTTACCAGGTTTTAGACTGCATGAACGGAAGAAGTATGTCTGGCTCTTACTTCCTTCTTCATCCTCCCCTCTCTTGGGGAAAGCAGCATCCTGGTCTCTACATAGCTGACCTCAAACCTCTGCAGGTAAACCATGCTTCCTTGTGTTCCAAGTATTGAAATAATACTGTCGCGTCCCCCATACCCTGACGAGGTGGTATTGGGAACGTCCTAACCCAGAGTTCCGTCAAAGAACTCCAGGTCAACTGCCTAAGACGAGTCACACTTTCTTCCTTCACACACAAGCTTATGTAGGCCACACGTTTCCTTGCGGAGCAAGGAACTTGCGAGGTGCAGGGACTCCTTTTCTCGAGTGCGACTCACTCGGATTCTGAGTCCCCGGGTAAGCCAAAGCCAGTATGGCTAGGGACTTTCCACCCTTCCTAAGGGGTAAGTCACCCTATTTAAATAGCGTGGTTTGTATTTCGGTTACGGAACAAATGACAAATTCGGAGATAATTTGTATTTTTCCTAACCATACAAACCTTAGCTATTTACACATATTTGCCCGCCAGCCCTGTCCCCCAAGTCAAGTCCATCCTCTAAGTGAAGTGAGACATTTCACCGGTGTGCGAGGGGGGAGGGGTAGCAAGCTACCCCTTCCCTACTCCTGCTAACTAGCGCGGAGGTAGTAAACCCTCGTTAAGATCTAATGGCTCGACAATTTCAGCTATGCCAAAAGTAAACCCCCTATGTAAATATCTAAGGTTTGTATTGTTAGGAAAAATACAAATTATCTCCGAATTTGTCATTTTAAGGATACTCCCGCCAGGAGTTAGAATTCTGGAGACCTTAAGTTAAATTCTCTGGGAATATCACTGAAGTCAAATATACCCTAAGAAGCTACTTTAAGGAACCTTCCATCAGGACGACATGGCTATCTCACCCAAAAATGGATTTTTCGCTTTGCTCAAAATCCGTTATATATATCATAATCAGTATCTATTGGAATTTGGGTAACATGAAGGATTCGAAGTTTCTCTTTGTTACCTGACTTGATTGGTTTTAAAACATTAGTAGAGGGGTCCTTTTTTGTTCCTAAGTTGTCAACTGGATTTTCCTTAATTAAATTACCAGAGGTCGTCAACAGTGCCGGGGGAGAGTCAGCGTATCCAGGGAATGGGGGTTCGTTGCTTAAAGAATCCATTAGACGAGAGATAGAGAAAAAGGGATTAGTCTGATTTACCTGCTCTAAGCATTAAATCCCCCTGGATTCCGATGACCCAACACTTGAGAATAGTTCTGCCAAAAAGGTCCAAATCATCAACGGGATGGCCGAGATCATCCAATACTCTCACATATAGCTTTGAGTACAAATACCTCCCAACCGTGACACCTCCTCCCATTCTTCAAAACAGACAGCAATAACGGCCACGCCAGTGACAATAACGGAATAGAAACATCCACGCCATTAAAAAAAAATAAGACATACATATATATGTACGTATATACGCATATGCATGTGGGAAATTTTACTCTTAGAATTGGGACAGTAACACAAAATATAAAGTTTAAAAAATAGGAGAAGATCGAAGTAATATTGAGCGAAAGAAAATGATGAAAGAGAGAAATTTAGATTTGAACTTGGGGAGCAAATTCCCCAAGTTCGAGAGCCCTCTTGCCCATCACCAAGTTTCAGCATAGGAATGATATGCCGAGCTGAAGCCCAATGACTTCATCAAGGCATTCTCTAATAAAGCAGGTGGAGAGGTGGAGCCGCTTCGCTAGGGGAAGCGTTACCATCTTTCGAGGACCAAGGTTGTTCAGGACTTAAAGGGTCTGCGCTACTGCACGATGGTTCTCAGAGGAAACAGGTCAAGAAGAAGCTTGGGAGGAAGGTTGGGGCAGAAGAAGCTTTGGAGGAAGGTTGGGGAAGAAGAAGCTTTGGAGGAAGGTTGGGGCAGAAGCAGCTTTGGAGGAAGGTTGGGGCAGAAGAAGCTTTAAGTTTCTTCTGTTTGAGAAAACCTTCAAAGGAGAGGAATCCCTTTTAGATTTATTCTTCGGCTGTCGACCAAACCTTTCCCACTGGGAGGCAGACCACTACCAATAATCCCTACACTTATCCATATCACCCCGTTGCCCCCTATAAGCCGGACACAAAAGGTGGGGATCAGTATCTTCAGCGGACATAAATATTCCGCAGGAGCGGCCCTCCGACCAAGAGATGGTATGCATGGCTGGCAGGTAAGGCCCACACAAACTGAAAAGAAAAAGAAAATATTTTCATAGTAAAATAAATTTTTGAACATACTTACCCGGCAGTTATATATATAGCTTAGTCCCTGACGTCACGGCAGAAATTTCAAAACTCGCGGCAATCGCCGATTGGGTAGCTAGGTGTACCACCAGTGCGCCCTCTATCCAGGTACCTGGAACCATTCCAGTCATTCCTCAGATCTTCCATGCCCATAGGTCTCTAGAGGGGAGGAGGGTGGGAATTAAATTATATATAACTACCGGATAAGTATTGTATGTTCAAAAATTTATTTTATTATGAAAATATCACAAATTTTAAGTAATTTGTATTTTTCCTAGCAGCACTTACCTCGAACTACTTTCTTAGGAGGATCTGGGATCTCCTTAATCACCGACCAAAAATTTTGCATAGTTCCCCCTCTCTCCGTTACCTTGTTGGGGCGCTCCGGGGTAGAAGGATACTCGCCCTGGGGCGGACCCCAGGTCAGCACGCGAGGCTGCTCTTGTTAGCTCGTCAGTAAGCGTATGTTTAAGTCTTCCTCGAACTCCTGTAAGATACTCGGGGTAGGATGGGAGGGCCATAATCCAAAAGTAGTTCGAGGTAAGTACTGTTAGGAAAAAATACAAATTAATCAAAATTTGTGATTTTTTCCAACACGGAGTACTTACCTCGAACTACTTTCTTAGGAGACTTATACTTTAGCAGGAGAGAGTGGCTTACAGTTCGGAATATTCGAGACTTCCTGGGGCACACAACCTAGGTAGGAGGCTAGGTCTGGATTGCCCAGGGAGAGGTAGGAGAGTAGAGGAAAGCACGTAAAAGTCTATCTTATGTACAACTCACCTTTAATTATAATCCAGACATGATGTGCCTCAGCGTCCCACTCTCACATAGAAGGAGGATGGGATATAAGGAAAAAGGGGTAGCAAGGAAGGGGGATAGTAAGGAGGAACCTGTGTCGCTTACGATTACTTCCCACGAGCTACCCGGGGCCCAAACTACTAAACTTGTTGCATAGCCGAAATGACTGGTCCGATGGAGCATCCAGGGACTTCCTTGTACAGTCCTTGAGGTAATGGGCTGTAAAGGTGGACTGCCTAGCCCAAGTGCCTGCCCGTAAGATCTGACCTACTGCCATGTTAGTGTCAAAGGCCAAGGATGTACTAAGGCCCCTAATATCATGGGGTCTCGGGGTACCAGGAACCGTAGAGCCCTCACTCTCATAAAACCTTTTTATAACCTGTCGCAGCCAGAAGGATATAGTGTTCTTGGAAACTGCCTTCTTGACTGGACCTGTGGAAACAAACAAACTCTTAACGGCTGGTCTGAGTTTGGACGTTCTGCTGAGGTATTTCCTGATTGTCCTTATGGGGCACAAGAGCAGGTCTTCCGGATTGTCCGAACGCTGAATTGCTGGAATGGAGAATTCCTCAAACCTAGGATCTGCAATTGCAGGGTTCTGGGTTTTCGCCACGAACTCTGACAAGAACTTAAACGTCATGTCTTTCCAACCTTTCGAGTGGGAGACCTCGAAGGAGAGTCCGTGGAGCTCGCTCACTCATTTAGCCGAGGCCAGAGCGAGCAAAAAGACGGCCGAGGGTGAGGTCCCTATCCAGTATATCTTTGAGTGGTTCGAAAGGGGGCCTCGAGAGGGCCCTGAGGACCTTGTCTACATCCCACTGGGGAACCCTCGAGGAGCGGGGGTCACAAGACTGCTCAAAACTCCTGATGAGCATGGAGATGTGGCGCGAGGTACCCACGTTGATGACCTTGAGCTGGAAAACCTGGCCCAGTGCCGCCCAAACTCTCTTAAAGGCTGGGATGGAGACTCCTAGGTCGTCCCTCAAGTGCACTAGGAAGTCTGCGATATTGTGGACTGCAGATTCTGAGTGGCACACCATTTGACAAATGTTGCCCATTTTGCCGGGTACACAACGCTTGAGGACTTCCCCAGATAGCCCGACATCCTGTCCGCAGTTTGTCCGAGAAGCCTTCCTTCCTTAACAGGCGCTTGATAACCTCCACGAGTGTAGCCTCAGCCCCTGTGGGTTTTCGTGTACCCTTCGGAAGTGAGGCTGACTTAGCAGGTCTTCTCTTGCCGGTAAGGGCCAAGGAGGAAGAGTGGCCAGGTCCTGAAGATCCGTGCACCACTCCCTCTCCGGCCACCGGGGCGCTACCAAAGTCATCTTTGTGGACTTGGACTGTCTTAGCCTGTTGAGAACTTGCCTGATGATCCCGAAGGGGGGAAAGGCGTAGACGTCGAGGTTGTCCCACGGGTGCTGGAAGGTGTCCTCGAAGACTGCTGTCGGATCTGGCACCGGGGAGCAGAATACGGGGAGTTTTGCATTGAGTCTTGTGGCAAACATGTCTATCACTGGGGAGCCCCAACGTCGGAGGACTTCTTGTGCCACATGGGGGTGAAGGGATCATTCTGAGCCTACCACTTGGCCTGTCCTGCTCAGTCCGTCTGCCAAGACGTTCCTTTTCCGAGGATGAACCTGGCTGTTATCAGAATGTGGTTTATTTCGGCCCATTCTAGAATCTGAGCCGTGAGGTCGCACAACTCCCTTGACCTTAAGCCTCCCTGCTTCTTGATGTACAGTGAGCCCTCGCTACTTCGCGGTTCGACCATCGCGGATTCACGACTTTGCGGACTTTTTTCATTATTGATTGATTGATTGATTCAAAGTTTTCAGGCATCCTGACATCTGAGGTCATTGACGCCGGTAACATTTAATTTATGTATACAAAAATAAAAGATAAAATAAAATAAAAAATAAAAGAGTATTCAATTAAAATCATAAAAGTTGAATGTAATAAAAGTTAAATATTTTTCAGAAGACCTGCTTCTGAAATAAATCTAAAAATGCCACTTGCATGGTAGGACACATCATTTCCAAGAATCTTGGCAAGGATGAACCTGCCACCCTCACCTCGAGCCTCAAACAAATATCTATTCCGCAAGTTGTTATAATTGGGGCATTCGGTCAACAAATGCCTTACTGTTAGAGGTACTACACAGTCGTCACAATATGGTTGGTGTTGGCTTTTTCATTAAATACGGCATCCGATTTCATCAGCAAACCACTATTTTTGGTGGAAACATCATTTTATTCTAGAAAATTGCTACTCTTTAAATAGTTAATTGCACATTAAGAAAGCGTGTACTTTTGTTTTTAAATTTCGGGTGTGTTTTAAAAATCGAGTATTGTTGACTTCTTTTTGTTGTACTTTTGGCTGTGATCAGATCAGCTGACTTCTAGCTGCCGGTCTCAAGAATATGCGCTTACAAAGTATTGTTTATACCATTTCTCAACTTATTCAAACCATCTATACAGTTGATATTACATAAGCACCAATGTGTTATAACCCATCATATTTTTTGTTTATTACATTTAAAACAACTTTCTCTCTCTCTCTCTCTCTCTCTCTCTCTCTCTCTCTCTCTCTCTCTCTCTCGTAAAGGTGCGATTAGATTGGAGATAAAACTCTCCCGAGAGACGGCTACTCTAGCGCGACTTTCTCTACAGCCTGTTTATACTACCAGCAAGTTTTTCTCTCCGAGAGCTGTGAGTGAGTGTCGCGAGAGAAAGTGTCCGAGAGTCGGGTAAGATTTCTCGCGCATCTATTTACACTGGAGCCAGTGCTAGTTGACAAGTAGCGAGGGTTGAGAGAACATGTCTCAAAAGTGCCATGACGCTGCTGCATTAATAATTAAGAACAAAGTGAAAAAGAAAAGGAAAAGAAGTATGTGGGTTCGAAAATGGATAAGCAGAAGGGGAGAAGATGGAGCACATGCAAAATTATTAAGAAAATTGTTTGAGGATGATGCATCGAGCTATAAAAACTTTGTATGTTTGGGGGTTCCTGTTTCCAAATTAATACTTCCAGTTTGCTCTGGTTGATTCCCATTTCCAGATCAATTCAGAGCTATGCAGTTCCTGAAGAAATAATGAGTTTTATATAACACTGTTTAAACACAAAAAAATGCTGGAGTGAGCAGTAAGTGAGGGAGGGTAGGTTAGGATAAGAAAGCATAACATATAAATACAAAGTAACTAGTGCACGTGCCCGTTAAATCCAAATATTTCAATTAAATATTTAAATTTTAACCATTTATTTAAATTAAATGTATTTAATATTTTTATTTTTAATAATAATAACACAAATAATCTACTGCACGTTCCCGTTAAATTCAAATATTTAAATTAAATATGTAAATTTTAAGCATTTATTTGAATTAAATATATTTAATAGTTTTTTTTTCAAATAATAATAACAAATAATCTAGTGTACGTGCTCGTTAAATATAACGGGTATTGAAGTGTGTGTGTGTGTGTGTGAGTGTGTGTGTGTGTTTGTGGGTAGTGTTTTATTTTTTTTATTTTTTTTTTTTTTACACTAATTATTTCTTCAACTCTACTCCCATTTTTTTTCTTCTTTAATTTTCTAGCTTCAGTACACATTAGACTCCGGAGATTGTGCCATTTCCTTGTAATTTCTTTTTTGCTAATTCTCAAGTTCTCAGCTATGCCTTTAATTTTACTAATTTTCAGCTCTTTGTTTCTGTACTCAGGCAAAGTCACATCCCACAGTTCAGGAAATTTCTCGTATTGCTGAATTAATGCAATTGTTTGGTCTTTATTCCACTTTTTTGGCACATGTTCTCTCGCGAGAGTAACGAAAACTTTCAGAGATCTGAATATTCACTGGAGAGAGTGGAGAGCAACAACCTAGCTCTACGAGCGTGCTGTCTAGAGTGTTTAGACTGTAGTGCGCGCGAGAGAAGAGAAACACTCGCGAGAGTAGAGAGAAAATCTCGGAGAGTACTCTACAGCCTGTTTACATTCCATAGAGCAGGTGTCTGAGAGCAACTCGCGGAAAAAAACTCTCCAATCTAATCGCACCTTAAGAAATAAAACCTTAGTTCACATATGGCAACTTGAGTTTAAGAATGAAATTAACATGAATATTGTTAGTTATGGCGATCAATTCCTCGCTTCAGGAGGTACAGGAAACAAAAACACGGCATTCGATTACAACAGCTGATTCTCTCTCTCTCTCTCTCTCTCTCTCTCTCTCTCTCTCTCTCTCGCACCTTATACAATAATTACAAATAGATGAAGAAACCAAAATCGGTTTTCTTAAAGTGTCAATTAAATACAAAACGAAAAATTATACCGTGTATAATAAAGCTTAAAATAAGGTATCCAATTTTGTCAGCAAACTACTATTTTTTAGGAAACACCATTCTATTCCAGAAAACTTTTACTCTTTAGATAGTCAATTGCGCTATAATAAAACATGTACTTATGTTTTTAAATTTTGGGTGTGTTTTAAAAAACGAGTATTGCTGACTTCTTTTTGTTTTACTTTTGGCTGTGATCACATCAGCTGATGTCTAGCTTCCGCTCTCAAGAATATGCGCGGTACGAATACACTACCAAAAATTGTTTGCTGTACACCATTTCTTAACTTATTCAAACCATCTATACAGTTATTATTATTATTATTACTATCCAAGCTACAACCCTAGTTGGAAAAGCAAGATGCTATAAGCCCAGGGGCTCCAATAGGGAAAAATAGCCCAGTGAGGAAAGGAAATAAAGAAATAAATAAATGATGAGAACAAATTAACAATAAATCATTCTAAAATAAGTAACAACGTCAAAACAGACAGGTCATATATAAACTATTAACAACATCAAAAACAAATATGTCATAAATAAACTATAAAAAGACTCATGTCCGCCTGGTCAACAAAAAAGCATTTGCTCCAACTTTGAACTTTTGAAGTTCTAATGATTCAACCACCCAATTAGGAAGATCATTCCACAACTTGATAACAGCTGGAATAAAACTTCTAGAGTACTGCGTAGTATTGAGCCTCGTGATGGAGAAGGCCTGGCTAATAGAATTAACTGCCTGCCTAGTATTACGAACAGGATAGAATTGTCCAGGGAGATCTGAATGTAAAGGATGGTCAGAGTTATGAAAAATCTTATGCAACATGCATAATGAACTAATTGAACGGCGGTGTCAGAGATTAATATCTAGATCAGGAATAAGAAATTTAATAAATCGTAAGTTTCTGTCCAACAAATTAAGATGAGAATCAGCAGCTGAAGACCAAACAGGAGAACAATACTGAAAACAAGGTAGAATGAAAGAATTAAAACACTTCTTCCGAATAGATTGATCACCGAAAATCTTGAAAGACTTTCTCAATAAGCCTATTTTTTGTGCAATTGAAGAAGACGCAGACCTTATATGTTTCTCAAAAGTAAATTTACTGTCGAGAATCACACCTAAAATTTTGAAAGAGTCATACATATTTAAAGAAACATTATCAATACTGAGATCCGGATGTTGAGGAGCCACCGTCCTTGACCTACTTACAATCATACTTTGAGTTTTGTTAGGATTCAACTTCATACCCCATAATTTGTACCATACACTAATTCTAGCTAAATTTCTATTAAGGGATTCACCAACCCTACATCTACATTCAGGGGATGGAATTGATGCAAAGAGAGTAGCATCATCTGCATATGCAACAAGCTTGTTTTCTAGGCCAAACCACATGTCATGTGTATATAGTATGAAAAGTAATGGGCCAAGAACACTACCCTGTGGAACACCGGATATCACATTCCTATAATCACTATGGTGCCCATCAACAACAACTCTTTGAGATCTATTACTTAAAAAATCAATAATAATGCTAAGAAACGACCCACCCACTCCCAACTGTTTCAGTTTGAAAACAAGGGCCTCATGATTAACACGGTCAAAGGCAGCACTAAAATCAAGGCCAATCATACGAACTTCCCGACCACAATCAAGGGATTTCTGCACAGCATTGGAGATTGTAAGAAGGGCATCACATGCTCCAAAGCCTTTACGAAAACCCAATTGCAAACTAGGGAGTAGATGATTACCTTCAGCAAACCTATTAAGACGTTTTGCCAGAAGACGTTCAAAAACTTTAGATAATATGGGAGTTATGGAAATTGGGCGGTAATCACTGGGACTTGAGTTACCACAAACACATTTACATAGAGGAGTAACATTACCAATTCTCCAACTAGTGCTAAAAGCTCCTCTTCTTGCTAACTTGCGCAAAATAACAGATAACTTTGGAGCTAAGAAATCTGCTGTCTTTATAAAAAAACAAAGGAAAAATACCATTTGGGTCTACACCTCCATAAGCATCAAGGTCCACCAACAGAGCTTTAATCTCACGAGATCGAAAAGCTAAACTAATTAGTTTAGCCTCAGGAAAACAGGAATGAGGAAGTTCAAGTTTTTCATTACTCTGTTTACTGTCAAAAACATCAGCCAAAAGGGTTGCCTTTTCCTCTGGACAGTGAGTGACTGAGCCATCTGGTTTAAGTAAAGGAGGAACTGTTGCATCTACACCAAAGAGTGCAGATTTAAGGGTAGACCACCATTTATGTTCCAATGTGTTATAACCCATGATATTTATTATTTAGTACATTTAAACCCCCCCTCTCTCTCTCTCTCTCTCTCTCTCTCTCTCTCTCTCTCTCTCTCTCTCTCTCTCTCACATCAAACGTAATAGCGGAAACTTAATTTTTCGATGACTTTAAAAATGGCCTAGTACTTTCTTCTTCTTTTACCTTTTTTGCATATGGTGAGGTGGGTACAAGTTGACTTATAACTGAAGTTAGGAAAAGTATTTTGGATATGGAAAGGACAATTATCTTTCGTAACAGTTTAAAATTATCGTAAATTATCATTCTGACATTAGCAGCAGTTTGCTATTGTGGATTAAACGCATAAGGGAAAAACAGGTTTCCAGCTTTGCTACGAATTTAGGAATTTATATGGATACGATAAGTAGAATATTTGTAATAACATAATGTTTACTGAATGTTTGTTATATCATTAGTTATCACTTTGAGCATGTGTGTTTAATGCGTTCGTTTGTTTATTATGATCGAAGATGGAGCGTAAACAAATGGAAGGTTTCAGTTTCAGGCAGCGTCATAAAGAAAAACATTATATAAATGGCATTCATTTAATTTATTTGGAAGTTCTAAGAAAAATTAAGAAAAACATTGGTAATAAGAAAGTCAACCTATAATCAATACTTGGTAAGATTGCTGTCGATGCAAAAACTAACCTATACACAGATGTGTAGATGCGTCTGTTTCTTCGTTATGATCAGAGATAAACGTAAACAAAACATTGGTTGTCATTTTTTATCGTGCTTTTTGGCGTGTTTAGGAAACGCATGATATAAAATCGCCTTTAATATTTGTGCCTATTTTAGTTTAGGGTACTGTAGTACATGCATTAAGTGTTCTGTACATTAAAGGGTAGTTTGTTAACAGTACTACGTAAATGGAAGGTTTTAAAAGTCTGAATATACATGTTAAATAAATACGTAAATATGGTGTCCCTACTTCGCGGATTTTCAGCTATTGCGGCCGGGTTTGGAACCTATCTACCGCGATAAACGAGGGTTCACTGTACGCCATCACCGTGGCGTTGTCGCACATGAGTGCCAACGAGTTCCCTCGGAGGAGAAGGGCAAATTTTACCAATGCTCTCTGTACTGCCATGAGCTCCAGAAGATTGATGTGCCGGGTCTTTTCCTCCACTGACCATTTCCCCTCTGCTGTTTCCTTGAGGAGATGAGCTCCCCACCCCTCCTTCGATGTGTCTGTGAAGAGCAGCATCTCCAGAGGAGGGGAGCTGAACGGGATTCCCTTCAACCTGTGTCTCCTGTCGGACCACAAGAGGAGAGTGTCCTTGGAGGAAGGGGACACCGGGACTATCTTCTGCGCGTACTCTTCCACTGACCAGAGGTCCTTCATGTTCCATTTGATCGGTCTGAGCTTGATCCTGCCCTGTGGAACCAACTTCTCCAATGAGACCAGGTGACCCACTAACCTCTGCCAATCCTTGGCCCTCACCGGAGTGCCCGCTAGGAACGGTCGAATCACCTGGTCCAGGTTGTCCAGCCTCTCCTGAGAGGGGAAGGCTCTCGTCAGCTGTGAGTCGAGGACCATCCCCAGGTACGTCATCCTGGTGGTGGGGACTAGCTGTGACTTCTCGAGATTGATCGTGATCCCGAGGTCCTTGCAGAAATTCAACAGAAGTGAGCCTTGATCCCTTAAGTCTGTCTCTGAGGCTAAAAGCAGCAATCAGTCGTCGAGGTACCTGATCAGCCTGATGCCCCGCTTGTGTGCCCAGGCCGATACCAGGGCGAAGACTCTCGTGAACACTTGAGGTGCTGTCGACAGGCCGAAGCAGAGGGTCCTGAACTGAAGAGTCTGAGCGCCCCACCTTACTCTGAGGAACTTCCTGCTGGAGGGGTGAACAGGAATCTGAAAGTAGGCATCCTTGAGATCCAGGGACATCATGAAATCCCCTTTTCTCAAGGCTGCCATCACCGACTTCGGTGTGTCCATCTTGAAGGGGGTCTTCTTGATGAACTTGTTCAACGCCGAGAGGTCGATGACTGGCCTCCAACCTCCCGTCGCCTTCTCCACCAGGAAGAGTCTGCCGTGGAAGCCTGGTGACGGCTCGTGCACGGGTTGTAGGGCTCCTTTGCTCAGCATAGCCTCCACTTCTGCTTGTAGCGCTGCTTTCCTCTCCGAGTCCTTGGGTGCCAGCCACTCTGCCCGATGATCGGGGATCAACGGGGGCGGCTCTGACAGGAAGGGAATCCTGTATCCCTCCCTGAGAACTGTCACCGTCCACGGGTCCGCTCCGTTGTCCCGCCATGCTTGCGAATAATGTTTGAGGCATCCCCCCACCTGAGGCGTGGGAAGGTATAGGGGGCCTCTCTCCCTACCTCCTTCTAGGGAGACAGTTGGAACGGCCTCTCCTTGACCCTGAGAATTTGGGCCTAAAAGCGACTTGAGGTTGGGCACCACTCCTCCTGGAGGGCCGAGGAGATTGGTGCCAGGAAGAGGCAGAAGGCTCCTGCCTAACTGGAGGCGTAGGCGGGTAGGCCCGTCTACAGAAGGTCTTCTCACAGGGGGTCGCCTAGGTAACTGCTGTCTGAGCTCGGCCGTACTCTTCATTTTGTTGACCCTCTTCATTGTCTTGGCCACTTCTTGAAGGGGGAACACCGTCTCGCACCAGACGGGAGAGTTTCTCAGGGACTTTGCTTCCCGCTCGGGGAGCCTACGGGATAACCTATTCAGTAGAGTGTCCCTTCTCTTCAGGACTCAGTTGGCCGTCTGAGTAAGGGACTGAAAAGTAAGAAACTTCATAGCCTTACCCCCCCGAGCGGATTAATTCTTGTAGAAGAGCCTGGTTGTCCGGGACTGACAGGTCGTCCGAAAGCTGAAAACCTGCCAACGTACAGGCCCATCAGTCCAGCCAAGAGGTGACATTAACAATGTCTTGTGAGGTGTCCTCCATCATGGCGGGCTCCGCTTGCGAAAGACCACCGGTGGGTTTAGGCTGCGCTCGTCCTTATTGCCCTGGTTCAGGGTAGCGACCGCTTTCTCCAATGAGACCCGGTAGGAGCTTGAAGGAACCCTGTACCCTCAACGAATTCTTAGGCCCTGACACAAAACGGTTCACATGCTCCATTCCCAGGGCAACATCAGGTGCTAACGGTAGGGTTAGGGATGGTTTCTGCTGGACAGGGTTGTCAACCATCCTGCCCAGACCTGAGAGCCAAGCTTGTTCTGCTGCTGGCTGAGGCTCGTCTAACCTATGGTGTAGTCGGATGAGCGCTAACACCTTACAATAAGACGAGACCTCGTCCGGAGAGCACTCGCCTGAGCCCACAAGCTCGTCCACGATCTGCACCTCCACGTCGGAGGTTTCATCGAACACGGAGGGATCCATGGCCGCGGAGGCTTCCCTCCCCTCCTGGTTGGGTGATGGAGCGGCTGCCTCCGTCATGGGAAGAGCCGCCGGAGCGGAAGTAGCCCTCGTGAGTCTACCCCCTCCCGGGGCCATCCGGATGGCACTGGTCGTTGGTCGCGGCAGCGGCGTATCCCGAAACTTGGCCGGGGCAGCTGCGACGAAAGATCCTGGAGTTGAGCCGCTGGGTCTAACCAGCGGAAGTTCCCGACACACGGGTGGAGCCGCTGACTTACTAGGTCGGGGCAACTGAAAGTGTGCCAACGGCTGCACCCGACGAGCGGGCGGAGCCGAAGAGACACTGTGCAAGGGTACGGAGCGGCTCCAGCAGCCACCGAGGCAGGCACTGGAGCGGCAACCTTCTTGCTGTATTCACGATGGTGTCGGACTACAGTAATATACCTCTTCCTCGATGAAGACTTCTTCCTGTACCAACTCCTCGAGGACTTCGACCTCTTCTTGGCCGGGCTGACGTGGGAGCTTGGTCTCCTCCTCCAGGAACGCTTCCTCTTCCTCCTGGCGTTCCGTCCACTGGAGTGTCAAAGGCCAAGGATGTACTAAGGCTCCTAATATCATGGGGTCTCGGGGTACCAGGAACCGTAGAGCCCTCACTCTCATAAAACCTTTTTATAACCTGTCGCAGCCAGAAGGATATAGTGTTCTTGGAAACTGCCTTCTTGACTGGACCTGTGGAAACAAACAAACTCTTAACGGCTGGTCTGAGTTTGGACGTTCTGCTGAGGTATTTCCTGATCGTCCTTATGGGGCACAAGAGCAGGTCTTCCGGATTGTCCGAACGCTGAATTGCTGGAATGGAGAATTCCTCAAACCTAGGATCTGCAATTGCAGGTTTCTGGGTTTTCGCCACGAACTCTGACAAGAACTTAAACGTCATGTCTTTCCAACCTTTCGAGTGGGAGACCTCGAAGGAGAGTCCGTGGAGCTCGCTCACTCATTTAGCCGAGGCCAGAGCGATCAAAAAGACGGCCGAGTGGCTCCAGCAGCCACCGAGGCAGGCACTGGAGCGGCAACCTTCTTGCTGGATTCCCGATGGTGTCGGACTACAGTAATATACCTCTTCCTCGATGAAGACTTCTTCCTGTACCAACTCCTCGAGGACTTCGACCTCTTCTTGGCCGGGCTGACGTGGGAGCTTGGTCTCCTCCTCCAGGAACGCTTCCTCTTCCTCCTGGAGTCCCGTCCACTGGAGTGTCAAAGGCCAAGGATGTACTAAGGCCCCTAATATCATGGGGTCTCGGGTACCAGGAACCGTAGAGCCCTCACTCTCATAAAACCTTTTTATAACCTGTCGCAGCCAGAAGGATATAGTGTTCTTGGAAACTGCATTCTTGACTGGACCTGTGGAAACAAACAAACTCTTAACGGCTGGTCTGAGTTTGGACGTTCTGCTGAGGTATTTCCTGATCGTCCTTATGGGGCACAAGAGCAGGTCTTCCGGATTGTTCGAACGCTGAATTGCTGGAATGGAGAATTCCTCAAACCTAGGATCTGCAATTGCAGGGTTCTGGGTTTTCGCCACGAACTCTGACAAGAACTTAAACGTCATGTCTTTCCAACCTTTCGAGTGGGAGACCTCGAAGGAGAGTCCGTGGAGCTCGCTCACTCATTTAGCCGAGGCCAGAGCGAGCAAAAAGACGGCCGAGGGTGAGGTCCCTATCCAGTATATCTTTGAGTGGTTCGAAAGGGGGCCTCGAGAGGGCCCTGAGAACCTTGTCTACATCCCACTGGGGAACCCTCGAGGAGCGGGGGTCACAAGACTGCTCAAAACTCCTGATGAGCATGGAGATGTGGTGCGAGGTACCCAGGTTGATGACCTTGAGCTGGAAAACCTGGCCCAGTGCCGCCCAAACTCTCTTAAAGGCTGGGATGGAGACTCCTAGGTCGTCCCTCAAGTGCACTAGGAAGTCTGCGATATTGTGGACTGCAGATTCTGAGTGGCACACCATTTGACAAATGTTGCCCATTTTGCCGGGTACACAACGCTTGAGGACTTCCCCAGATAGCCCGACATCCTGTCCGCAGTTTGTCCGAGAAGCCTTCCTTCCTTAACAGGCGCTTGATAACCTCCACGCGTGTAGCCTCAGCCCGTGGGTTTTCGTGTACCCTTCGGAAGTGAGGCTGACTTAGCAGGTCTTCGCTTGCCGGTAAGGGCCAAGGAGGAAGAGTGGCCAGGTCCTGAAGATCCGTGCACCACTCCCTCTCCGGCCACCGGGGCGCTACCAAAGTCATCTTTGTGGACTTGGACTGTCTTAGCCTGTTGAGAACTTGCCTGATGATCCCGAAAGGGGGAAAGGCGTAGACGTCGAGGTTGTCCCACGGGTGCTGGAAGGCGTCCTCGAAGACTGCTGTCGGATCTGGCACCGGGGAGCAGAATACGGGGAGTTTTGCATTGAGTCTTGTGGCAAACATGTCTATCACTGGGGAGCCCTAACGTCGGAGGACTTCTTGTGCCACATGGGGGTGAAGGGATCATTCTGAGCCTACCACTTGGCCTGTCCTGCTCAGTCCGTCTGCCAAGACGTTCCTTTTCCGAGGATGAACCTGGCTGTTATCAGAATGTGGTTCATTTCGGCCCATTCTAGAATCTGAGCCGTGAGGTCGCACAACTCCCTTGACCTTAAGCCTCCCTGCTTCTTGATGTACAGTAAGCCCTCGCTACTTCGCGGTTCGACCATCGCGGATTCAAGACTTTGCGGACTTTTTTCATTAAATACGGCATCCGATTTCATCAGCAAACCACTATTTTTGGTGGAAACATCATTTTATTCTAGAAAATTGCTACTCTTTAAATAGTTAATTGCACATTAAGAAAGCGTGTACTTTTGTTTTTAAATTTCGGGTGTGTTTTAAAAATCGAGTATTGTTGACTTCTTTTTGTTGTACTTTTGGCTGTGATCAGATCAGCTGACTTCTAGCTGCCGGTCTCAAAAATATGCGCTTACGAAGTATTGTTTATACCATTTCTTAACTTATTCAAACCATCTATACAGTTGATATTACATAAGCACCAATGTGTTATAACCCATCATATTTTTTGTTTATTACATTTAAAACAACTTTCTCTCTCTCTCTCTCTCTCTCTCTCTCTCTCTCTCTCTCTCTCTCTCTCTCTCTCTCTCGTAAAGGTGCGATTAGATTGGAGATAAAACTCTCCCGAGAGACGGCTACTCTAGCGCGACTTTCTCTACAGCCTGTTTATACTACCAGCAAGTTTTTCTCTCCGAGAGCTGTGAGTGAGTGTCGCGAGAGAAAGTGTCCGAGAGTCGGGTAAGATTTCTCGCGCATCTATTTACACTGGAGCCAGTGCTAGTTGACAAGTAGCGAGGGTTGAGAGAACATGTCTCAAAAGTGCCATGACGCTGCTGCATTAATAATTAAGAACAAAGTGAAAAAGAAAAGGAAAAGAAGTATGTGGGTTCGAAAATGGATAAGCAGAAGGGGAGAAGATGGAGCACATGCAAAATTATTAAGAAAATTGTTTGAGGATGATGCATCGAGCTATAAAAACTTTGTATGTTTGGGGGTTCCTGTTTCCAAATTAATACTTCCAGTTTGCTCTGGTTGATTCCCATTTCCAGATCAATTCAGAGCTATGCAGTTCCTGAAGAAATAATGAGTTTTATATAACACTGTTTAAACACAAAAAAATGCTGGAGTGAGCAGTAAGTGAGGGAGGGTAGGTTAGGATAAGAAAGCATAACATATAAATACAAAGTAACTAGTGCACGTGCCCGTTAAATCCAAATATTTCAATTAAATATTTAAATTTTAACCATTTATTTAAATTAAATGTATTTAATATTTTTATTTTTAATAATAATAACACAAATAATCTACTGCACGTTCCCGTTAAATTCAAATATTTAAATTAAATATGTAAATTTTAAGCATTTATTTGAATTAAATATATTTAATAGTTTTTTTTTCAAATAATAATAACAAATAATCTAGTGTACGTGCTCGTTAAATATAACGGGTATTGAAGTGCGTGTGTGTGAGTGTGTGTGTGTGTTTGTTAGTAGTGTTTTTTTTTATTTTTTATTTTTTTTTACACTAATTATTTCTTCAGCTCTACTCCCATTTTTTTTTTTCTTTAATTTTCTAGCTTCAGTACACATTAGACTCCAGAGATTATGCCATTTCCTTGTAATTTCTTTTTTGCTAATTCTCAAGTTCTCAGCTATGCCTTTAATTTTACTAATTTTCAGCTCTTTGTTTCTGTACTCAGGCAAAGTCACATCCCACAGTTCAGGAAATTTCTCGTATTGCTGAATTAATGCAATTGTTTGGTCTTTATTCCACTTTTTTGGCACATGTTCTCTCGCGAGAGTAACGAAAACTTTCAGAGATCTGAATATTCACTGGAGAGAGTGGAGAGCAACAACCTAGCTCTACGAGCGTGCTGTCTAGAGTGTTTAGACTGTAGTGCGCGCGAGAGAAGAGAAACACTCGCGAGAGTAGAGAGAAAATCTCGGAGAGTACTCTACAGCCTGTTTACATTCCATAGAGCAGGTGTCTGAGAGCAACTCGCGGAAAAAACTCTCCAATCTAATCGCACCTTAAGAAATAAAACCTTAGTTCACATATGGCAACTTGAGTTTAAGAATGAAATTAACATGAATATTGTTAGTTATGGCGATCAATTCCTCGCTTCAGGAGGTACAGGAAACAAAAACACGGCATTCGATTACAACAGCTGATTCTCTCTCTCTTTCTCTCTCTCTCTCTCTCTCTCTCTCTCTCTCTCTCTCTCTCTCTCTCTCTCTCTCACACCTTATACAATAATTACAAATAAATGAAGAAACCAAAATCAGTTTTCTTAAAGTGTCAATTAAATATAAAACGAAAAATTATACCGTGTATAATAAAGCTTAAAATAAGGTATCCAATTTTGTCAGCAAACTACTATTTTTTAGGAAACACCATTCTATTCCAGAAAACTTTTACTCTTTAGATAGTCAATTGCGCTATAATAAAACATGTACTTATGTTTTTAAATTTTGGGTGTGTTTTAAAAATCGAGTATTGCCGACTTCTTTTTGTTTTACTTTTGGCTGTGATCACATCAGCTGATGTCTAGCTTCCGCTCTCAAGAATATGCTCGGTACGAATACACTAACAAAAATTGTTTGCTGTACACCATTTCTTAACTTATTCAAACCATCTATACAGTTATTATTATTATTATTACTATCCAAGCTACAACCCTAGTTGGAAAAGCAAGATGCTATAAGCCCAGGGGCTCCAATAGGGAAAAATAGCCCAGTGAGGAAAGGAAATAAAGAAATAAATAAATGATGAGAACAAATTAACAATAAATCATTCTAAAATAAGTAACAACGTCAAAACAGACAGGTCATATATAAACTATTAACAACATCAAAAACAAATATGTCATAAATAAACTATAAAAAGACTCATGTCCGCCTGGTCAACAAAAAAGCATTTGCTCCAACTTTGAACTTTTAAAGTTCTAATGATTCAACCACACGATTAGGAAGATCATTCCACAACTTGATAACAGCTGGAATAAAACTTCTAGAGTACTGCGTAGTATTGAGCCTCGTGATGGAGAAGGCCTGGCTATTAGAATTAACTGCCTGCCTAGTATTACGAACAGGATAGAATTGTCCAGGGAGATCTGAATGTAAAGGATGGTCAGAGTTATGAAAAATCTTATGCAACATGCATAATGAACTAATTGAACGACGGTGTCAGAGATTAATATCTAGATCAGGAATAAGAAATTTAATAAACCGTAAGTTTCTGTCCAACAAATTAAGATGAGAATCAGCAGCTGAAGACCAAACAGGAGAACAATACTCAAAACAAGGTAGAATGAAAGAATTAAAACACTTCTTCCGAATAGATTGATCACCGAAAATCTTGAAAGACTTTCTCAATAAGCCTATTTTTTGTGCAATTGAAGAAGACGCAGACCTTATATGTTTCTCAAAAGTAAATTTACTGTCGAGAATCACACCTAAAATTTTGAAAGAGTCATACATATTTAAAGAAACATTATCAATACTGAGATCCGGATGTTGAGGAGCCACCGTCCTTGACCTACTTACAATCATACTTTGAGTTTTGTTAGGATTCAACTTCATACCCCATAATTTGCACCATGCACTAATTCTAGCTAAATTTCTATTAAGGGATTCACCAACCCTACATCTACAATCAGGGGATGGAATTGATGCAAAGAGAGTAGCATCATCTGCATATGCAACAAGCTTGTTTTCTAGGCCAAACCACATGTCATGTGTATATAGTATGAAAAGTAATGGGCCAAGAACACTACCCTGTGGAACACCGGATATCACATTCCTATAATCACTATGGTGCCCATCAACAACAACTCTTTGAGATCTATTACTTAAAAAATCAATAATAATGCTAAGAAACGACCCACCCACTCCCAACTGTTTCAGTTTGAAAACAATGGCCTCATGATTAACACGGTCAAAGGCAGCACTAAAATCAAGGCCAATCATACGAACTTCCCGACCACAATCAAGGGATTTCTGCACAGCATTGGAGATTGTAAGAAGGGCATCACATGCTCCAAAGCCTTTACGAAAACCCAATTGCAAACTAGGGAGTAGATGATTACCTTCAGCAAACCTATTAAGACGTTTTGCCAGAAGACGTTCAAAAACTTTAGATAATATGGGAGTTATGGAAATTGGGCGGTAATCACTGGGACTTGAGTTACCACAAACACATTTACATAGAGGAGTAACATTACCAATTCTCCAACTAGTGCTAAAAGCTCCTCTTCTTGCTAACTTGCGCAAAATAACATAACTTTGGAGCTAAGAAATCTGCTGTCTCTATAAAAAACAAAGGAAAAATACCATTTGGGTCTACACCTCCATAAGCATCAAGGTCCACCAACAGAGCTTTAATCTCACGAGATCGAAAAGCTAAACTAATTAGTTTAGCCTCAGGAAAACAGGAATGAGGAAGTTCAAGTTTTTCATTACTCTGTTTACTGTCAAAAACATCAGCCAAAAGGGTATCCTTTTCCTTTGGACAGTGAGTGACTGAGCCATCTGGTTTAAGTAAAGGAGGAACTGTTGCATCTACACCAAAGAGTGCAGATTTAAGGGTAGACCACCATTTATGTTCCAATGTGTTATAACCCATGTTATTTATTATTTAGTACATTTAAAACCATTATCTCTCTCTCTCTCTCTCTCTCTCTCTCTCTCTCTCTCTCTCTCTCTCTCTCTCTCTCTCTCTGTCACATCAAACGTAATAGCGGAAACTTAATTTTTCGATGACTTTAAAAATGGCCTAGTACTTTCTTCTTCTTTTACCTTTTTTGCATATGGTGAGGTGGGTACAAGTTGACTTATAACTGAAGTTAGGAAAAGTATTTTGGTTATGGAAAGGACAATTATCTTTCGTAACAGTTTAAAATTATCGTAAATTATGATTCTGACATTAGCAGCAGTTTTCGATTGTGGATTAAACGCATAAGGGAAAAACAGGTTTCCAGCTTTGCTACGAATTTAGGAATTTATATGGATACGATAAGTAGAATATTTGTAATAACATAATGTTTACTGAATGTTTGTTATATCATTAGTTATCACTTTGAGCATGTGTGTTTAATGCGTTCATTTGTTTATTATGATCGAAGATGGAGCGTAAACCAATGGAAGGTTTCCGTTTCAGGCAGCGTCATAAAGAAAAACATTATATAAATGGCATTCATTTAATTTATTTGGAAGTTCTAAGAAAAATTAAGTAAAACATTGGTAATAAGAAAGTCAACCTATAATCAATACTTGGTAAGATTGCTGTCGATGCAAAAACTAACCTATACACAGATGTGTAGATGCGTCTGTTTCTTCGTTATGATCAGAGATAAACGTAAACAAAACATTGGTTGTCATTTTTTATCGTGCTTTTTGGCATGTTTAGGAAACGCATGATATAAAATCGCCTTTAATATTTGTGCCTGTTTTAGTTTAGGGTACTGTAGTACATGCATTAAGTGTTCTGTACATTAAAGGGTAGTTTGTTAACAGTACAGACAGTCCCCAACTTACGAACACAATAGGGACCGAGAGTCTGTTCGTAAGTCGTATTGTTCGTAAGTCGTTAGTGTTAAATTTTGGTCTGGAGTAAGCGTAACCTAACTCAGATGTCTACGATTTTCAGCAGTAGAAGTCAACAAATAGCCCCATTTCATATAAAATAGGTTATTACAAATATTTTACTTTATCATATTACAGTAGTCTGTATAATACTGTAAAGTTCAGTACAGTATGTTGTTTTATTATCCTGTACTGCACACTACATAATGGAAACTTGCACAAACAATCGGCCATACATATGCACTGCATTTCTGAATCAGCTGACTTTAAGTAAAATCGTAGTAAATATAGTGTACTGTACATTTAGTACAGTACTGTACATTAATTCCTTTTTAAATAAATGTACTGAAAGATATTTTATTGTTCCATTACCCAATTTTTTTGCTAGAAACTTACGTAAACAAGCGGCCATTTGCATTATGTACTGTACTGTAACGTTTACCTTTTCACGCTTATCAAATCAGCTGACTTGTACTGTAATGTATTTACTGTATGTAACAGTACTGTGCATTTAACTGCTTCATGGTTGTTTTGGTATTGTTAAATAAAATGCAGAAGGTTAGTTTACTGAATTGTTTTATTTTAATTTTGACCGACGGAATCATTCTTTGTAGAGTATACGTCCCGTATCTTGTGACGTCATGTATTTGGCGGAAGAGCGCTGACAAACCGAATGATTTCCTTTCATTATGTTGCCGAGTAATCTTCTTACAGAATTCTCATAATCGAAACACCGAGTAACGATATCAAGTGTTTTAGTGGTCTGTATCATTAGTTATGAGATTAGTACAACTTACAGTGAAGTTAAGAAAAAAAAAGTCTGATGTTATATTTCTTCTGGCGGAAGGCGAGAGGCAAAGCAAGTGATTTTCTTCCGATCCGTTACTATTCCCATAATCGAAACATCGAATAAGGATATAAAGAATTTTTTAATATTTTTCAATGAAGACTTAACTGCATTAAAAATCAAAATACGGAGAGAGAGAGAGAGAGAGAGAGAGAGAGAGAGAGAGAGAGAGAGAGAGAGAGAGAGAGAGAGATTTCGAATATCAAGAAAATTATATAAATCAGTGTTATTCGTACTATATGTGCGCATAATCGTAATACTGCAGCGTCACCTTGAGATCAGCTGATCTCCCAACCAAAAGTAAATCAAAAGTAATTGTTGATTATTGAAATGCTCAAGAAATTAAAAAAAAAATATGAACGTGCTTTAATAAACCATAATTAAACACAATAATGTCTAATGAAATATGAAGGCTTAATATTGAACGAAAAATTGAATACTGTATGAAGCTTTAGAATTAACTACCCATATGCGATTGACAGAGCGAGCACACACACACACAGAAAGAGCTACAACGATTTCGCATGATACCTAATAATAAGAACTGTAGGGAAACTGATTTTCTGTAACATATTGGCGCTGATGTAATATTCATCTTGAAGATATTTCTAATATGTTAAGAAATAAAAAAAAAATGCCAAAAGTCTGATGACGTTATATTTCTTCTGACGGAAGGCGAGAGGCAAATCGAGTGTTCTTCCGATCCGTTACTATTCCCTTAATTGAAACATCGAATAAGGATATAAAAATTTTTTTAATCATTTTCAAAGAAATATGAAGATTTAACTGCATTAAAAATCAAAATACGGAGAGAGAGAGAGAGAGAGAGAGAGAGAGAGAGAGAGAGAGAGAGAGAGAGAGAGAGAGAGAGAGAGAGAGAGAGAGAGAGAGAGAGAGAGAGAATTTAACTTGAAATGAAATCTACGGATGTTTACGAACATGTTTGGACTTCCTTCAATTTGTGTTCGTATGTACCGTTGTTCGTAACTCGAATGTTCGTAAGTAGGGGAGCATCTACTACGTAAATGGAAGGTTTTAAAAGTCTGAATATACATGTTAAATAAATACGTAAATATGGTGTCCCTACTTCACGGATTTTCAGCTATTGCGGCCGGGTTTGGAACCTATCTACCGCGATAAACGAGGGTTCACTGTACGCCATCACCGTGGCGTTGTCGCACATGAGTGCCAACGAGTTCCCTCGGAGGAGAAGGGCAAATTTTACCAATGCTCTCTGTACTGCCATGAGCTCCAGAAGATTGATGTGCCGGGTCTTTTCCTCCACTGACCATTTCCCCTCTGCTGTTTCCTCGAGGAGATGAGCTCCCCACCCCTCCTTCGATGTGTCTGTGAAGAGCAGCATCTCCAGAGGAGGGGAGCTGAACGGGATTCCCTTCAACCTGTGTCTCCTGTCGGACCACAAGAGGAGAGTGTCCTTGGAGGAAGGGGACACCGGGACTATCTTCTGCGCGTACTCTTCCACTGACCAGAGGTCCTTCATGTTCCATTTGATCGGTCTGAGCTTGATCCTGCCCTGTGGAACCAACTTCTCCAATGAGACCAGGTGACCCACTAACCTCTGCCAATCCTTGGCCCTCACCGGAGTGCCCGCTAGGAACGGTCGAATCACCTGGTCCAGGTTGTCCAGCCTCTCCTGAGAGGGGAAGGCTCTCGTCAGCTGTGAGTCGAGGACCATCCCCAGGTACGTCATCCTGGTGGTGGGGACTAGCTGTGACTTCTCGAGATTGATCGTGATCCCGAGGTCCTTGCAGAAATTCAACAGAAGTGAGCCTTGATCCCTTAAGTCTGTCTCTGAGGCTAAAAGCAGCAATCAGTCGTCGAGGTACCTGATCAGCCTGATGCCCCGCTTGTGTGCCCAGGCCGATACCAGGGCGAAGACTCTCGTGAACACTTGAGGTGCTGTCGACAGGCCGAAGCAGAGGGTCCTGAACTGAAGAGTCTGAGCGCCCCACCTTACTCTGAGGAACTTCCTGCTGGAGGGGTGAACAGGAATCTGAAAGTAGGCATCCTTGAGATCCAGGGACATCATGAAATCCCCTTTTCTCAAGGCTGCCATCACCGACTTCGGTGTGTCCATCTTGAAGGGGGTCTTCTTGATGAACTTGTTCAACGCCGAGAGGTCGATGACTGGCCTCCAACCTCCCGTCGCCTTCTCCACCAGGAAGAGTCTGCCGTGGAAGCCTGGTGACGGCTCGTGCACGGGTTGTAGGGCTCCTTTGCTCAGCATAGCCTCCACTTCTGCTTGTAGCGCTGCTTTCCTCTCCGAGTCCTTGGGTGCCAGCCACTCTGCCCGATGATCGGGGATCAACGGGGGCGGCTCTGACAGGAAGGGAATCCTGTATCCCTCCCTGAGAACTGTCACCGTCCACGGGTCCGCTCCGTTGTCCCGCCATGCTTGCGAATAATGTTTGAGGCATCCCCCCACCTGAGGCGTGGGAAGGTATAGGGGGCCTCTCTCCCTACCTCCTTCTAGGGAGACGGTTGGAACGGCCTCTCCTTGACCCTGAGAATTTGGGCCTAAAGGCGGCTTGAGGTTGGGCACCACTCCTCCTGGAGGGCCGAGGAGATTGGTGCCAGGAAGAGGCAGAAGGCTCCTGCCTAGCTGGAGGCGTAGGCGGGTAGGCCCGTCTACAGAAGGTCTTCTCACAGGGGGTCGCCTAGGTAACTGCTGTCTGAGCTCGGCCGTACTCTTCATTTTGTTGACCCTCTTCATTGTCTTGGCCACTTCTTGTAGGGGGAACACCGTCTCGCACCAGACGGGAGAGTTTCTCAGGGACTTTGCTTCCCGCTCGGGGAGCCTACGGGATAACCTATTCAGTAGAGTGTCCCTTCTCTTCAGGACTCAGTTGGCCGTCTGAGTAAGGGACTGAAAAGTAAGAAACTTCATAGCCTTACCCCCCCGAGCGGATTAATTCTTGTAGAAGAGCCTGGTTGTCCGGGACTGACAGGTCGTCCGAAAGCTGAAAACCTGCCAACGTACAGGCCCATCAGTCCAGCCAAGAGGTGACATTAACAATGTCTTGTGAGGTGTCCTCCATCATGGCGGGCTCCGCTTGCGAAAGACCACCGGTGGGTTTAGGCTGCGCTCGTCCTTATTGCCCTGGTTCAGGGTAGCGACCGCTTTCTCCAATGAAACCCGGTAGGAGCTTGAAGGAACCCTGTACCCTCAACGAATTCTTAGGCCCTGACACAAAACGGTTCACATGCTCCATTCCCAGGGCAACATCAGGTGCTAACAGTAGGGTTAGGGATGGTTTCTGCTGGACAGGGTTGTCAACCATCCTGCCCAGACCTGAGAGCCAAGCTTGTTCTGCTGCTGGCTGAGGCTCGTCTAACCTATGGTGTAGTCGGATGAGCGCTAACACCTTACAATAAGACGAGACCTCGTCCGGAGAGCACTCGCCTGAGCCCACAAGCTCGTCCACGATCTGCACCTCCACGTCGGAGGTTTCATCGAACACGGAGGGATCCGTGGCCGCGGAGGCATCCCTCCCCTCCTGGCTGGGTGATGGAGCGGCTGCCTCCGTCATGGGTAGAGCCGCCGGAGCGGAAGTAGCCCTCATGAGTCTACCCCCTCCCGGGGCCATCCGGGTGGCACTGGTCGTTGGTCGCGGCAGCGGCGTATCCCGAAACTTGGCCGGGGCAGCTGCGACGAAAGATCCTGGAGTTGAGCCGCTGGGTCTAACCAGCGGAAGTTCCCGACACACGGGTGGAGCCGCTGACTTACTAGGTCGAGGCAACTGAAAGTGTGCCAACGGCTGCACCCGACGAGCGGGCGGAGCCGAAGAGACACTGTGCAAG
This sequence comes from Palaemon carinicauda, assembly GCF_036898095.1. NCBI lineage: Eukaryota > Metazoa > Arthropoda > Malacostraca > Decapoda > Palaemonidae > Palaemon > Palaemon carinicauda. The sequence continues at coordinate 83,431,897 of NC_090749.1, read as the reverse complement.
GGTACGGAGCGGCTCCAGCAGCCACCGAGGCAGGCACTGGAGCGGCAACCTTCTTGCTGGATTCCCGATGGTGTCGGACTTCAGTAATATACCTCTTCCTCGATGAAGACTTCTTCCTGTACCAACTCCTCGAGGACTTCGACCTCTTCTTGGCCGGGCTGACGTGGGAGCTTGGTCTCCTCCTCCAGGAACGCTTCCTCTTCCTCCTGGAGTCCCGTCCACTGGAACTATCTGATGAGTAGGAGCTGTAGGTAGAGTAGTCGTCCGAAGAATACGAGCTTGCTGAGTCGTCCATTTCGATGACAAGCCTCCTGGGGGTCCTTGGTCGGGAAATCGGGGTCGAGGGCTCCATGAAGTCCGGCGGAAGCGTAGCTGATGGCGCCGGGGGTGAGCGAATGGCGGGTCGAGCGGTGAACCACCCGTCGAATTCCTCCTCCTGCCTCATGGGGGACCTGAAGGGAGTCCTTGGTGCTGTCCTCACGATGGAGTCGGCGTCTAGACGAGCACGTGGGTCGCCTTTCTTTGTTGCGACCACCCCCGGAACCCACTGAACCTGAAAAACACTGCTCGGGTGTGGGGGTAGGCGCTGATTCGGGCTTCCCCCACACCGGGTCTTCACCTAAGATGGGTCCTGCAGGCACCAGGCTGTCGTCCACTAAACACACTTCCGCCACACTAGCAGACACCCCACTCGTCTTCGAAGGCCCCTTATCCACAGATTCCCTGACATCAGACTCATGCCCGAAACAGACTTACCTCGTCCCCTACTCTGGGTAGGGGGAAGGTGGAGAGCCTATCTCTGACTGGACTGAGGGCAACGTAAGTGGCGAAGCAAGGCCCGTCTTCTTTGGAGATCTCTTGGATGCCTTCTTTTTCTTCTTAGCTAACAAGGTCCATTGCAGCTCCGGCCAAGACTCACACTCAGGGCACGTGGAGGTCGGGGAACACTTATTCCCCCGACACGAGGAGCACAAGGTGTGCGGGTTGACTTCGGGCCTCGAGAGCAGTGCTCCACAAGACTTACCAGCTTGGGGCCCGGGACAGCGACGCTGGGATTCCATGGTGAAAAGCGAACACGCAAGCGACACAAGAACACAAGGGAAAGGTGAGGAACACAACGGGAAACACATGGAACACAAGGGAACACGTGGTACAAGGGATGGAGAACACAAAGGAACACATGGTTTCAAGGTGATCGGACGGGATAAGTGAGAGAGAGCGGCGAGATGTAATCTACGCCACGACCAGACGCTTACTGACGAGCTAACAAGTGCGGCCTCACGCGCTGACCCGGGGTCGCCCCAGGGCGAGTATCCTTCTGCCCCAGAGCGCCCCGACAAGGTAACTGAGAGAGGGGGAACTACGCAAAATTCTTGGTCAGTGATTAAGGAGATCCCAGATCCTCCTAAGAAAGTAGTTCGAGGTAAGTACTCCGTGTTGGAACAAATCATTTTTAAACATCTGACTTAGCCGGTAGTTATATATATAGCTGATTGACACCTTTGGTGGAGGGTCAGAGACAGCCAACATTGTTGAAATTTACTTAATAGTTAATAAACAAGCTTAAGGGTTCGTACCTGATGAGGAAGCTGACTTCAATGAATTCCTGCCTCATTATGTCCACTTTCCTTACGAGATCCAGCGATCCACCCCGGGGGCTGAAGACCTCTAGGAGCTGTCAAACCGGTGAGAATACCTCTATGTGACAGGACCTCCTCCAATACCCTTGTTCCGGGCGCTCTCAAGGAACAAACTGACTACCTGACTAAAATCAATGATTGTGGAAGACTGTCGACCAATCTCCAGAAACAACCAAAAAATACAATAGTTCCAAGAGAAGAAAAGGGTATAAGGTTATGGGAATGTAGTGGTAGATCCTTCCCCCACTATTGCACTCGCTGCTACGAGTGGTCCCAGAATGTAGCAGTCCTCATAAAGAGTGTGGACACATTTCAAATAATGTGAGGCGAACACATATTTACTCCTCCAAAAGGTTGTGTCCATAATGCTTTGTAAAGATCTATTCTGCTTGAAGGCTACCGAAGTTACTACAGCTCTAACTTCAAGTGTCTTGACTTTCAAAAGCTTGAGGTCTGCCTCACTACAATGTGAATGAGCCTCTCTTATTAAGAGCCTGATGAAGAAAGAAAGTGCATTCTTCGACATCTGTAATGAAGGCTTCTTGACAGAGCAGCAAAGAGCTTCTGACTTGTCTCGTAACTCTTTCATTCTTTCCAGGTAGAACTTCAGGGCTCTTACTAGACACAGGACCCTCTCTAATACCTCACCAACCACATCCGAAAGGTTCAGAATCTCAAAAGCCTTGGGCCAGGGTTGAGAAGGGCGTTCGTTCTTAGCAAGAAAGCCTAGCTGCAAGGAACAGATAGCTTTGTTATCTCTAAAGCCAATGTTCTTGTTGAAGGCATGAATCTTACTGACCCTTTTAGCTGTCACCAGGCTGACCAAAAAGAGAGTCTTCATAGTTAGGTCCTTAAATGAAGCTAAATGCAAGGGCTCAAATCTGTCACTCATTAGGAACTTCAGGACTATATCCAGATTCCAAGCTGGTGATTCCTGAAGCCGTTCCTTAGATGTTTCAAAAGATTTGAGAAGATCCTGTAGGTCTTTATTATTCGAGAGGTCCAAGTTCATATGCCTGAAGACGGCCCTTAACATACTCCAGTATCCCTTGATGGTAGAAGTTGAAAACCTACGTTTCCTTCTAAGGTATAACAGGAAGTCAGCAATCTGAGTCATAGAGGTACTGGAAGAGGAAACAGAGTTGACTCTGCACCATTCTCTAAAAACCTCCCACTTGGATTGGTAAACCTTGATGGTAGAAGACCTCCTTGCTCTTGCAATTGCCCTAGCTGCCTCCTTCAAAAAACCTCTAGCTCTTGTGAGTTTTTCGATAGTCTGAAGGCAGTTAGATGTAGAGCTTGGAGTTTTGATGGTACCTTTCCAAATGGGGTTGTTTAAGTAGATCTACTCTTAATGGAAGGCTTCTCGGGGTGTCCACCATCCATTCTAGTACCTCTGTGAAACAATCTCTTGAAGGCCAAAAGGGGGCCACTAGAGTCAATCTGGTTCCCTCGTGTGACATGAATTTTTGCATCACTTTGGGCACAATCTTGAATGGAGGGAATGCATACACGTCCAGGTGGGACCAGTCTAAAAGGAAAGCGTCTATCTGGACTGCTTGGAGATCTGGTACTGGGGAGCAATATGTCTCCAACCTCTTCGTCTTCGAGGTTGCGAACAAGTCTATACAAGGACGACCCCAAATCCGCCACAGGTTCTTGCAGACCTCTTGATGAAGTGTCCATTCTGTGGACAGAACTTGACCTCTCCTGCTGAGACTGTCTGCCACCACATTCCTTTCCCCCTAAATGAACCTTGTTACAAGGGTTACGTTCTTCTCTTTTGCCCAGTAAAGAAGAATTCTCGCAGTCTTGTAAAGGGACCTTGTGTGGGTTCCGCCTTGTTTGGCTATGTAAGCCAACGATGTAGTGTTGTCGGCGTTGACCTGCACCACTCTGTTCAGTACTGACCCTTCGAAGCCTTTGAGGGCCAACAGGACTGCCAACACCTCCTTCTGGTTTATGTGGAGTATCTCCTGATCTTTTGTCCAGAGACCCAAGATCTCCAACTTGTCCAGTGTTACTCCCCACCCTGAGTCTGAGGGGTCGGAACACAACACAAGGTCTGGGTTCCTCTGTTCCAGGGAGAGACCTTCTCGAAGTTTGACCAGGTCGTTCCACCACTGCAGGCAACTTTTTACGGATTCCGTGATGGGGAGGCATTTCGTCTCTAGTTCCTTTCTCTTGTCCCAATCACGATTGAGGTGGAACTGAAGAGGGCAAAGATTCAGCCTTCCCAGAGAGGCAAACTGCTCCAAAGAGGAGAGGGTTCCCAGCAGACTCATCTACTCTCTCACAGAACACTTCCGTTTCTCTAGAAAGGAATGAAGTTTCGATAGGGCTTGCTCCGTCCTTGAGGCAGACGGAAAAACCCGAAAAACTTGACTCCGAATCTCCATCCCCAAATAAAGGATTTCCTGGGATGGTGTCAGTTGGGACTTGTCTCTGTTGATAAGAAGACCCAGTTCTTCTGATAACCTCAACGTCATTTGTAGATCCCCCACGCAGCGATTGTAGGAATGAGCTTTGAGTAGCCAATCGCCCAGATACAGGGAGGCTCTGATACCTCTTGAATGCAGCATATTTGCTATATTTAACATCAGCTTCGTAAATATTTGAGGGGCCGTGCTTAGGCCGAAACAAAGGGCCGAAATTGGAAAACTTCCTCCTTGTAAACGAACCTCAGGTAATGCTTGAAGTTCGGATGAATGGGGATGTGGAAGTAAGCATCCTGGAGGTCTAAAGAGACCATCCAGTCGTCCTTTCTTACTGCTGCTAGGACTGACTTCGATGTTTCCATGGAGAACTTCGTCTTCTGAACGAAGGCGTTGAGAGCACTTACATCCAGGACTGGTCTCCATCCCCCTGAGTTTTTGGGAACCAGGAATAAGCGGTTGTAGAAACCTGGTGACCGCAAATCTCGCACCCTCTCTATTGCCTCCTTCTCCAACAAGAGAGACATTTGATGTTGCATAGCCTGCATCTTTGACTCCTCTCTGTATCTGGCAGAGAGATCTATCGGAGCTACTACTAAAGGAGGTTTCCCTATAAAAAGGATTTTGTATCCCTCCTTCAGTAACTGTACAGACCAAGGGTCTGCTCCTCTCTTCTCCCAAGCTCGCCAGAAGCCAGAAGTTGTTCAGTCTGGCTCCTACTGCTGTCTGAAGGCAAATGCAGTCAGACTCTGCTTCGCCCTGGTTTGGATCCTCTTCTCCTTGCTCTCCTTCCCTCGGGTCTGGAACTACCCCTACAGAAAGATTTCCCTCGAAAGGGCTGCGAAAACTGTGGGAATGGAGCTTCTTCCTTAGGGCTGCAGCGTGCGAAGGAAGAAGGCAGACCCTACCTTGCTTTTATTGACACCAAATCCTGTGTGGCCTTTTGGGATAAAGCGGAAGCGACCTCTCTGACCAACTCTTGAGGAAAAAGAGAGGAAGAAAGAGGCGCGTACAGCAAATCTGACTTCTGAATGGGTGTAACCCCAATGGACAGAAAAGAACACATTTGAGCTCTTTTCTTAAGAACACTCGCCGAGAAAAGGGGTGTCAACTCATTGGATCCGTCTCTTAAGGCTTTATCCATGCACAATGTAATGTGGATGAGACTTTCAGTGTCAACATCCTTCAAGGCAGAAACCTTTTTCCCCAAGGCTCCCAGAGTGCAGTCAAGGAAATTGAATACCTCAAAAGCTCAGAAGATGCCTTTGAGAAGATGATCAAGCTCTGACGTTGACCAGAGAATTTTGGTCCTTCTCAGGGCTGTCCGACGAGGAGCGTCTACTAGACTCGAAAAGTCTCCTTGGGCAGAGGCAGGAACTCCCAAGCCGAGAACTTCTCCCGTCTCGTACCAAACGCTAGATCTGGAAGCCAATCTAGCCGGGGGAAAAGAAAAAACAGTCTTTCCCTGGTCCTTCTTGGATTGCATCCAGTCTCCCATCATTATCAAAGCTCTCTTAGATGACCGAGAAAGCACCATCTTTGTAAACAGAGACTCCTTCGATGCCCTCCCAAACATAAACTCCGAAGCTGGGGAACGAGGAGCAGCAGGCACAAAATAATTCGGAAAATCTTCGGTAAAAACTCTCATGAGTTTCTTTAAGTCAACCGAAGGATGAAGGGTCTTGGGATTTTCTCCTTCCGAGACTTCCTCTAAAAGATCAGTAAGAGAAAGGTAATCGTCGATCCCTTCCTCCGGCAAGTCTCTAATCGAGGTAGAGACGTCTTGTTTGCTAGGAGTCAACTCCTTAAGGTCCTGACTTTTGGCATCAACGGGTTCAAGATCATGACGTCAGGCGTCTCGTTGTTCCAACCCTTGACGCTCGGAACTATGACGCTCGCGATCAATACGATCGGAACTAAGAAGTTAGCGATCTCGACGCTCGGCTCGTCTGGCGTAATCATGACGTCCGAGGTTCTTAAGCTCGGCGTCACGTTTAACTCCTTGACGCTCGGTGTCATGCGGATCAGTTTCTCAACGCTTAGTAAGAGGTTCCTCATTACACCGCTCGGCGTCACGTCTAAATGCTTGATGCTTGGTGTCATGCGGATCAGTCTCTCGATGCTTAGCAAGAGGTTCCTCATTACGCCATTCGGCGTCACGTATAACTGCTTGACGCTCAGCGTCATGCGGACCCGTCTCTCAATGCTTAGAAAGAGGTTTCTCCTTAACCCGCTCGGCGTCATGGTTGCCAGGATTTCGACGCTTAGAAAGCGGCCCATCATCAAGACCCTCTCGACTTTTAGCCTTCTGACTCTTGGCGTCAAGATGTGAAGAATCCTGACGCTCGGGGTCTTGGTGAGCCACTCTCTTCTTGTGGCAAAACAGGAGACGTTGCTTCTACCACAATATCGCTTTCTACGTCGCTCAAGGAAAGCGCAGTGTCCAGGGGACGAAAACCAATCTGAAGGAGGAGGAGGAGCATGTACCGAGGTCATGCCAGTCTCAGAAAATTGTCTTGCAACCGGTGGGGCTGGACGCTTGACAGCTTCCGACATCCTTCTATCTCCTATCGATGTAATAGAGCGCTTGGCAGGAGAGCATTCTTCGGAGGAAGGAAAATGCTCTGGACTGCTCCAGTGGCTGCAACCAGGACCCTGAGGTGTCATGGCACGACGCTGATCAACAGAGTCAATCTTCCTCTTCAGAGGTCTGGATGCGAGACGCCAGCCCCGTCTGGGCGCTGCGTCATCCAAAGAGGACGAAAAAACTTTCACCTCACCTTTCCCATGGCGAGGGCGAGCGTCCTGTAAAGCGTCCACAGGTATGCTCGAGGGGACACCTGCTCGGGCATTAACACCTCTCGTTTCCTTTCGCCGTTCGACATTCCTTCACCCAGGGATTGGGGAGCTTGGAGAGGTCTATGGCTAGAAGAACGACAGGTCCGAGCAGACGCACCCTCCACTGCACTGATTAAATTCACTGCACTTTTAGCACTGACACTAGCACTCTTTAATTCTTTAACATCAGACATTAACTTGGTTGTCCGCTGCGAGTGACTCTACTCTGGTGCCCAGGGCTTAAATGTCCACCATCATGTCCTTTAGAGTTAGTTCATCAGTAGTAACAATAGTGGGATCTGAAACTACCACTAAAGGGGAAGGATTAGGTTCGTTGACACGGGGAGGGGAGCAATCTCTAGAAGAACGAGATAAACTCTAACTCCTTCTAATCCTTTCCCTCTCAAGTTGAAGAAGTGTCAGACATTTTGAATATTTTAAAGAGAGATCAAACGAGCAAGGGTCAAAATAACAAAATCCAATAGGAGTTCAAGAAAATCCAAAAACAAATCCAAACGAGCGAATGCCAAAACCAAATTGTACATCACCAAGATAACTGCAATTATACAGGTTACAGCGAGTGAAAAATCCAACGATGTCGCCGGTGCGGCGGCAGGGAAGATCTGAGGAATGACTGGAATGGTTCCAGGTACCTGGATAGAGGGCGCACTGGTGGTACACCTGGCTACCCAATCGGCGATTACCGCGAGTTTTCAAATTTCTCCCATGACGTCAGGGACTGAGCTATATATATATATATATAACTACCGGGTAAGTCAGATGTTTAAAGTGATTAGTAATGGCTGTACAAACTGGCGAGGAGGGAGAGCAGTAACAACGGTTCTCTATCCAAGCCAAAGCAAAGCGAAGTACAGTCACAGGTGTGTAGTTGAGAGGGGAAGCTACTAACCCCACAACCCCTGCTTACTATCAGTATGGTTGGTTAACCCTCACTAAATTCCAATGCCTATAAATAGCGTTGGTTTGTATTTCAGTTACAGAACCATTGTCATTTGTTCCAGTGCAACATACAAACCTTCTGCTCTTTACGTACAAGACTCACCTTAAGTGGGTTGAAGACCTCAAACCAACTGGCTGGCTATTGTCCCAGGATGACCTAATGTGCTTCATACGAGCTCCTCGAGAGGCAGCCTGACTCCTTGTTTTCCTCAAAGGATGACAGCCTGGGCAATCAGTGCTGGAAGGAGTAAAAGATTTCAATGGGAGGTGAATAGATAAGAACACAAAAGGGGTGAGCCTGTTATTAATCTATGCATTGAGCGACTCCACCTTGTTTGGAGAACGGGGACATAATAAATATGACAAATTTTTAAAGTAATATGACAAATTCGAAGATAATTTGTATTTTTCCTAACCATACAAACCTTAGCTATTTACACTGGGGTTTACCTTTTAGCGCAGCTGGAATGGCGAGCCATTAGAATTTAACGAGGGTGTATTACCCCCGCGCTAGTTAGCGGGGGGGGGGGGGGGGTAGGGGAGTGGTAGCTAGCTACCCCTCCCCCCCCTCACACACAGGTGAATGCTCACTTTCACTTAGAGGTAGGACTTGTTTGGGGGACAGGGCCGGCGGGCAAATATGTGTAAATAGCTAAGGTTTGTATAGTTAGGTAAAATACAAATTATCTTCGAATTTGTCATTTGTTCCGTGACCGAAATACAAACCACGCTATTTACAGAGGGTGACTTACCCCTTAGGTAGGGTGGAAAGTCTCCAGCCATACTGACTTTGGCTTTACCCGGGGACTCAGAATCCGAGTGAGTCGCACTCGAATAAAGGAGTCCCTGCACCTCACAAGTTCCTTGCTCCGCAAGGAACCGTGTGGCCTACATAAGCTTGTGTGAAGGAAGAAGTGTAACCCGTCCTAGGCAGTTGACTTGGAGTTCCAAAAGGAACTCTGAGTTAGGACGTTCCCAATACCACCTCGTCAGGGTATGGGGGACGGGACAGTATTGACTCAATACTCGGAACAAAAGGAAGCATGGTTTACCTGCAGAGGTTCGAGGTCAGCTATGCAGAGACCAGGATGCTGCTTCCCCGTAGAGGGGATGATGAAGAAAGAAGTAAGGGCCAGACATACTTCCTTCGTTCATGCAGACTAAAGCCTGATAACAATGCCCTCAACCTTCTGCTACCTGTCCAAAAAGGAGCCTGAGGTTAGACCAGCTGTTGTGTAGCCACCACAGAGCGATAGAAAATGTATCGAAACTCCTGTGGGTCACGCCCTGCAGGAAGCGGGCTGCGAAGGTCATTAGACGCTTCCAGACTCCAGCTTGTAGCACCTGCGTCACAGAGTAGTATTACTAGAGGACGAGGGACGTTGCGATGTATCCAACATCGTGCTGTAGGGCGACGTGATGGGGGAGGGTCTGGAGACAGGTCGAGATGAATGTCCTTGAGTCCGAGCTGAAGAGGTATACTGGTGACGCTCCCCCGTGTCCTCCTTGTGCTCCCAAATCGGCTGCAACTGAGGACAAACTGCAGCTGTTCCCAAAGCTAACCTCTTAATTCCTTTACTGGCAAGAAAGAGAAGGTTTTGGGACATCAGATACAGAATGGAGACTCGAAATCTTGAAGGAATTGGACCGAAGGGCCAGGACCCCAAGATTCTGAGTCTAGCCAACAACTCAGGAGCGAACCTAAATGTTGCCTTCCCCTCTTCCTTAGAAAGGGCGGAGTCGTACGAGACCAAGAAGATTGCTTATACACTGGCCGCGGCCAGAGTGAGGAGACCCAAGACGGAATACAATCCAAGACCTGTCGTAAAGGGTCTTGAGAAGATCTCTTAAGGGACTAAAAAGTCCGAGCCATGCTCCAAGTTGGAGGTCTCACTTCGACTAGGGCAGGGACGATCGTAGCTTCGCATGAGCAAGGAAAGATCCAGCGGGCAGTAAAAAGTTATTCCTTTAAGCCTGAAGGTCAGGGAAAGGCTGAGCGACAGGCTTCATTGCCGAGAGCGGAAAGGAGTTTCCTCCCACCGAAAGGCAATAAGACCGTTATTGCTGGAGAAGAGGCCTCAAGGGAAGAGGTATATCTCCCACGGCACCAACCACCGAAGACTCTTCACTTCGCCTGGAAGACTCCTGCGGATGACTATCGCAGATGACGCGACCTCCGTCCCGCGACTGTAGCGGGTTGTCTCTTCTTGAGGAGGAGGCGTAGTGTCTCCAGGCATGAAGCCGAAGTGACGCCCCGGTTCGTGAAAGATGTTGCAGTGTGGTTGTTTGAGTAGTTTGTGCCGTGGGAGAAGCTCTCCAGGGAGTTCCGTCAGGGGAAGCAGAGGGTCCAGAAACCGTTCTGCGCATAGTCCCAGTGGAGCTCTCCCATTGAAAGGCTGACAGACAACCTGGTCTTGTTGAGACCCATTCTCCACAGACAAAAAGGAGGGAAGACGCAGGCGTCGAAGTTGTCCCATCATCACCAGAATGCATCTTGCCAGAGTCTCGGGGTCTGAGATTGAGGGGAAGAACAGCGGAAGCTTGAGGTTCCAAGCTGTCGCGATCAGGTCCCCCAGACCAGGACTTGCTGGTTACTCAGGGCCAAAGACCCGCAGGTACACTCTCTCTAAGAGGCTCTGCTCGGATAGTCGGAGAGAACATTCCTCTGCCTGGAATGAGAGAGCCGATGGTGGTATTGAGAGTATCTCAATCATCTCGGTATCTCTACTGCAAGATGTGAAGGTGTGAAAATGCGTCCCCTGCTGGTTAGAACATGCCAGAATCATGAAGTCGACGCGCACGGAGCGACTCGGCAGGAGCTGGAGGATCTGTAGAGGGGCCAGACTACGGCCCCTAAGCCTGCCTGAATAATGGAGAGTTATCCTTCAGGTCCTGACCATAGGCCTGGACTGGAACATGCCCCCCCCCCCCCCCCCCATTGCAGGTCTAATAGTTCCGCTGGTCCCATAGGGGCCAGGAAGTCCAGTTAATCGTTGCCTGAAACCACCGGAACTTGGACCACCCCACATGGAACTTATCCTGAGGCGACCGTTCGGAACTATAGACGGGTCAATGAGGAAAGGAGAACTAGGAAACGTTCCAAGGTAGGGCTGAAAGCTCTGCTTGACTGAGAACAGGTACTGCAACTCTCCTCAGCCTTGCCACAGTCTACTGAAGGGAAGGCTCGGAGGAAGTGGCAACAGAATCTGGCGTCCTCAGGTAGTCACCCATCCAAGTACCGACCAGAACCGACGTTGCTTAACCTCACTGGACGGACGAGAAGCAGGGTTTCCAACGTGGTAAGGCCGTTGACTCAATATCATGGCCAGATACTCCAGATGTTGAGGCAGAAGAAGAGAAGGCTCCTAGCAAAATACCATGAACCCACACTCATGGTAAGCATCCGGAAGCTTGTCCCGGCGCTGAAGAAGGTTGAACCCGAGCCTACCGGAGTTGACCAGCCCTCCAAAAAGCGAAGGAGGCGGAAGCCTGCACCTGAGCGGCCATGAGGAAAGCAGGGAGAGTTCTCTGGGGAAAAAAAACCTGCGATGCCACGGCGGGATCGCCACACTGCATCATAAGCAGGAATACCTGCAGTCTAGGCTGAATTCCACGAGCTCCCTGGAAGATGGATGGAATGGAAACTGAAAGTACCCGTCCTTCCGATCCAGGGTTTAAGGAGTCCTGTCGCCTCGTTACCAGTCTGATCGATTCTGCTGTTCTACGCTGGACGAAGTTTGTTCGACAAACTTGATCAGGGCTTAAAGGTCGACTACGGAACTCCCGTCTCAGATACTTCCTTACAAGAAAGGATCGACTGAAGAAGCCGGGGGTGAAGCCATCGATGATCCTATGGAGGACCTTCTCCTAAGGTATGGATCATTCTGCCCAAACGGGCAACTCTTGCCGACCCTATGGCATAGAGGTTCAGAGACACTGAATTCGCTGACAGAGACGGCAGGCGCGATATCCTTGGCTGATCACAGAGATTGTGCGGGAATGGGCATCGGGAAGCTGTCATCCGGATGAGTAACCTTAAGCACCCTCCCAGCGTGAAACCTGCAAGGGGGGGGTGTGCCAATCCTAGAGTTCATGAACTCTGCCGCTCCCTTTAGGACTATGCCCCCCCCCCACAGGGGGAGCCTCCCGTGCCATCCGTTCCTGACAGAAGGAAACTGCAATTGGACACCTTGTCTCAGTTGTCGTAGCCGATAACTTAGGCCGACGTGGTTGAAAGAAAAAGGCGCTGGAGCCCTGCAGAGTCTGGAAGAAAGCGCCTTGGAGGAGTGGAAACGGAAGTCGACTTCCTCCGCACAGCCGCTGTCTAAGTCTCTGTCCTTGGGCACAAACAAACTCTTCTCAAGGATGGAATGGTGTCTGAGGTTGTCGACATCCACGGATGAGACACCCAAAAGGAAGCCCTCGGTCAGTGCGTCCAGATGGTCCAACATCGAGCTTGCACGCAAGTTAGATACTTATCGACGAAACACCAAGGTGCCTGAGCCCGAGAGGAGGAAAGTACCCAAGACCTTCCTGTAGCTTCCTTGAACCAAACCTCGGGCCGTAACCGAGGAGGGAAAGGACCTGGTAAGCCCCCTACACGAGGTGGAGAAGAGGAAGGGGTAAGCAGTCACCCCTTGGCCGATGGAGAAATCTCGAACGGAAAGCCCCCCGCCAAAAATCCTTCCAGGGAATGACGGGGAAGGGCTAACCCAGGTTCTGGAAAGAGGAGTGTTGCTCAGACCTCCCTGAAGATTCTTCCTATTCTTGCAAGTGCCATGCTCTGCGTTTACGGGGTGAGGCCGTGTTCTGGAAATACGCTCCAGAAGAACTCGCCAGGCTGGCCATGCTGCGGAAACCCCAATGGGAATCGTGGTCGCAATCGCCCTGGAGCTCGCGCGATGGTAAATCAATGATTTGCACGTGGGCGAACGTGGAAGCGCCCATGCGCGGTCACGCAGGAACGCAAACGAAGGTGAGCGAAGGAGCGCAGAAGGAGGGCGAGCGTGGAAGGAAGGGCAAGAGCTGGTGGTCGGCGAGTGATAACCCATAGGTGAGCAATGGATACTGCAAGAATTAACCCGACGTTCGTGCGAAGAAACACAGTAGGTTCGCGCGATGGAACACCGTCGGTTCGCGCGATGGAACACCGTTGGTTCGCGCGATGGAACACCGTCGGTTCGCGCGATGGAACACCGTCGGTTCGCGCGACAGACACCGTCGGTTCGCGCGACGGAACGCCGTCGGTTCGTGCGACGGAACACCGTCGGTTCGCGCGACTGAGCCCCGTAGGTTCGCGCGACTGAACCCCGTCGGTTCGCGCGACGGAACACCGTAGGTTCGCGAGACGGAACCCCGTCGGTTCGCGAGACGGAACCCCGTCGGTTCGCGCGACGGAACCCCGTCGGTTCGCGCTCGCGCGACGGAACACCGTCGGTTCGCGCGACGGAACACCGTCGGTTCGCGCGACGGAACACCGTCGGTTCGCGCGACGGAACACCGTCGGTTCGCGCGACGGAACACCGTCTGTCCGCGCGACGGAAACCGTCCGTTCGCGCGATGTTCGCGCGATGGAATACTGTTGGTTCGCGCGCGGGCGAACATTGGAGAGCATATGCGCAGTCTCGCATGAGCGTAGACATGCAGGCACGCGGGCGTGCGTTCGTGCAGGAACGTGGGCGTGTGGCCGCGCGGGTGACTACAGGCGATCGGGAGACCGATGGCGCGTCAGCAAGCGATGGCGCGTTGATGAGCGATGGCGCGTTGATGACCGATGGCGCGTTGATGAGCAATGGCGCGTTCTGGCGAGGCGATGGCGCGTTCTGGCGAGGCGATAGCCCGCAGGAGAGTGACGGAGCGTTGGCAAGCGATGGCGCGTTGGCGAGCGGTGGTGCGTTAACAAAACGCTAGCGAGCAGATGAAGAATCGCGCGGGTGCATAGGCGATTGCCAACGTGAGAGAGACTAGTGATGGTTAGCGCGATGCGCGCAGGTGCATCAGGAAGGTGAGCGCTGAAGCCAGCTGTTAATCAGGCGATCCTAGACGGTCAGAAACCCGTTGGCACCCATTAGTGCGCGGCAAAGAAGGGTGCGCAGATGTGCGCTGGCGAATGAAGAAAGCTGGCGCACAGAAGGACAGAAGAAAAGGTGAGCGCTGGCGAGCAGGAGGAAGATCTACGGCAAGACTCAGCTACCGGAGATCGTGGTCCACAGCAGGCGAGCGCTAGATCGCTACTGATGGTGGTCAGGGGAACTGACACGCGTGGCAGATCGATGGCGATCGTTGACGCGTAGGAGATCGCTGGCGAGCAGGTGAACGTTGACTTGTCTAAGGTCGCTGGTGAGCTGATGATCGCTGACGAGCAGAAGGCAACGGGTGGAAGCCTGCGCATAGAAGAAGAGTCCTTGACCCAGACCTGAACCGAAGTTCTAGATCGCGAGGGCGAACGTGGGCGCACAGGGCGCGTAACAGGAACCAACAGGAACAGCAGAGATGATCATCATGAGAGCGCTGACGACCAGGAGAGCGGTGACGAACAGGAGAGCGTTGGCGAACAGGAGAGCGCTAGCGATCAGGAAGCGCTGATGAGCAGGAGAGCGCCTGTGCGCTAACACTGAGCAAGAGCAGGCCGGAAGACCGTTGCCTGTCCGCCGGGAGACTGATGTCCGTCGGAAGACCACTGTCCGTCGGGAAGACTGTTGTCCGTCGGGAAGACCGTTGTCTGTGGGGAAGACCGTTGCCCGTCGGAAGACGAGGTCAGACTGCTGTCCATCTGCACCAGGGCAGATGATGGAGTTTTAGGCTGCAAACGTAGATTCAAAAAGGCGCCTCTTAGCACCCTTATAGGGAGATGAGAGGCCCTTACGACGAGGCGGACGGTGAGCCTTACGGCGAAGGAGGCCAACAGCAGCAGAAGAATCCTCCAAAGAGGAGTCTCTATGAGTGTACTCTCTCGCGAACGAAAGAGAAACACTTCGTAGAAGAGACTGGTCAGCCAGTGACCTAAAAGGAGCAATCCTCCGAAGAGGAGCTCCTGCAGTTGCCCAGCCCCTTGAGCGAAACTGCAGGTGTGACCGCTCAGCACCAAGAGCATAGACGCACGAAAAAAGGCAAGAGAAGAATCCCCAAAAGGGGAAAAACTCAAGCCTGGACAGGAAAAACTTCCCTCGGAAGGAAAGTTACCCACCCAAGGAGGCAAGCCTCCTGAGTTCTAAAATGAACTGGAGAGCTGTCAATCGTCACGGGAGTACTTCCAGTAGAAGGAGACACGCCCCTGACGAAAATCCAAAGGGGAGGCAGCAACAGCCGAATCCCCAGGCCTCCACAAGATAGCTCACACCGTAGCCATATTACAGAAACGAACTAGATCGGTAACTGTAAAAAAATAAAAACAAAAAACATTAGTACACATTCATTCCCCCGGGAAGGCTCCGAAGAGGAATCCCGAGGGAAAGGAAACAAGAATTACACAACAGGCACGTGCCCTCACAACCACTTACACTCACGGAAGGAGAGCTGTAACCAAAACAGAATTATAACAATTATAATTATGAAACTATGTAATTATGTAATTTAAAAATGAATGAACACTAAAGAAAGAACGAAAACCCCGAAAGGAATCGTTCTACAAGCTGAAAAATTAACAACTACAATTAGATTCATAAACTAATTGAGACAAAACGTACGGCGTAGCAACCCCCCCACACGGGAAGGAAGCTACAAGGGCGTAGTAAAACGTAGTAAAAGGGTGAACGACCTCAAGAGAGAGAGAAAGAGAAAGACCGAAGTCAAACTCGATCGCAACCCATAAAATTACGCCGTGGTGGCCTAACTGCCGAGGACTCCACGGAGATATCGTACACTACACACACAACTCTGAAAAGGAAACTTACTGATTCTATACTCAAATATATATACAAACATGAAAACATGTTTACATATATATTGAGTAAAAGAAAAGTAAGCGATTAAGTAAAGACAAAACAAACAATGGCTGCCAAGCGAGGACCAAGACAGAGACGTCTGTCCCAGTCCGAGCCAAAAGTGAAAGTGAGCATTCACCTGTGTGTGAGGGGGGGAGGGATAGCTAGCTACCACTCCCCTACCCCCCCGCTAACTAGCGTGGGGGTAATACACCCTCGTTAAATTCTAATGGCTCGCCATTTCAGCTGCGCTAAAAGGTAAACCCCAATGTAAATAGCGTGGTTTGTATTTCGGTTACGGAACAATTGTATTTTCGCTAATGATACAAACTTTGAGCTCTTTATTAAGGATATAATTTCGTGGAAGCTGGAGGACTAGCCATAAGACTTTTAGAGAGGTGTAACTAACTCACTGCTAGTTAGCAGGGGTAGCTACCATTCTCACATACACACCTGTGTTTGTCTTGTCAATTTTGATTGCAAGCAGGACATACAGGGGGACAAATGATGGCGGGCCAGAGAGCTTAAAATTTATATCGTGAAAAATACAAATTACTTTTTAAATTTGTCCTTTGTTCCAACACTAAATACAAACCCTTTCGCTCTTTATTAGGGAAGAATCACCCTTTAAGAGGGTGGAAGTCCAAACCAACTGGCTGGTTTTTGACCCAGGGGTTTTTCGCCGTACATGTTCCGCATGTAACAGGGAGAAACCCTGACACCTCACTAAATTCTGTACAAAACCAGGTTAGCGGCCTGAGCAATCTGTGTGATTTTGTAAAACTAGCAGTGTGACTAATCTAGGTAAGATTTCTCTGAAACAATGGAATCTCTGTTACCCAATGCCACTTCGCCAGGGGGTATGGGGATGCAACAAGCATTATTTCTATATTTGGTTACACAAGGAAATGGTTTTACCTGCAGAGAGATGAGGCCAACTTGCAGAGGACCGTAGGTGCTGTTCCCCAAGATGAAAAAATGAAAAAGACAAAGAGTCAGTCATTCTTAACATTTATCCCAGACTAATCCTGGGTAACCTCTGCCCTTAACCATACGCTACTTGTTCCTCAAGGACCCTGAGGTATTTAAGCCACTTGTTGTGCATCCACCACAGGGCCAATGGAGAACGTATCCATGTTCATGTGGGTCACATTTTACTGGTAGTGGGAGGTGAAGGTCTTCTGACACTTCCACATGCCCGCTTGCATGACCTGCATTACAGAGTAGTTCTTGAATGCTAAGGATGTGCTGATGCCCCTAACATCATGAGCTCTGGGTTGTCTTGTCTGTGGAGGAGGATCGGGATTCAGGGCCAGGTCAATGACCCTGTGAATCCAAGCAGAAATGATGTTTTGGTGATTTTCCTCAGGAGCGAGCTGCTGCTGTTCTCTTGAGAGAGTACCTCAAACTCCTCACGGGACAGAGTAACAGTTGATCTTAATGATTGGTCACATTATGAAGATTCCCAATCCAGAAGGGCCTATATCTAGGCTCCGCTACTCCCAGATTTTGATTCTTACCAATAAAATCAGGGACGATGCCAAACATATTACCTCCCCCTATCCCCTTCAATGGGAGACATCGTATGCAAATAGGAAAACCGTCTTCAGTGTCACGTGGTGATCTGACGCCTGGCGTTATGGTTTGTAGGGGGCACCCTTCAGGGACCGAAAGACAAGAACCATATTCCATAGAGGTGGTCTAACTTCTGAATGAGGGCAGATAAGCTTTAAATTCTGTATGAGGAGAGAAAATTCCAAAAAAGAGGATATATTAACTACTTTTAGCCTAAAGGCAAGGCTCAAAGATGATAAATGTTATTTTCATTATAAAATAAGATTTTGAACATACTTACCTGGTAGTTATACTGTATATATAGCTTACGTCTCTGACGTCACGGCAGAAATTTCAAAACTTGCGCCAATCGCCGATTGGATAACCAGGTGTATCACCTGTGCGCCCCAGCGAGGTACCTTGGAACTATTCCATGTTCCCTCATATCTTCCATGCCTCTAGTCTCTAGGGGGGAGGAGGGTGGGAATATGACAAATTCGGAGATAATTTGTATTTTTCCTAACCATACAAACCTTAGCTATTTACATAGGGTTTTCTTTCGGCGTAGCTTAAATGACGAGCCATTAGATTTTTAACGAGGGTTAACTACCCCCCACTAGTTAGCAGGGGGTAGGGAAGGGGTAGCTTGCTACCCCTCTCCCCCCACACACCGGTGAGTTGTCTCACTTCACTTAGAGGTAGGACTTGACTTGGGGGACAGGGCTGGTGGGCAGATATGTGTAAATAGCTAAGGTTTGTATGGTTAGGAAAAATACAAATTATCTCCGAATTTTGTCATTTGTTCCGTAACCGAAATACAAACCACGCTATTTACATAAGGTGACTTACCCCTTAGGAAGGGCGGAAAGTCCCCAGCCTTACTGGCTTTGGCTTTTACCCGGAGACCCGAAATCCGAGTGAGCAGCACTCGAGAAAGGGGGTTCCTGCACCTCGCACTTATCGTTGCTTGCTACAAACGTGCGGCCTACATAAGTTGTGTGTGGAGGAAGTTGTGACTCCTCCTAGGAAGTTGACCTGGAGTTCTTTAGATAGAAATCTAGGCTAGGACGTTCCCAATACCACCTCGTCAGGGTATGGGGGACGCAAACAGTATTAGAGTTAATACTAGGAGCACAAGGGAGCATGGTTTACCTGCAGAGGTTGAGGTCAGCTATGCAAAGACCAGGCTGCTGCTTTCTCCAAGGGAGGGGAGAATGAAGAAAGAAGTAAGGGCCAGACATACTCTTTCAATCACGCAGACTAACACCGGGTAACAATGCCCCCAACCTTCTGCTACCTGTCCATTAAGGAGCCTGAGGTTAGACCAGCTGTTGTGCAGCCACCACAGGGCCAATAGAGAAGGTATCGAGGCTCCTGTGGGTCATGTCCTGCAGGTAGTGGGCTGTGAAGGTCGTTTGGCCCTTCCACACCACAGCTTGCAAGACCTGCGTAACAGAGAAATTTCTCTTGAAAGCCAGGGACGTAGCGATGCCTCTGACATCGTGCGCTCTAGGGCGACGTGACGGAGGAGGGTCAGGATTCAAGGCGTGTTGAATAGGCCGAGATGGTGTTTTTGGTGACCCTCCTCTTTGTCCTTCCTGTGCTTATGAATAACGCTTGTACATGAGGACGGACTGCAGCTGTTCTTTTCATGTAATGCCTCAGACTCCTCACAGGGCAAAGTAACAGATGGTCTGAGTCACTTGTTACACAACGAAGACTCGTTACCCTGAAAGAGTCGAACCTAGGGTCTGACACCCCAGGATTCTGAGTCTTGGCAACAAACTAAGGGACGAACCTGAACGTTACCTCCCCCCATCCTCTTGAATGGGCGACGTCGTAAGAAAGACCATGAAGTTCACTGACCCGCTTGGCTGAGACCAAAGCGAGCAGGAAAGCTGTCTTGCAAGACAGGTGGCGATCAGACGCCTGGCGTAATGGTTCAAACAGGGCTCTCTTCAGAGCCCTGAGGACCTGAACCACGTTCCAAGGAGGAGGTCTTACTTCTGACTGAGGGCAGGTAAGCTCATAGCTGCGTATGAGTAGAGAAAGTTCTAACGAAGAGGAAATGTCCACTCCTTTCAGCCTAAAAGCCAGGCTTAATGCTGAGCGATAGCCTTTCACCGCCGGAACTGAAAGGCGCATTTCCTCCCGTAAATACACAAGGAACTCCGCTATTGCTGGAATAGTGGCATCGAGCGGAGGGATACTCCTCCCACGACACCAACCATCGAAGACTTTCCACTTCGCCTGGTAGACTCCAATAGAGGACTTGCACAGGTGGCGAGATATCCTGTCTGCAACCTGTTGCGAAAATCCTCTCTCCGTGAGGAGATGCTGAATATTCTCCAGGCGTGAAGCTGAAGCGACGCTACAGCTTTGTGGAAGATGTTGCAGTGTGGTTGTCTGAGTAGCTCGTGTTGTGGGGGGAGTTCCCTCGGAAGCTCCGTCAGGAGCTGCAGAAGGTCCGGGAACCATTCCGCATGATGCCACAGCGGAACTACAAGAGTCATGGAGAGATTGACCGATAGTCTGGTCTTGTTGAGCACCCTTCTCATCAGACAGAATGGTGGGAAGGCGTAAACGTTGATGTTGTCCCACCTCTGCTGAAAAGCATCTTGCCAGAGAGCCTTGGTGTCCGGAACTGGAGAGCAGTACAGGGGCAGCTTGAAATTCAAGGCTGTAGCGAACAGATTTACTATCGGGGAACCCCACAAAGTCAGGACTTTGTTGGCTATCTGAGGATCCAAAGACCACTCGGTACTCACTATCTGCGTCGCTCTGCTCAGACTGTCGGCGAGCACATTCCTCTTGCCCGGAATGAAGCGAGCCGAAAGTGTGACAGAGTGGGCTTCGGACCACTTCAGAATCTTTACTGCAAGGTGGGATAGCTGTTGAGAAAAGGTACCTCTCTGCTTGTTGATGTAAGTCGCTCATCAACACCACGGACTGGCCCGCCAGGGTCCGTTGGAACTGTTGAGCCAGGAAAACGGCCTTCATTTCTAGCAGGTTGATGTGGAGGTACTTTTCTGATTCTGACCAGAGGCCTGAGATCCTTTGGTTCAGAATGTGGGCCCCCCACCCTTCTTTTGACGCGTCCGAAAACAGAGTCAAATCCGGGGGGAGCACGAGAAGATCCACTCCCTTTTGAAGGTTCACGTCGTTCAGCCACCACCGAAGATCCATCAGTTCCGTGGATCCTATAGGAACCAGAAAGTCCGGGGAATCGGATCCTTGATTCTACCGGGACTTTAGCCCCATTGCAGGGATCTTATCCTGAGGCAGCCGTTCGGAACTAGACGTGCCAAGGAGGAGAGGTGACCTAGAAGACGTAACCATGATTGGGCCGGAAGCTCTTCCCGCCTGAGGAAAGGTTCTGCGACCCTCCTCAGCCTTGCTATGATGTCGTCTGATGGAAAGGCTTTGTGGAGATCGGTGTCTAATATCATGCCTAGTTATACCAGTCTCTTTGTCGGAAGTAGAGAGAACTTCTCGAGATTTACCATGATCCCCAGATCTCGGCAAACCACCAGAAGCCTGTCCCGGTGTCGAAGAAGGGTTGACTCCGAGTCTGCCAGGAGCAGCCAGTCGTCCAGATAACGGAGGAGACGTATGCCATTCCTGTGCGCCCAAGACGAAATCAGTGTGAACACCTTGGTGAACACCAGGGGTGCTATGGAGAGACCGAAACACAGTACCTTGAACTGGTAGATCTTGCTGTCTAGGCTGAATCTCAAGTACTTCCTGGAAGACGGATGGATTGGGATATGGAAGTACGCGTCCAGTGTGCACATGAAGTCTTGCGGTCTCACTGCAAGTCTGACCGTGTCTGCTGTCTCCATGCTGAACGAAGTTTGTTTGACAAACTTGTTCAGGGCTGAGAGGTCGATGACGGGTCTCCAGCCTCCAGACGCCTTCTTTACAAGAAAGAGTCGACTGAAGAAGCCTGGGGAGCCGTTGACGACTTCCTGGAGAGCATCCTTCTTGAGCATGGTCTCGACTTCTGCCCGAAGGGCTAACCCCTTTGCCGATCCCATGGCATAGGAGTCCAGCGACACTGGATTCGCTGTCAGGGGAGGTGGAGTGAATGGGACGCGATAACCTTGGCCGATCACAGAGACCGTCCAAGAATCGGCCCCAAGTTGCTGCCACCTGTGCGCGCAACTTTTCAGGCATCCACCCACAGGTGGACACGCGGGGGGATTGCTGATCCTAGCGCTTGCGGCCTCGGCCGCTGCCCCTATGATTCTTTCCTCCCCTAGAGGACTTGCCGCGCCTTCTGTCCTTGGTCTGAAAGGGCTGCGGCTTAGACACCCCTGTCTTAGCTGCCGGACCCTGCTTCGGAGTCTTGCGAGGCTGCTGTTGCTATTGAGGTGCCGGAGGCTTGTAGGGCCGAGATGTCAGAGCCCTCGGGAGGAGAGAATCTTGATTCGATCTCCTCCACCTCTCATCTGTTCATTCTATGTCCTTGGGCTCAAGCAGATCCCTCCCAGTGACGGAGGAGTGCCTGAGCCTGCAGACGTCCACGGCGGGGACCTTCGGATGGAACCTCTCGGTCGCTGCGTCGCGACGCTTGAGGATCGAGTTAGCCCACAGGTTAGCAACCTGGTGAGCGACGAATTCGATTGAACGCGTGCCCGAGAGGAGGAAGGTCTCCAAAGCCTTCCTATTGCTCTCCTTGGACAGATTCTCAGAGCGCAAAAGGATGACCAGAGATCCCAGCCAAACGTCCAGCCACGAAGTTGCCTGCATGGCACTCTTTGCGACCTTCTCAAGGTTCAGGATCTCCGACGCCGAGAACGTCACCTGCCGGGCGGAGAGCTTCTCGAGAGGAGTTCCCCTGGTCAGTTCTTCCAAGGAATGGTGGAGCGGAAGGGCCATACTGGACTCCCCCATGATCTCAAAGTACCTCCTCTGATGTACTCGAGGAGGCGGGAGGAGTTTGAACCCGGCAGAAGAACGACCGGAGGAGGCGAGCTTGGAGAGCTGGGCTTTGACCCTGTCCCTGGCCCCTTTCACCCCTTTGGACCAAGGCAAAGCTGCGCTGGACTTAAGGGGTTTATGGGTGCCGTAGACTTGGTCTAGCACCGTGTCCTTGCCCTCACGAGGGGCAGTCTCCGGGTCCTTAAACTTGTTGAGTTGCCCCATCAAGCCTAGGACCTGCCAGAAAGCGTGCTCCGACTCAAACTGATCTCCTCCTTGTGGACTGGCAGCTAAGTCTCCGGTCCCCAAAGGCTCATCTTGGGGAGATACGTGGACGTCCTCCCGGGGTCTAGTTGGCTCTGGACGGATCCTGGATGACGATTTAGGAATCGTCTTGGAGTCCTTGGGCTCCCTCCTAGGAGGAATACAGGACTCCAGCAAAGAGGTCCGGAAGGGGGCTTCCTCGGGCGAAGCTTCTCTCTGAAGAGGAGGAGTTCCTCCCATTGGTGCCGTGGGGGACAACCCCTCCTCGCTGGACTCTTCTAAGGACGGGACCACCCCATCCACAGGAGACGGAGAAACAGCACGCGAAGGAGAAGGCGTAGGAGTCCTCCTGACCAACCTCTTGGGAGCCAACTTCTCCCGAGGAGAAGTCACCACGAAGTCCTCTCCTCTCCTTCTCTTCAGCGGGGATGAGTTTGTCGTTGGTTCAAGTCCCATATCAACGAGGGCAGGTTTCACAGCCTGAACCACTGCGTTCATTATGTGACAGAACCAAGGCTGACGGGTAACTGACGCTGTGTCAGTTATCCCTGCTGGAGGGAAGGGGATCTCCTGACCTTTCGGAGTGGACACCACGGGGCCTGCCTGAAATGAAGAAGAAAAAGAATGTTGCATGGACTTCTCCGAAGATCCTTCCTGGTCCTGGTCCTGGTAGGTAATCCTACACTTGCGCGGTGGCGATCCAGAGGCTGATCTGGAAGTCCGCGTCCCTATCCGTTGGCCGCGCTGATGATCCCTGCGAGAATGGGGATCGTGGCGGCTCTCACTCGTAAAGGCATTCAAGGAATCGCGCGTGGGCGATTTCCGAAGCGCGGGCGCATTGCCGCATGTGGAAGAATGCGCGTGGGTGCGTTCGCTCGCGGGCGAGGGGGCGAGGGGGCGAGGGGGCGAGGGGGCGAGGGGGCGAGGGGGCGTGTGGGTGAGATGGCGCGCGGGCGCGCAGGCGAAGAGACACAATGGCGCATTGGCGAGCTGTCGCGTTGGCGTGCACGTGAAGGAGCACATGATCGCGTAGGTGAAGGAGTGCACTGAGCACTAGGCGACCGATGGCGGCGCGTAGGAGACCGGCGATGTTCGGGCGAAACAAGTCGCGAGCGACTTGGCGAGCGTTTGCCAGGCAGGGAGCGCTGGCGCGTTGGCGAGCGATGACGCGTGTGCTCCGGAGAACGACGGCGCGTACCACGGACGGGCGAACGACTGCGCACAGGCGATTTATCGCGCGGGCGAGTCATAGACCTGGGGTGATCAGACTTAAGAGGGCGATGGCGCTCAGGAGAGCGTTCGCGCACAGGCGAGTGATCGCGTGGGCGCGCAGGAGATCGTTGGCGTGTAGTAAGATTACTGCGCACATCAGAAGAGGTGGACGGAGACAAACGCGCAGGTGAACGCTCGAGAACAGGAGCTTTGGCTCGCTGTTGCGCCGGAGCAGAAGGGCACGCAGAGGCGCGTGGGCGAGGCGACGGGATGGAACCCTTGCCTAAGTCCAGATCTGGCGATCGTGGACGCGGTGGACATTGTTGGCGCGCTGGGCGCGCATCAGGCACAGGCTGAGCAGTAGCGTGGCTGCGCACAGGAGAACGTGGGTGCGCCTTGCGCACATCAGGAACATGAGGGCGCTGCTTCGCAGGAGAGCGCTGGCGAGCAGGAGATCGCTGCCGAGCAGGAGATCGCTGCCTAACAGGAGAGCGCTGGCGAGTTAAGTCCAAAGACTGTAACTCTGGGGAGCGCTTGTGCGCTACAGCACGTGAACGTGCAGGTGGCCGCGCAGGGGAACCCTGACGCGCAAGGGACTTACCCACACCATGAGTAGAGTCCCTTTTCCCCGAAGGGATCGGTGCCTGTTGGATAACAAGGTGAGAAGGCGCCCAAAGCGCATCTGCAGCCAGGAATGGAGAAGGCAGGTCGGAAGGTCTGACAGGCGTAGGGGATCGCGAACGATCCGCGGAGAGGTCAAGGGGCGCTGCTGCGACGGTTTGCTCCTGACGGGAGGGCTCCTCCTTAGGGGGAGGAACAGGAGAGGACGACCCAAAGAGACGCCTCTTAACTCCCTTATAGGGAGAAGGAAGTCCTCTGCTGCGGAGAGACCGACGGGCCTTACGTCGAATACGACCACGAGGAAGGGTGTCCGGGTCATCAGTCCTCCGAAGAGGAGTCTCTGACAGCGCTCTCCCCCGAGAGGAAGACCCGCCCGAAGGAGAGACCGTGGGACTCCCCTTCCCCCTCGGAGGATCTTCGGAGGGGGGCGGAGAGCTTTCAGCAACGTCTGCAACAGGAGCAGTATCAAGGGTTTGACCAGACCCGTCGGAAGGCTCGGCCAAAACAGTGTCGACAAAATCCGAAGGGAATACCTCCGGTATTACCAGTGACTGTTTGACCGCAGCCCCCAACTGGATCAGGTCAAACAGCGCTTCCTTGGAGGGCGAGCCCTTAAGCCCCAAGGAAGCCCAAAGCTGGAACAAATCATCATTAGACACAGTTTGGTCATATTCATCAAATTCCAAATTATCCTCCCCGGAGGAAAAGAGGGAGCTGCCACGCTAAGGGAGGCAATGCCCTCTCCCGCACCCCGAGGTCGGGAAACACCACTAGGCCTGCGCTACCACTCGGTAGTCTCTCGGGAGAGACCGATCGAGTGGGAGCTTCGGAGGAGGTTCGGGCGGTGGAAGAGGAGTCCTTAGAGCCTTCTTTCTTCAGGGTTGCCCCTGAAAGAGAACGGTCTCTCTTGGACTTCTTCTTGCACCGACGGCCGAACTTTTCCCACTGGGAGGCAGACCACTCCGTACACTCACTGCAAGTATTCTCCCTATCACACCGTTGGCCTCGGCACTGCGGGCAAAGGGTGTGAGGATCGGTGTCCTCCGCAGACATGAAGGTCCTACAAGGGCGGCCAGCGAGTCCAGGGCACTTGCGCATAACGACGATAACGGTCGAGGCCAACTTCTAAACACACAGAAACTAGAAAAAGCAAAAAACAAATTAAGGCTGTCGTTAACGAGGACGAAAACAGCAACGTCTGTACTTTGTCCGAGCCAAAAGTGAAGTGAGACAACTCACTGGTGTGTAGGGGGGGAGGGGTAGCAAGCTACCCCTTCCCTACCCCCTGCTAACTAGCGGGGGGTAGTTAACCCTCGTTAAAAATCTAATGGCTCGTCATTTCAGCTACACCGAAAGAAAACCCTATGTATATAGCGTGGGGGTAGTTTGTAGTGCTACAGCCAAGCGTCCTAATTTTCTTATTATCGCTCCGACTGTTATCTTGTATAGAATAAAAACGTTTGGAAATGGTCTACGGATCTTAAATATGTGCTTAAACGCACACTTTTATGTTTTTTGCCGAAAACCCTAAATTACCTGAAAATTTGTGGCTCGAGTTCTTACTCCGGCCACGAATCTTCTCGCTCCCGTAGTAGGTAAGGGGGGGGGGGGTCCGGGGCGGCGAACCCCCCCTGGGTAAGGATACGGCTTTTAGCATAGGTTAGGTGGGTTTTTTAAGTTAGCTTCTCCCGCCAAAATCGTTTTTAGAACGACGGCCACAGTTCAGAATATTCCAGTTTTCTACGAACTCGATTTTAGAATGACGGCCACAGTCCACCCCACTTTATAATAGTCCCATTTTCTATGAATGAAAACGGATCTGGCCGTCACCCTACAAAGGCTGTGTCCATAATACTCTGTAACGATTTATTTTGCCTGAAGGCCACCAAAGTTGCTACAGTTCTAACCTCATGCGTCTGACCTAAAAACTCTTGCGGTCTGCCTTACTGCAATGTGCATGAGCTTCTCTTATTAAGAGCCTGATGAAGAATGAAAGTGCATCCTTCGACCTCTGTAACGAGGGCTTCTAGACCGAGCACCAAAGAGCTTCTGTCTTGCCTCGCAACTTTTCCGTTCAGTCCAGGAAGAACTTCAGGGCTCTTATTGGACACAGGACCCTTCTCCAACTCCTCGCCAACCACATCAGAAAGGTTCGGAAACTCAGAAGCCATGGGCCAAGGTTGAGAAGAGCGTTTATTCTTGGCGAGAAAACCTAACTGCAATGAGCCGATAGCTTTGTGTTTCGAGAAAAACGTTTTAACTAAAAGCATGAATCCCACTGACCCTTTTAGCTGTCACCAGACTGAGCAAAAATAGAGTCTTCATCGTGAGGTCCTTAAATGAAGCTGAATGCAAGGGCTCAAACCTGTCACTCTTAATGAACTTCAGGACTAAATCCAGATTCCGAGCTGGAGGATCCTGGAACTATTGGTTTGATGTTTCAAACGATTTGAGAATTCCTGTAGGTCTTTAACATTAGAAAGGTCCAAGTGTTGGCCTGAATATGGTTGGTAACATACTCTTGTATCCCTTAATGGAAGAGGATGAAAAAATTACATTTCCTTCGAAGATACAAGAGGAAGTCAGCAATCTGAGTTATAGAGGTACTGGATGAGGAAACAGAGTTGACTCTGCACCACTCTCTAAAAACTTCCACTTGGATTGGTAAACCTAGATGGTACACGTCCTTCTTACTCTAGCAATAGCCCTAGCTGCTTCCTTCGAAAAACCTCTAGCTCTTGTGAGTTTTCCGATAACCTGAAGACAGTTAGATGAAGAGCTTGGAGATTGTTGATGGTATCTTTCTAAGTGGGGTTGTTTGAGTACAACTACTCTTAAAGAAAAGCTTATTGGAGTGTTTACCATCCATTCCAGAACCTCTGTGAACCACTTTCTTGAGGGCCAAAAGTGGGCCACTAGAGTCAATCTGGTAACTTCATGTGACCCAAACTTTTTGCATTACTTAGTAATGAATTTGAACGGTGGAAAGCGTACACGTCCATGTCATGAGCTGTTCGACGTCGCGTCCCACTTGACGTCACGTCTTGAAGGACGCTCGCGTTAAAGCAAGACGCTCGACGTCACATCCTGCTGGACGCTCGACGTCACGTCTGGCTGCTTGACTCCTTTGGTTAAAGTGGCTGAAACACGCCATTTAACAATGGAGTTGTAAAGACGTTCGTCGTCAAGAACCTCTTGACTAGAAGCCTTACGACGCTTGGCGTCCAGGTACAGTATTAAGTTACCCGACACTCAAGGTCCAGGCCTGCTACTCTCTGTTGTCCGCAGACTGATAAACTTGCACGAGCGAAGAGAGTTTCTGTGTATATCTTGCAGCATATTAAGATTAGGGACCACTTGTTGTGGTACAGGAAACGTCACATCTACCAAAAGCTCGCTTTATACGCCATTTAAAGAGAGCGCAGAGCGTCCAGAGGATGAGAACCAGACTGATGGAGGAGGAGGAGTGTGAACCTAGGTCAAGCCAGGCTCAGACAACTGTCCTGCAACTGGGTGAGTTGGACATTTCTTGACAGTCGCTGATGTCCTTAAAGGACGCTTGGCAGTAGAGCTTTCTTCGGTAGAATGAAACATGCTCAGGACTGCTCTAAAGCCTACAGCCAGAAGCTTGCGGTATCACGGTAGGACGCTGATTGACCGTGTCCACCTTCCTCTTCAGAGGTCTGGAAGCTTGACGCCAGCTTCATCTGGGCGCTGCATTAGCCGAAGATGACGAAAAAAATCTTTTCCCTCGCCTTTCCTATGATGAAGGTGAGCGCCCTGGGAAGCGTCAAAAGGTACGCTCGAGGAGGCGTCTGCTCAGGAGCTAAAGCCTTTGGTTTCTTTTTGTTGTTCGATATTCCTTCTCCCAGGGGTTGGGGAGCTTGGAAGAGGTCTAAGGTCAATATTCTTTGGAAGATGTCTATGGTTAGAACGTTCGACATCCCTTCTCCCCGGGGTTTAGGGAGAGAAGAAAGACAGATCCTAGCAGATGCACCACCTATTTGAAGGGTGGTGCTTAGGCCGAAACAAAGAGCCCCAAAACTGGACAATTTCCTCCTATACATGAACCTTCAGGAATTGCTTGAAGTTTGGAAGGATGAGGATGTAGAAGTAAGCATCCTGGAGGTCTAAACAGACCATCCAGTGAACCTTTCCTACTGCTGTAAGGACTGATTTTGATGTCTCCATGGAGAACTTTGACTTCTGAAAGAAGGCGGTGAGAGCAGTTACATCCAGGACCAGACAATAGCCTCCCTCTCCCAAAAGAGAGACATTAGATGTTGCATAGTCTGTCTTTTTGGCTCCTCTCTGAATTTGGCAGAGAGGTCTATCGGAGCATCTTAATAAAGGAGGCTTCACCAGGAAAAAGATTTTGCATCCATCCTTTAGTAATAGCACGGGCCAAAGGTCTGCTCCTCTCCTCTCCCAGGCTCGCCAGAAGTAGTTAAGTCTGGCTCCTACTGTCGTCTGCGGTTTAGGGAAAAAGTATGCAGAAACTTTCTTGCTGATTTAGACACCAAAACTTGTGTCTTTGACCAACTCTTGAGGGAGAAGAGAGAAAGAAAAAAGGGGGGTGCGTACCTCAATTCTGACTTCTGATTCAAAGTTATCCTGCCTCATTACCTGTATTCCTTAAACTCTTCAGCACGACCTGTCACTGGAGCATCAATATAAGCATTCCGACTTTTTTCCGTCACGCGTAAACGCACCAAAAATCAGCCAATTATCAATTATAACTATTTATTTACCAGTATAAGCATGTGTGTGTGTGTGCGCGCACGCATGCGCGTGCGTGTGTCCGTCCGTATGCATGTATATATGTATAAGTGCACATATATGTGCATGTATATACTTATCACAACTGTGTATGCATATATATCTTTGGTATGTAAATGTATGTGTAAATCTACTGTATAAATGTATATATATATATATATATATATATATATATATATATATATATATATATATATATATATATATATATATGTATGTGTTATATGTATATTGGTATATGCGTGTGCATTTTCTGTGCGAAAAAGTTGATTACCCAAAGTATTTTCCAAGTGACCACAGAGGTATACTTCTACACTTATTTTTGTTGACGGAGTATTGCCTAGATCCCTAATCCCCGAGAAAAAAAGATATATGTACTGTATATATTTATGTATGTGCACATAATGTATATGTATGTATACATACATATATACATATATGCATACATACATACATACATACATACATACATACATACTGTGGAGGATTTATTTTTGTTTTATTTTTATTTTTGTTTTTGCCAAATCCTGAGAGAGAGAGAGAGAGAGAGAGAGAGAGAGAGAGAGAGAGAGAGAGAGAGAGAGAGAGAGAGAGAGAGAGAGAGAGAGAGAGTTAGAGTATCGATTGTTTGTTGTGAGAAAGACTATTGGTTTAAATGAGATTGTTTGTTATGTTTTAGTTAGGTTACGACAGTGGTGAATGTCTTGAGTGAATGCTTATTTTGATTTGACTGCAGCTTAAGGCAGTTGCGTGTGTAAATGCTGGATTATATTTCTTATTTTTTTACCAGCGTGGAAGTGTTGATTGATTTTCTGAGTAAGTACAGTTTTGTTTATCTTTGCTTGTCGTGATTGTGAATGATAAGAATAATTTATTATTTATCTTTGATTATAGTGCGATAGTTTAGTTAGCTAGAAGTGTTCGTAAGTGTTTTTCTTTTTCATTTTGGCAGGCCGTGATTCCTCCTTGGTGAGACTAACTCCTTTGGAGAGATTTTCTTTGAATGTTTAAGCGATTGTTGACGACTTGGCTATAATAAGGAACTTGGAACGACTGCTTGGATTTGGATAATTGTTGATGACCTGGACCGAATTTACTTCTGATTGCTGTTGATGATGATGATAAAGATGATGATGATGATGATGATGACACCCATGACCATGAAGAGTTAAGGCCGTTGTGGCAAATTAAGGAACTCTTCTGTTACCATAAACTGTAGTGGTAGTTTGCCGTGAAACGACAGTTCGGCTTATGTGTTGCGACAGTGTTCGTGTCGAAATATATATAAACATATAATTTGAGTTGGTGTGCGGTTTAGTTTCAAGTTTGTTAGGGTTTTTTGTGTTTATTCGAATGGTGTTTAGGGTATATTTAGTGTAAAGTTTTTGATGCTGTTGATTCTAGTTTAATGTGTTAAGTTTTGATTAGTTTAAAGTGGTTTTTTTTGTGGATGGTTTGGTTTGATTTATTATAGTTTGTAAGAAATATATAGTTTTAAGGTTATGTTTTTGTTTATTTTGTCCTTTTGTCTAAGAGTCCAGTTTATGATAAAGTAAGGGGAGAGTTTGTGTTGAGGAGATAATTGTCTGTTTAGTGTGATTGAAGGGTGTGGGGGTTGTTATTGCGATATCCCACCACATTATTTTGGCACCCGGACAGGGACTGCTGAGGCGGGACTGATAGCTGGACTCTTTGACGAAGGACTGATAGGATACGAATTTAGAATTAAGACTGAAAAAAATGGAAGAACAGTTAAGGGTTTTGAAGGAGGAATTGTGGTTGATTAAGGAGTGTGAGGAGAAGTTGTCTCTAGAGAAAGAGAAATTGTTGCAAGAGAATAAGTGGTTAAGGTGTGAGAATGAGGAGATGCATAGGAAACTGAGGGAAATCCAAGGAACTGCAGAGAGTGGAAGAGGGTGTTGAGATGAGGATGCGAGAGAATGAAGAACGAATGGAGAAAAGAATGGAAGCTATGATGGGGAGAGTAATGGGAATGATGAAAACTTTCATGGGTGAAGGCGCAGTCGGAGGAGTGGCCTCTGCTATGGGTAATGGGTTAATAGTGGAAGAGAAGGTTAAAGTAGGTGATAATGGGAAAGAAGTGATAGTGATAGTAATAGTGATAGTGAGATTGAATATAAAGGAATTAGGAATAGTAAGGATGAACGGAAATGTAATAGGAAGAATGAGAAGAAAGGGAAAAATGATGTGAAGAAAGAGAAGAAAAAGTGTCAGGATGATAGCAAGGATGATCTTGAATGGGTGAAAGTGGTGAGTAAGAAAAGGGCTAGGAAGAGTATGATCAAGGATAGGAGTATAAGTGTGGAATTAGATTCTTTATATTCTAGCGAGGAAGTAGGAAACGAGAGGGAAGGTAGCAGTGATGATAACAGTGAAAATGAACGTGATGTGTGTAAGACTGTATTTATGAGAGAGGTACCTCGGTGTAAAAGGTTAAATGAGCATAGTAGTAGGGATGTATACGAGTTTTTCAAGGACTCAGGAGACTGCTGCGGGCCAGGGGACCGAGCAGGGGAACGATGGTGTCCTGGAGACCTGTGACGCATGGGCGAGCGATGGCGAGTCAGCGATCGATGGCGTGTTGGCGAACGCTGGCGCGCAGGCGAGCGATGGCGCGTTGGCGCGTGGGCGCGTGGACGAGCGATGGCGGGTAGAACGCGCAAGCGAGCGACCGCGCGTGCGCGAGCTGATCGCAGGAGACCTATGTCTCTCCAGATCCCCTGGGCGCTGACGCGTAGGAGAGCGCTTGCGCGCAGGCGATGGATCACGAGGGCGGTCTGGAGATCGCCGGTGCTTAGGGGAGCACTGACGCGCTGGAGACCGTTGACGCGCAGGAGATCGCTGATGAGCAGGAGAACGTTGACGCGTCGGAGATCGCTAGCGCGCTGGAGATCGCTGGCGAGCAGGAAGACGACGCGTAGAAACCTGTGCAGGAGCTATCGGCGCAGCACGCAAAGGCGAACGCTCACGAACGGGCTCGGGAAGAGGAGACGCGTGGGCGCGTGGGCGTGCAGGAGCCCTGGATGTACGCGCAGGAGAAAGCTGACGAGCAGGATCGCGAGGGCGAGGAGGAGTTGAGTCCTTGCCCATGTCCCGAACCGAAGTTCTAGGGCGTGTGGGCGAGCGTGGGCGCACAGGGCGCGTGTCAGGAACTGGATGCGCAGGTGCGCGCTGACGAGCAGGAAATCTAGTGCGCTCAGGTGACCGTTGGCGCGCTGGGCGCGCAACAGGAACAGGAGGATGTTCGTTGTCCACAGGAGAGCGCTGGCGAGCAGTGGCACGTTGACCATCAGGAGAGCGCTGGCGAACAGGAGAGCGGTGGCGATCAGGAGAACGCTGGCGAGCAGGAGAGCGCTGGTGCGCTACTACGAGTGAACGCGCAGGAGGGCGCGCAGGAGGGCGCGCAAGGGGAGCACCCACACCGTGGGCGACATCCCTTTGCCCCGAAGGGAACGGTGCCCGTCAGCTAACGAGATCAGAAGACTGCTGGCCATCTGCACAGGAAGTGGAAGGTCTGGAAGGCGTGGGAGAACGTGAATGATCCCAGGAGAGGTCTAAGGACGCGGCTGCTACAGTCTGCTCCCGGCGAGGAGAGTCCCCATCGGAGGACGAAGGAGGTGAAGACTCGAAAAGGCGCCTCTTGACACCCTTATAGGGAGACGGGAGGCCCTTGCGGCGAAGCGCACGATGAGCCTTACGGCGAAGGCGGCCACGAGGGAGGTCGTCGGGATCATCAGTCCTCCGAAGAGGAGTCTCAGTCAGAGCGTTCCCCCGAGGGGGGTGAAGATTGCCATGTGTCGTATCAAGAAATATGTCCCCAGATATTATGCGATATCCTTAGAAGTTATATTAAGGATATAGTAGGGTAAGGCAATTTTGGACAGAGGCAATTTTGGACAAGCGAGACAAAAATTGGACAGATGCAATATGACAAATTCAAAGATAATTTGTATTTTTCCTGACCATACAAACCTTAGCTATTTACATTGGGTTTACCTTTTAGCGCAGCTGAAATGGCGAGCCATTAGAATTTAATGAGGGTGTATTACCCCCGCGCTAGTTGGCGGGGGGGGGGGGGATTGAGTGGTAGCTAGCTACCCCTCCCCCCCCCTCACACAAAGGTGAATGCTCACTTTCACTTAGAGGTAGGACTTGTCTTGGGGGACAGGGCTGGCGAGCAAATATGTGTAAATAGCTAAGGTTTGTATGGTTAGGAAAAATACAAATTATCTTTGAATTTGTCATTTGTTCCGTAACCGAAATACAAACCACGCTATTTACATTGGGTGACTTACCCCTTAGGAAGGGTGGAAAGTCCCCAGCCATACTGGCTTTGGCTTTACCCAGGGACTCAGAATCCGAGTGAGTCGCACTCGAGAAAAGGAGTCCCTGCACCTCACAAGTTCCTTGCTCCGCAAGGAACCGTGTGGCCTACATAAGCTTGTGTGGGAAAGAAGAAGTGTGACCCGTCCTAGGCAGTTGACCTGGAGTTCCAAAAGGAACTCTGGGTTAGGACGTTCCCAATACCACCTCGTCAGGGTATGGGGGACGCGACAGTATTGACTCAATACTTGGAACACAAGGAAGCATGGTTTACCTGCAGAGGTTCGAGGTCAGCTAAGCAGAGACCAGGATGCTGCTTCCCCGTAGAGGGGATGATGAAGAAAGAAATAAGGGCCAGACATACTTCTTTCGTTCATGCAGACTAAAACCTGATAACAATGCCCTCAACCTTCTGCTACCTGTCCAAAAAGGAGCCTGAGGTTAGACCAGCTGTTGTGTAGCCACCACAGAGCGATAGAAAACGTATCGAAACTCCTGTGGGTCACGCCCTGCAGGAAGCGGGCTGCGAAGGTCATTAGACGCTTCCAGACTCCAGCTTGTAGCACCTGCGTCACAGAGTAGTATTACTCGAAGGCGAGGGACGTTGCGATGTATCCAACATCGTGCTGTAGGGCGACGTGACGGGGGAGGGTCTGGAGACAGGTCAAGATGAATGTCCTTGAGTCCGAGCTGAAGAGGTATACTGGTGACTCTCCCCCGTGTCCTCCTTGTGCTCCCAAATCGGCTGCAACTGAGGACAAACTGCAGCTGTTCCCAAAGCTACCCTCTCGATTCCTTTACTGGCAAGAAAGAGAAGGTTTTGGGATATCAGATACAGAATGGAGACTCGAAATCTTGAAGGAATTGGACCGAATGGCCGGGACCCCAAGATTCTGAGTCTAGCCAACAACTCAGGAGCGAACCTGAATGTTTCCTCCCCCTCTTCCTTAGAAAGGGCGGAGTCGTACGAGACCAAGAAGATTGCTTATACACTGGCCGCGGCCAGAGTGAGCAGGAGACCCAAGACGGAATACAATCTGAGGCCTGTCGTAAAGGGTCTTGAGAAGATCTCTTAAGGGACTAAAAAGTCCGAGCCATGCTCCAAGTTGGAGGTCTCACTTCGACTAGGGCAGGGACGATCGTAGCTTCGCATGAGCAAGGAAAGATCCAGCGGGCAGTAAAAAGTTATTCCTTTAAGCCTGAAGGTCAGGGAAAGGCTGAGCGACAGGCTTCATTGCCGAGAGCGGAAAGGAGTTTCCTCCCGCCGAAAGGCAATAAGACCGTTATTGCTGGAGAAGAGGCCTCAAGGGAAAAGGTATATCTCCCACGGCACCAACCACCGAAGACTCTTCACTTCGCCTGGAAGACTCCTGCGGATGACTATCGCAGATGACGCGACCTCCGTCCCGCGACTGTAGCGGGTTGTCTCTTCTTGAGGAGGAGGCGTAGTGTCTCCAGGCATGAAGCCGAAGCGACGCCCCGGTTCGTGAAAGATGTTGCAGTGTGGTTGTTTGAGTAGTCTGTGCCGTGGGAGAAGCTCTCCCGGGAGTTCCGTCAGGGGAAGCAGAGGGTCCAGAAACCGTTCTGCGCATAGTCCCAGTGGAGCTCTCCCACTGAAAGGTTGACAGACAACCTGGTCTTGTTGAGACCCATTCTCCACAAACACAAAGGAGGGAAGACGCAGGCGTTGAAGTTGTCCCACCATCACCGGAATGCATCTTGCCAGAGTCTCGGGGTCTGAGACTGGGGGGAAGAACAGCGGAAGCTTGAGGTTCCAAGCTGTCGCGATCAGGTCCCCCAGACCAGGACTTGCTGGTTACTCAAGGCCAAAGACCCCCAGGTACACTCTCTCTACGAGGCTCTGCTCGGATAGTCGGAGAGAACATTCCTCTGCCTGGAATGAGAGAGCCGATGGTGGTATTGAGAGTATCTCAATCAACTCGGTATCTCTACTGCAAGATGTGGAGGTGTGAAAATGCGTCCCCTGCTGGTTGGAACATGCCAGAATCCTGAAGTCAACGCGCACGGAGCGACTCGGCAGGAGCTGTAGGATCTGTAGAGGGGCCAGACTATGGCCCCTAAGCCTGCCTGAATGATGGAGAGGTATCCTTCAAGTCCTGACCATAGGCCTGAACCGGAACATGCCCCCCCCCCCCCCCCTTTTTTTTGACGAGTCCGAGAACAGCATCAAGAATGTGGGGAAAAGACAAGAATATCCACTCCCATCAAGAGGTTCCATAGGCCAACACCCATTACAGGTCTAATAGTTCCGCTATAGACGGGTCAATGAGGAAAGGAAAACTAGGAAATGTTCCAAGGTAGGGCTGAAAGCTCTGCTTGACCGAGAACAGGTACTGCGACTCTCCTCAGCCTTGCCACAGTCAACTGAAGGGAAGGCTCAGAGGAGGTGGCAACAGAATCTGGCATCCCCAGGTGGTCACCCATCCTAGTACCGACCAGAACCGACGTTGCTTAACCTCGCTGGACGGACGAGAAGCGGGGTTTCCAACGTGGTAAGGCCGTTGACTCAATATTATGGCCAGATACTCCAGATGTTGAGGCAGAAGAGAGAAGGCTCCTAGCAAAATACCATGAACCCACACTCATGGTAAGCATCCGGAAGCTTGTCCCGGCGCTGAAGAAGGTCGAACCCGAACCTACCGGAGTTGACCAGCCCTCCAAAAAGCAAAGTAGGCGGAAGCCTGCACCTGAGCGGCCATGAGGAAAGCAGGGAGAGTTCTCTGGGGAAAAAAACCTGCGATGCCACGGCGGGATCGCCACACTGCATAATAAGCAGGAATACCTGCATTCTAGGCTGAATTCCACGAGCTCCCTGGAAGATGGATGGAATGGGAACTGAAAGTACCCGTCCTTCCGATCCAGGGTTTAAGGAGTCCTGTCGCCTCGTTACCAGTCTGATCGATTCTGCTGTTCTACGCTGGACGAAGTTTGTTCGACAAACTTGATCAGGGCTGAGAGGTCGACTATGGAACTCCCGACTCAGATACTTCCTTACAACAAAGGATCGACTGAAGAAGCCGGGGGTGAAGCCGTCGATGATCCCATGGAGGACCTTCTCCTAAGGTATGGATCATTCTGCCCAAACGGGCAACTCTTGCCGACCCTATGGCATAGAGCTTCAGAGACACTGAATTCGATGACAGAGACGGCAGGCGCGATATCCTTGGCTGATCACAGAGATCGTGCGGGAATGGGCATCGGGAAGCTGTCATCCGGATGAGAAACCTTAAGCATCCTCCCAGCGAGAAACCTGCAAGGGGGGTGTGTGCCAATCCTAGAGTTCATGAACTCTGCCGCTCCCTTTAGGACTATGCCACCCCCCCACAGGGGGAGCCTCCCGTGCCATCTGTTCCTGACAGGAGGAAACTGCAATTGGACACCTTGTCTCAGTTGTCGTAGCCGATAACTTAGGCCGACGTGGTTGAAAGAAAAAGGCGCTGGAGCCCTGCAGAGTCTGGAAGAAAGCGCCTTGGAGGAGTGAAAACGGAAGTCGATTTCCTCCGCACAGCCGCTGTCTAAGTCTCTGTCCTTGGGCACAAACAAACTCTTCTCAAGGATGGAAGGGTGTCTGAGGTTGTCGACATCCATGGATGAGCCACCCGAAAGGAAGCCCTCGGTCAGTGCGTCCAGATGGTCCAACATCGAGCTTGCCCGCAAGTTAGATACTTAACGACGAAACGTCAAGGTGCCTGAGCCCGAGAGGAGGTAAGTACCCGTGATCTTCCTGTAGCTTCCTTGAACCAAACCTCGGGCCGTAACCGAGGAGGGAAAGGACCTGGTAAGCCCCCTACACAAGGTGGAGAAGAGGATGGAGAAATCTCGAAAGGAAAGCCCCCCGCCAAAAATCCTTCCAGGGAATGACGGGGAAGGGCTAACCCAGGTTCTGGAAAGAGGAGTGTTGCTCAGAACTCCCTGAAGATTCTTCCTATTCTTGCAAGTGCCATGCTCTGCGTTTACGGGGTGAGGCCGTGTTCTGGAAATACGCTCCAGAAGAACTCGCCAGGGCTGGTCATGCTGCAAAAACCCGAATGGGAATCGTGGTCGCAATCGCCCTGGAGCTCGCGCGATGGTAAATCAATGATTTGCGCGTGGGCGAGCGTAGAAGCGCCCATGTGCGGTCACGCAGGAATGCAAACGAAGGTGAGCGAAGGAGCGCAGGAGGGCGAGCGTTGTAGGAAGGGCGAGAGCTGGTGGTCGGCGAGCGATAACCCATAAACGAGCAATGGACACTGCAAGAATTAAGCCGACGTTCGTGCGAAGAAACAATGTAGGTTCGTGCGATGGAACACCGTCGGTTCGCGCGTCGGACACCGTCGGTTCGCGAGACGGAACACCGTAGGTTCGCGCGACGGAACACCGTAGGTTCGCGCGACGGAACACCGTAGGTTCGCACGACGGAACACCGTCGGTTCGCGCGACGGAAACCATCCGTTCGCGCGATGGAAGACCGTTGGTTCGCGCGCGGGCGAATATAGGAGAGCATGTGCGCGGACGCGCAGGCGAGCGGTCGCGCAGGCGAGCGGTCGCGCGCAGGCGAGCGGTCGCGCGGGCACGCAGGCGAGCGGTAGCGCGGGGCGCGCAGGCTAGCGGTCGCGCGGGCGCGTAGGCTAGCGATCGCGTGGGCGTGCAGGCGAGCGGTCGCGCGGGTCGCGCGGAGCGAGTGGGCGCGAAGGTGGGCAGGTGAATGAGCGCGTGTCCGAGGCGGCGAACGCAAGCGCTGGCGCGATGGCGAGGAAACGTGCTGCCGCGTGGGTGAGGAAGACCGCTGGCGATGTGGATCAACAGGCGATCGGTGGTGAGCTGGTGAGCGCTGACGCGCAGGGTGGCGATGGAGCGTCGGCAAGAAATGGCGTGTCGGCAAGCGACGGCGCGTTGGCGAGCGGTGGTGCGTTAACAAAACGCTAGCGAGCAGATGAAGAATCGCGCGGGTGCGTAGGCGGTTGCCAACGCGAAAGAGAGTAGTGATGGTTAGCGCGCATCGCGCTAACAGAAGGCGCGCAGGTGCATCAGGAAGGTGACGCTGAAGCCAGCTGTTAATCAGGCAATCCTAGACGGTCAGAAAACCGTTGGCGCCCATTGGTGCGTGGCAAAGGAGGGCGCGCAGATGTGCGCTGGCAAATGAAGAAAGCTGGCGCACAGAAGGACAGTGTGGCGGAATGTAAACAAACCACAAACCCCCACACTCTTGATCACTCCTCCTTTCTCAATATCCCACAATACAAACTTTCCCCTTACTTTACTTTAAACTAGACTCTTGGACAGAAGGAAAATGAAAACAAAACATAGCCTTAAAACTAAATTAACGCAACCAAAAACAGAACACATATCATTAAACTGACTTAACACTAGAACAAATCACTTATCACCAAACCATCCACCATATGCCATAAACCAGGAACAATCACAATTTATCATAAATTCAATAGACAAAAAAAAAACACACAAAATTCGCTGTATATATCGGTGCGTGATGGTACCAAGAACTCGCCAACAATCGAAAAAAAAACAATATCCTTTTAATATACCCAACACCGTCAGTCCACGCACAGTACCAAAAGCACACTTAAGACTAAATAAATTACTTAATACTAAACACCAATCATATCCTGCAACACAAAAAAAAATTAATGCCAAACCAAGAGAACCTCTTGGTTCACACGCAACAGTCCTTAAGCAAGTTGTAGCCTACTGGCACTGGCCAACACTATCGTACGGCCAATTCGACCATGCAATCTTATGTGGTGGTCGTCGTTATCAATTGTCGTGAGAGAAATCCGTATTTTATAGCCGGGTCATCAACGTTCAAAAATTCTGTATTTCAGCAGTCTATTCCTATATTCATTGTCCGGTCCGGGTCGTCATCATCAAGCTAATCATATACAATATACACACGGCTGGCAAACACCACCTTCCAGGCCAAACTAAACCTCCAAGGAGTATAAAGGAATCCAAAGGAGGAATTACGGCCTGCAATAAAAAAGAAAAAACGCTTACGAAAACTCCTAACTAACTAAACTATCGCACTATAATCAAAGATAAATAATAAACTTTCTATCACTCATGATCGCGCCTAACAAAAATGAATAAAAACAGTACTTACTCCGAATATAAAAAAAACACTAAACAGCCGGCTTACGAAGAACAAAAAAAATAACAACCGACTCCTTCCACAGTCCGAGATCCAATGCTTTCGCCCAAGACATTCATCACCGCCCTATCCTAGCTAAAAAATGTAAACAAACAACCTCAAATATACCAACAATCTTTCCAACAACAACCATTCGCTAATTACCCTTTTTCTTCGGCGCGCACCGCGGGGACACAAAACACGCACACACAAACGCACATACACACATACTCTCGCGCACGCGCGATCTAGCAAAACTAAAGCAAATTAAATTCTCTCTCTCTCTCTCTCTCTCTCTCTCTCTCTCTCTCTCTCTCTCTCTCTCTCTCTCTGACAAAACTAAAGCAAATAACTCTTTCTTTCTCTCTCTCTCTCTCACAAAACTAAGCAAATAAACACTTTCTCTCTCTTGCGGTTTGACAAAACTTAAGTAAATAAACACTAACTCTCTCTCTCTCTCTCTCTCTAATGACAAAGCTAAAGCAAATAAAATGTCTCGATTTAACTATACTAAAACAACTCTCTCTCTCTCTCTCTCTCTCTCTCTCTCTCTCTCTGTGACAAAACTAAAGCCAATACTGTAAACACTTTCTCTCTCTCTCTCTCTCTCTCTCTCTCTCTCTGACAAAACTTAAATAAACACACACACACTCTCTCTCTCTCTCTCTCTCTCTCTCTCTCTCTCTCTCTCTCTCTCTCTGACAAAACTTAAATAAACACTCTCTCTCTCTCTCTCTCTCTCTCTCTCTCTCTCTCTGATTTGGCAAACAAAAAAAATAAATTAAAATAAAATTAATCCTCCACAACAGAAGAAAAGGTGAGCGCTGGCGAGCAGGAGGAAGATCTACGGCAAGACTCAGCTACCGGAGATCGTGGTCCACAGCAGGCGAGCACTAGATCGCTACTGATGGTGGTCAGGGGAACTGACACGCGTGGCGATCGTTGACGCGTAGGAGATCGCTGGCGAGCCGGTGAACGTTGACACGACTAAGGTCGCTGGCGAGCTGATGATCGCTGACGAGCAGAAGGCAACGCGTGGAAGCCTGCGCATAGAAGAAGAGTCCTTGACCCAGACCTGAACCGAAGTTCTAGATCGCGAGGGCGAACGTGGGCGCAAAGGGCGCGTAACAGGAACCAACAGGAACAGCAGAGATGATCATCATGAGAACGCTGACGAACAGGAGAGCGCTGGCGAACAGGAGAGCGCTGGCGAACAGGAGAGCGCTGGCGAACAGGAGAGCGCTAGCAATCAGGAAGCGCTGATGAGCAGGAGAGCGCCTGTGTGCTAACACTGAGCAGGAGCAGGAGCGAACACAGCAGAAGGACGTGCAGGGGAACCCTGACACGCAAGGGAAGAACCCCCGTGGGAGGCAACCCTTTGCCCCGAAGGGATCGTTGTCCGTCGGGAGACAGATGTCCATCGGGAGACCGTTGCCTGTCCGCCGGGAGACTGATGTCCGTTGCAAGACCGTTGTCCAACGAGAAGACCGTTGCCTGTCGGAAGACGAGATCAGACTGCTGTCCATCTGCACCAGGGCGGAAGATCAAGAAGAAGGAGTTGTAGGCTGCACACGGAGATTCAAAAAGGCGCCTCTTAGCACCCTTATAGGGAGATGAGAGGCCCTTACGACGAGGCGGACGGTGAGCCTTACGGCGAAGGAGGCCAACAGCAACAGCAGCAGAAGAAACCTCCAAAGAGGAGTCTCTATGAGTGTACTCTCTCGCGAACGAAAGAGAAACACTTCGTAGAAGAGACTGGTCAGCCAGTGACCTAAAAGGAGCAATCCTCCGAAGAGGAGCTCCTGCAGTTGCCCAGCCCCTTGAGCAAAACTGCAGGTGTGACCGCTCAGCACCAAGAGCATAGTCGCACGAAAAAAAGACAAGAGAAGAACCCTCCAAACGGGGAAAAACTCAAGCCTGGACAGGAAAAACTTCCCTCGGAAGGAAAGTTACCCACCCAAGGAGGCAAGCCTCCTGAGAGTTCTAAAATGAACTGGAGAGCTGTCAATCGTCACGGGAGTACTTCCAGTAGAAGGAGACACGCCCCTGACGAAAATCCAAAGGGGAGGCAGCAACAGCCGAATCCCCAGGCCTCCACAAGACAGCTCACACCGTTGCCATATTACAGAAACGAACTAGATCAGTAACTGTAAAAAAATAAAACAAAAATCATTAGTACACATTCATTCCCCCGGGAAGGCTCCGAAGAGGAATCCCGAGGGAAAGGAAACAAGAATTACACAACAGGCACGTGCCCTCACAACCACTTACACTCACGGAAGGAGAGCTGTAACCAAAACAGAATTATAACAATTATAATTATGAAACTATGTAATTATGTAATTAAAAAATGAATGAACACTAAAGAAGGAACGAAAACCCTGAAAGGAATCGTTCTACAAGCTGAAAAATTAACAACTACAATTAGATTCATAAACTAATTGAGACAAAACGTACGGCGTAGCAACCCCCCCCCCCACACGGAAAGGAAGCTACGAGGGGCGTAGTACAACGTAGTAAAAGGGGTGAACGACCTCAAGAGAGAGAGAAAGACCGAAGTCAAACTCGATCGCAACCCATAAAATTACGCCGTGGTGGCCTAACTGCCGAGGACTCCACGGAGATATCGTATACTACACACACAACTCTGAAAAGGAAACTTACTGATTTCTATACTCAAATATATACACAAA
The DNA here is from genome assembly GCF_036898095.1 of Palaemon carinicauda. Classification (NCBI taxonomy): domain Eukaryota; kingdom Metazoa; phylum Arthropoda; class Malacostraca; order Decapoda; family Palaemonidae; genus Palaemon; species Palaemon carinicauda. Next base: position 83,389,564 of record NC_090749.1, on the reverse strand, counting down.
CATGAAAACATGTTTACATATATGTTGAGTAAAAGAAAAGTAAGCGATTAAGTAAAGACAAAACAAACAATGGCTGCCAAGAGAGGACCAAGACAGAGACGTCTGTCCCAGTCCGAGCCAAAAGTGAAAGTGAGCATTCACCTGTGTGTGTGAGGGGGGGAGGGGTAGCTAGCTACCACTCCCCTACCCCCCCGCTAACTAACGCGGGGGTAATACACTCTCGTTAAATTCTAATGGCTCGCCATTTCAGCTGCACTAAAAGGTAAACCCAATGTAAATAGCGTGGTTTGTATTTCGGTTACGGAACAAATCTCTAAAACTATTTATAATTTTCAAAAACAATAATGCTGTTAGAAATTCCCCAACCTTCTACTTTATAAAAGGGATTTTGACGAAGGAAAAATCTATTTCTGGGGAGAGACCTGTGATGCCCGGTGAAAAGGGTCCTTCTTAACACTTTTCTGATATAAACCCTTCCAAATATACCAGAGAAAGATAAAAGCATGGAATGCAGAGGTTACTACCCTCGCGTGAGCACCTTGTGGGTGTTGTGTATAAAGCAGGGGCGTGTGAAAGCCACTATTCACAGGCTGTCTTCCATTTAGATAATTCATTCATCAAAGGGAAGGGCCGTAACAGAGGCCCCAGATACCACACTTGAGCCACTCCACCGACGCCCGATGCGAGCGCCTTCTGAGACATCCTTCCGCAAGATCAAACGGCTTAGAAAGGAAAGGGTGGGAACGTAGAAAATAACAGGGAAGGGTTTCACCGAGCGTCACAGGTCTCTCCCCAGAAATAGATTTTTCCTTCGTCAAAATCCCTTTTCTGGGTCGACCTGTGACGCCCGGTGAAAATGTACCAGAGAATGACTTCCAAGCCCAATAATAAATAGTAACCTAATGAGGAGAGAGATAAACACCATGTACCTAAAATAATATATATTAAGGTAAGTAAGCATAAAATTACAAACTAGCCAAAGGATATAGTGAACGTAAGGCTAAATAAACATGATAACAAGAAAGCATCCAAGTATCAGAGCACAATATGCAACAAAACTTACATGGCTAAGAATAACCAAACACTAAAGTTACGGTAAACACAATAACAGTTAATAACCATAGGAACTAAACATGGGAATAATCTAGGGCTAACGAACCACCAAGGAGAGCGGCGACGTGGTGCGAGTGGCAGGTAGGAAGGAGAAGAGGAGAGATGGATGAAAGGAAGAACAAGAGATTAATAGGGAGAGATGAGGCTCCCAGCTGCAACCGTTGGGTATTTAAGGGCCTGTAAGTTCTTTAGATAGTGGCGTTTGAAAACCATAGGAGAATTCCAACCCGTGTACTTTTTAAGGTCATCAAAATCCATATTTTGGAAGTAATTGATGGAGGTAGCTACTGACCGGATATCATGAGCATGGGGAAATGATTCCGGATTAGCTTGTTTAATGAAGTAGAGGATTTGTTGTCTAATGCCTTGAATGGAAATAGTACCTCCTTGTTCTCTGATAAACAAGGGGCCAGACGAGCGGGTGGCAGTTCTAGCTAAAAATTAGGCCCTGAGAGTAGTGATTGGACACAGAGAAGTATCTTGGGGAAGAGGAATAATCTTCCAAGAGAACCACCTATTTTGTGGGTCCTCATTTTTAGCTAGGAAAGCTCTGTCTGGAGAAAGAAGTACTTCACCTGAAGGGAGGAAATCTATGTTTTCTGAGTTTCGTGAGAGGGCTGCTAGTTCTGAGATTCTAGCACCCGAGGCCAAAGCCGTTAGAAATAAAGTCTTCCTAAAAAGAGTAATATAGGGGCAGGATTCATTGTCTGTGTCTGACACAAGTTTGAGGACATCATTCAGAGACCAAGAGACCTTTTGTGGACGAACCGAAGGTCGAAGCCTAGCACATGCTTTTGGAATAGATGAGAAATAGGAATCTGCTAGGTTAATGTTGAACCCAACAAGGAAGATTTTCTTCAAAGCTGACTTGATGGTGGTTATAGTGCTAGCTGCTAGGCCTTTGTCAAATAGGAACCTAAAGAAGGAGATGGCTAAATTAGGAGTCATACAAGTATGGTCTGAATTCTTAAGGAAATCTGGTAGTTTTTTAACAGCCGAATCACATTGACAAATTGTAGAGTCCCTTTTGTCTGATTCTATGAAGAGGACATTTTCTGGGTCAATGTTCGCGTCTCTACGAGCTGCAAACGTCATGAAGTCCACAAAGTTAGGGTTTTGGCTATCCTTGAGGAATCTGACACAGTCCGAGTTTGGACTACTTGGGTCAGTTTGGGGAATGGGATCTGGAAGGGACGGAGTTTCAACTTGAGGAGGAGAGGAAACTAACTGCTCTTTGGCCAGTGAGGTGCTACTAAAGCCACTGCCCCTTGGAAGGAGCATAGTTTGTGTAAAACTTTCATTAGAAGATTCACTGGAGGGAATAGGTAAATCTACTTCCAATGGTTCCAATCCAGGGTTAATGTGTCCATGGCATAAGCCTGAGGGTCCAGGTTTGGGGTCACATAACAGGGAAGTTTGTGATTCAGTTGAGTCACGAATAAATCTACCTGGAGGCCCGGAACCAGCCTGAGTATCCACCAGAAGGAATTTATGTCTAGGGACCATTCTCATTCCAGTGGTTTCGTCCTGGATAGTGAGTCCGCTATCACATTCTGGACTCCTGGTAGGTGAGTTGCTTTGACAGGAACCAGTTCTTTTCTGCTGCCAAGGCGAAGATGGTGACCAGGACCTGATTCAGGTTGGGTGACTTGGATCCTCCTCTGTTGATGCAGTGTACTACGGCTGTCCTGTCTGAGACTACTCTGATGTGGGTCGACCTCGGAGGGGAGATTCTCTTCAGGGTCAAGAACGCTGCCATGGCTTCGAGAACATTGATATGGAACTGTTTCATGGCAGGTGACCAAGAGCCCTGAAACATCTGATGTTGGGAGTAACCCCCCCCCCCAGCCACTCAGAGACGCGTCTGTATGAACTGTCACTTGTGGAGGGGGGAATTGCAGAGGAACCAATTTGGAGAGGTTCCTCCGTTCGGACCATGGGCGGTCTCATTTTTAAGACAGAGGGGATCTTCGAGATCTTGTCTCTTAAGGGTACTGTAGCTCTCTTTCTCCAAACTCGATTGATGTCTTTGAGTTTGGCTTTTAAAAGGAGATCTGTTACTGAAGCAAATTGGAGAAGGCCGAGGATTCTTTCTAAGGCTCATCTGGACACCTGTTTGTGTTTGAGAAAGTTCCTGATCTTGGAAGCTATCTCCCTTACCTTTTTGGGAGGAAGGGAGAGCCTGTGCTTTGAAAGGTCCCACTGAATGCCTAACCATTCGAAGCGGCTTGATGGTTGCAGGCGGGACTTTTGGAGATTGACTTGGAATCCCAGTATGGTGAGAAATCGAATTTCAGTGAACCCTCGCTACTTCGCGGTTCGACCATCGCGGATTCACCACTTCGCGGGTTTTTTCCATAACCCATATATATATATATACATATCGCGGATTTTCCGGAAATTTCGAAAATACCGCAATATCTGAAGACCCCAAATACGATATTTCATTACCTGTAATTCCATTAATACTGTAATTAGTAATATCTGCTCTTACTGATTGTTCATTGCATTACATATGACATATAATTAAGCACAGAAAGAAATAAAACACGAAAAGAGGATGTGATCATACGATAATTCAGTACTGTATACAGTACGTAGTAAAATTAAATCGAACATGAAACGCAAATCAGATGCAGTCATACCATATTAGAATGGTGTAAGGCTGCTGTTGGCTACTACTGTACTGTACATTACTACAAATGTAATGGAAGTGCTTCTTTTCCATGAATCTTTTGTATGTATACGTACGTAGTACTGCATCCAATAATATTCTTTGTTGCAAAAATCACATTTCGAATAAGCGTACGAGAGAGAGAGAGAGAGACACACACACACATCCTACAACAAAAGCGTAAAATAGCGTACGTAAAGCTATTATTATTATTATTGTTGTTGTTATTAAAATTATTATTGTTATTATTATTATTATTATCATTATCATTATTATTATTATTACAGTATCATTATTTATTATTATTATTACTGTACAGTATACTGTACGCAGGGTATCTTTTACTTTGAATTGGGTTGTGATTGGTTCAAGCGCTGATAGATGACGAATCAGAACCCAAGTTTTGTAATCTAGCCTCTGATTGGTGTTTTGACCGCTTCTCCAACCCGCAGCATCTCTTTCCGCGGTCACTTTGTCTCCCGCTGTATCGCTGTGTTGACGTTGTTAATTGTGAACTTTAATCTGTGCTGTGCGTGACTGTTTTAAGTTGAACTTTTTGTTGAACTTTCTGTTAAACCCTACTGTACAATGCCTCCCAAGCCTTCTGCTTCTACTAAGGCTGGTAGTGAGCCTAAACAGCACCGAAAGATGATGACAATTGCTGAGAAGGTGACGCTTCTCGATACTATGTTAAAAGACAGTAGAAGTTACGCGGCCGCAGACCTCAAAGACCTGACGAAATCGGGCAGTGAAGACAGTGAAACACAGGAAGAGATCCAAGAAAATGTCGAAGAAACGGTCTTAACATTAGAACGGCTTGCCAAGCTCTGCAAGCTTGCGAATGAGGTGAAAGAAATGTCGCAAGAGTGGGACGAGGATATGGTTCGTTCTGTACAATTCTGCACCAAGATCGATGAACACATGGCTCCCTACAGGATGCTCTTGCGAAAAAAGAAGCAGCGGCAGCAACTTCCGATCACAATGCCCTCAGAAGAAATTGAAGAAGTGTCTCAGGAAGAAGTTGAAGAGGTGTCCCAGGAAAAGACACCTCCGTCTGAAGAGACGTAAAATACTATTATTGGCTGCACAGTAGAAGACATCATCAGCTTCATCATCATCATTTCTACTGTGCAGCAAATACATTGCCATCATCATTCAAGTTTTTCTTGAACTTCTTTCATGGTGAGTACAGTAACAATCTTTATTTTTTACTTTAATATTCTAACATTTTAATATTTGTGCCTGTTTTATAGTTTAGTACTGTATGCATTAAGTTAAAGGGAAGGTTTTAAAAGTCTGAAGAGTATACATGTTGTAACCTATCATATTTTTTTTGTTTAAAATTTACATTTACGTACATAAAACAATCTCTCTCTCTCTCTCTCTATCTCTCTCTCTCTCTCTCTCTCTCTCTCTCTCTCTCTCTCTCTCTCTCTCTCTCTCTCTCTCTCTCGTAAATTGTTTTCCTGCTTTGCTACGTACAGTATGTACTGTATGATTTTATATAGATACGGTAAATAATATTTGTAATAACATATTTTGTAAATGCTTATACTGTAAATATCATTATTTATCACTTTCATCATGCGCGTTAAATGCCTTCTTTGTTCTGAGCGTGGTTGTTTACTGAGCGTACTTTATGACGCCGTCGTTTCAGGCGGCGTCATAAAGAAAAACATTTCATTTGGAAGTCCTAAGAAAAATTAAGTAAAACATTGGTAATAACAAAATCAACATACTGTATACATCAATATAATCGATGCAAAAACTAACCTATACATATATGTGTACACTAAATGAGTTTGTTTCTTCATTATGATCAGAGATAAACGTAAACAAAACATTGGTTGCCATTTTTTATCATGCTTTTTAGCGTGTTTAGGAAACGCATGATATAAAATCGCCTTTAATATTTGTGCCTGTTTTAGTTTAGGGTACTGTAGTACATGCATTAAGTGTTCTGTACATTAAAGGGTAGTTTGTTAACAGTACTACGTACAAGGGAAGGTTTTAAAAGTCCGAATATACATGTTAAATAAATAGGTAAATATGGTGTCAATACTTCGCGGATTTTCACCTATCGCGGCCGGGTTTGGAACCTATCTACCGCGATAAACGAGGGTTCACTGTACTTTCGTCGTAGCTCTGTTGCATTCCTGGGTCGACCGAGCCCAAATGAGCCAATCGTCCAGATAGGCGATGATCTGTATCCCTTGGTTCCTGAGTTGTTCGAGCACTGTCTCTCCCAGTTTTGTGAATATCCTGGGGGCAATGCTGAGACCGAAGGGCATGACTTTGAACGCAAAGGCTTTCTTGCCTAGGCGGAAGCCTAGGTAAGGAGAGAAGTTTCGAGCTACTGGCACATGATAATACATGACCTCATAGGACGGCCATACAGGATCTGGGCAGGGGAGCGTCCTGTAAAGTTAGGAGTATTCCTGAGTTCCAGCAATCCACGGTCAAAATCTTCATTATCGATGTTGCCAGACGGGGCTGTTTTCAGTATGAGGTGCTTAATTGACTTCACAGCAGCTTCGGCATGACCATTCGATTGTGGGTAGTGGGGTGAGGTTACCATGTGTCGAACTCCCCATCTCTTCATGAAATCCTTGAACTCTGCGCTGGTGAATTGTGGCCCTCCATCTGTCCTAAGGCGAAGAGGAACACCAACTTCACGGAAGTAGCGGCAGAAGATCCTGATGGTATTAGAAGCGGTAGTATCACCTTTGCAGGGGGCGACAACAGGCCATCCTGACAAGCGATCGACGACGACTAAGAAAGACTTCCCTGCAACAACAAAGAAGTCAACTGAAACTGACTCAAAGGGTCTTGTTGGATTGTCGTCATTCAGTAGAGGTTCTTGCTGCTGAGATGGCTGCAATGTCTGACACGCCTCACAAGCTCCAACTGTATTGGCGATGTCAGAATCGATACCGGGCCAGAAAACCGACTGCCTTGCTCTGCGCTTGGTTGCTTCCACACCCCTGTGGCTGTCATGCAGGTGGGACAAGGTGCGGCGACGAAGGGCGGCAGGAACTACAACTCTTGCTCCATACAGGACGAGGTCACCATCGGCGTAGAGATCTGCACGTAGTTTCCAATATGGGAGTAAAGAATTGTGCAAGTCATATCTGTTGCGAGGGAATCCTGATGTGACACAATTGAGTAGACGCGTATACGAAGGATCTGTTCTCGCTGCGTCACGAAGATCCTGAAGTATTCGGTCGGCATCCTGAGCTGAAGACTCGTCTGAGAGAGTAACGGTGTTCATGGCTATAACAGTCCGAAGATGAGCAGCAGAAGAAGCACCTGAGATTTCGTCCTCCTGTGTGGGGTGGCTGACTGGGGCTCGAGACAATGCGTCTGGAACACAGAGCAACTTCCCAGCACGCCACACAGCTGTAAAGATGTAGGGCGAGATCTTCTCCTTGAGGCGCTGAAGACGAGAGTTCTCGATAGCATCCAGTGTGTAACTGTTCAGAATAGGGATGAGGGGTCGGTGATCCGTCATCAGAATAAAGTGCTGTAGGCCAGCTAGGTATAGCCTACACTTTGACATTGCCCAGACAACGGCTAGCATCTCGAGCTCAATGGTAGCATAACGTGTCTCTGCATCGGCGAGAAAACGAGAACCACACTGAACCAGACGCAGGTGTCCATTGCCATGGTCCTGCAGGAGAGCATATCCAATGCCATTGAGGCGTGAAGCGTCCGTCTGAAGAACGACGGGTAGGTCTGGGTCAAAGAGGGCGAGAACTGGTGGACTGGTGAGGGCTAACTTGACACGTCGAAAGGCTTCATCATGGTCAGAAGTCCAGACAAATGTTCTCTTGGGACTCATCAGGGGGCGTAGAGGTTGGGCTGCAACGGAGATGTCAGGCATAAACTCTGCTAACTGGTTGACCAATCCCATGAACGATCTGAGGTCCGTCAGGTTAGCAGGGGTCGGAAAATCCTTGATCGCACTGACTTTCTGGTGGTCAGCCGAGATGCCGTCTCCTGAGAGCGTGTATCCGCAGAAGTTCACAGATGGGGCAGCAACCACAAATTTGTCCTTGTTGAGTGTGATCCCGAACTTGCGGCACCTGGTGAGCACTTCGTGGATACGTTGAAGGTGGGTAACATAGTCTTCGTCGTAGAGAAGGAGGTCGTCTATCACCTTAACACAATTTTGGACACCTTGAAGGGCCATATCACCTCGCAGGCAGAAGGCATCTCCAGTAGCTGCGAAGCCCATCGGTCCTCTGCAATGTATGAACCGACCATATGGCGTAATAAAGGTGGTTAAGTGACGATCTTCTTCAGCCAGTTCCATCTGCCAGTACCCGTAAAGAGCATCAGCTGTGGTGAAGAAACAAGACTTCCGGTCCACACTACGAATAGCCGTGTAGGGTGTGGGTGAAGGGTGGGCTGGACGAGAAACCTGGCTGTTCAGCTTTGTTAGATTGACGGTGATACGCACGCCTGTTCCATTCTTGGCGACGACGACAAGAGGGTGGCACCAAACTGAAGGGTCATCACCAGCTGGTTTGATTATCCCTTGGGCCACCATAGAATCAAGCTCTTCTTTGACTTGGTCCTTAAAAGCAAATGGAATCTGTCTTGGGGTGTGGATGGCGAAAGGCACTGCACCATCCTTTAGGTAGATTCTCATGGGAGGACCAGCCATGGGCTTGAGAGGAGCTGTCCTCAAATCTTCTTTCGAGACCAACACATCTTTAAATTCCCGAAGAAAGTATTCCTTGGCTGCTGAAGGGGATGTAGTTGCTGAGATGGGCAGCTCCTTGCATCTATTGACATGCTTGACTTCTAAAATGGGTTTGGGGAAGTCTGGAGATATTATGGACAGTTCCTGACAATGGCCGTATGATAAAAGTGGAACTTCCACATTTTCATGAACCTAAATCCTGGCAAGACATGATCGCTTGCCTAAGGTAAGGGTAGCTTGCAATATACCCAGAGCAGGTGACATCGGAGATCCATCCGCTGTGAACGTCACATTCAGCGGAGGTGGTTGCAAGCAGCTCTTGGAGATACCCATGGTGTCTAGGTGTTGCTGTCCGATAACGGTAACGTCGGCACCTGTGTCAGGTAGCATCTTGATGCGAGAGTTAACATCGCCAGATGACAAGAGGACACAGATAGGTTTGGGCGTCTTGGAGATGGTGGAAGGTGATCCTAAGCGACGACAGCTGGTCCGTGAATCTTGTTGCTTGTTGGAGACTGCAGAGGCACCACTGTTGCTTGAAGATCTGTCTCGATGACCATTTTTCTTGTTCTCCATGCAGCATTTATCGAAGTGTCCAATACGGTGACAATGACGGCACTGGACTTTGCTGGCAGGACACTTCAACGTCCTGGACCAATGGCCAACACGGTCACAGTTTTTGCAGGTACTGTTGGCAGCAGGGCATTTATCAGGTTCGTGCTGACGGGCACAATACTGGCATAAAACGGCAGGCTTAGAGGACTTCGGCGAAGGTGGAGGCTTCCCGCTTGATTTCTTGCTTCTCCTGTAGGCTGAAACGGCACGCAACTGGCTGGGTGGGCCACGTATGGCAGAAGTTGCAGTTTTAGCTGCCTCATATGATCGACAGGTTGTGACGAAATCTTGAAGAGGAGAGTTGGCGTCCAAGGCAATCAACTTCTGAACCAACTCTGCATCTTGAATGCCCATCAAGATAATCATTTTCAGTTGGGTCTCTTCACATGCAGCAGCATTACCTGGGCACAAATCAACTTCTTCTGCGATGCGTCGAAGTCTCACGTAGAAATCAGCAAAAGATTCTCCTTCCATTTGCTTACAGCTAAGCAACTCTCTTCGGCGAAGGACTTCATTCCTTAGTTCCTTAATATGCAACTGTAGAGCATCCAGGACTTGGTCTACAGACTTATCTGTAGAGGGAGAAATCTGCAGTGTGTTCTAAAACACGCTGTGTTTCAAGGGTTAAACACATCCTCATCTGGATCATTTGTTTTTCACGTGGAAGTTTAGAAAGATCCACCATAACAGCATAGTCATCCCACCGGCGTCTCCATTCCCTGAACATTTGGAATGTTGCATCTGCCTTCAGTGGGGGGTGGCGTTTGGGCTGTTGCCTTCTGTGGAGGTGGAAGAGCGGGTTGATTGGAGTTAGAATTCACCTCTGTGCCAGGTGTATAGTTGCCTGGATGAGAATGGATGATCGGGGCAAGAGTTTGAATGAGAGCAGTAAATCTTGCATTTTCTTCTTCTCTTCTAAGATCATCCTCTCTTAGACGAATTGCTTCTTGTTCCCTTCTTCTTTCTTCTTCACGTTGTCTTTCTTGTCTTCTTGCTTCGTCTTCCCTTCTTCTTCTTTCATCCTCATACAAGCGAGATTCCTCTAAAAAACAAATTAAAGCGAGGAAATCAGTCCCGGTAGCTTGAGAGGCAGACGGGGGGTAGTAGTGGGGACTCAAGAGTGGTGGGGTGGGAGAGGGAGCGCTCTCCAACACTCCCCCAACACTGTGGGCGTGGGCGGTATCGACGCTGTGGGCACCCACATCGCTGAATGGTCCCTCTTCTGTGGGCTCTTCTAATTGTTCTTCAGGTATATCATCCGAGGCCATTATTACTTTCGATGTGCAGTGGGTAAAAATACAGTTCCAACAAAGTTATAAAAAACAACACGAACTGTTTTAAAACACTAATAATAAGAAAAGTTTAATGCAAGCAAGTGTGTGCGCATGTGCATGAACACGTCCGCCAGCGACTCTGTGGGTTGAGGGGAGCAGCAACTCTGCCTCAGGCAGTCACCCCGTGACGATGAAAGAGACCGGATGTGGTCACGCATGCTCCAACTGAGTCCCAACAGACTATTTGCTTGCCTCTTGAAATAGCACAGCAAAAACACTGGGACGTAAAAAAGAGGGCACTATAAAAGCACAATGCACTGCACAACACTTCACTGTTTACTTGCATCACTACACTGCACATGAAGTATGAGTAAATCGAATTACAACGAATTCACATTTGAACTGAGAGTCCATTAATGGCGTCGGCCGGTTCCCGTTGTCCACGTCTTAAAAAAGTTCTCATAATACGACACTGTAAGCTCACTGCGCCATGTACGTGTTGATAACTTCCTTAACCTTAATTGGTGGGGCAAGGATACAACTTAGAAAAGTAGGTTCTCAATGTCTATTAGAGTAAATACATAAGATACGTGGGACACGAGGAAAGATAACTTATCAGCTAAGGGGACGAAGACGAACAGACTGCATCATGGCAACACAACAGATAAGTGTTGCCAATGCTGACTCAATGTTGCCATATCATATCAATGACATTACAGGAATTAATCTAATGATATGCAACATCTGAAATAATGGTTGCAAGTACATAATACAGTTAATACGTACAATAATGGTAATCATGATAATGCAGTAAATGATACATACAATAATAATAATCATGACAATACTGGTACATGTGAAATGTGTCTTTTCATGTACCTACACCCAATTATAACAACTTAAGGAATAGATATTTGTTTGAGGCTCGAGGTGAGGGTGGCAGGTTCATCCTTGCCAAGATTCTTGGAAATGATGTGTCCTACCATGCAAGTGGCATTTTTAGATTTATTTCAGAAGCAGGTCTTCTGAAAATTATTTAACTTTTATGACATTCAACTTTTATGATTTTAATTGAATACTCTTTTATTTTTTATTTTATTTTATTTTTTATTTTTGTATACATAAGTTAATTGTTACCGGCGTCAATGACCTCAGATGTCAGGATGCCTGAAAACTTTAAATCAATCAATCATGTACCTACATCTATCTCTGTAGCTTCCTCTCTGGTGTCCACGAAAGGAACCGGAGGGTTCGTAGCTAGGGTTGTATGCAGGGGAGGACATCCAAGAAGACATGGGGTTGGGTTGTGTACCTGGGGGAGCAGTGAGGTAGACCACCTGTTGAGGAAGAGCCGGTTGCTGAGATGTCGAAGCAGAGGAAGACTGGGTTGACGTGTGGGGAACTGACGATTGGTGGTAGTGACCCCAGTTCGTCTTGTAAGGGGTATATCTCTGCTTTTTCTTGAAGAAAATTTGTTTGTGGGATTCGATCTTCCTTTTGGTCGAGAGGCCCCACCTTGGTTGCAAATTTTGGTTTGCCCTCGCAGCGTCCTGAAGAACTTTATTAACTTCTTCCTGAGGGAATAAGGTCTTACCCCAGCAGGAGGACGCTATCAGCCTGTTTAGTTCATGTCTGATAGAAGCTTCAGACAGAACGTATTTTCTGCAACCAATCCGAGCCGACCAGAAGTCATGGAGGTCGACTTGGTAGGATAGAAGCAGGTTCTTTGTGAAGACCCTGAACAAAGATTCATTCGGGTAAACAGAGGCTAGGGACTCTACGGAGGTGATGGAGTGGAGGAACCTAGCTAACCTATTACGTGCCTCGAACTCGGTCTTGAGAAGATTCTCTGGTAATTTGGGAAGCTTCTCAGAAAAAAGAGTAGAGGCGCAGTCTGGGTCTAGCTTCCCTACCGTGAAGGTAGAAGAAGCGTCATCCCAGGTAGCAGAGGTACTTGGAATGAGCAGTGAGGTGGGATCCGTCTCTTTGAGAGCCTGCATGGCAGAGCCTTCCTTGATGGCTTGTATTGTAAGATCTGTCACTTTATCTATAAGTGGCAAGGTAATGGACGATGCCGTTGTAAATATAGTGTAGGCACCTTTGTGTGGGGTGAGCTTGGAGTTGGTACACCCCCATTCTGACAGAGTCCTGGCTCAGACAGCTTGGGCCTGTTCTTTTGGAAATATCACCGTTTCCTTCGGTACCTTGTCCATTCTAACCAAGGCATGCTCCTTCAAACGGACGAAGCCGTTGAATGGGAATTCTAGCCCCGGTGGGTAAAATTCTAGGTCCTCTAGAGGGCGGGTGCCTATGCTATCTAGAGTTAGGGTACCATTTAAGTATGGAGCATGCAAGGCAAACCTCCATAGGTTATTTTTATTGAAGGGTGGTAACTTCGACGCGTCTGGGGCTGAAGGCGGAGGAATCTGAGTTCCGGAGCGGATCAGATTTGCCACCATATCCTTTAGCTTCGTCATAGCCCCAGTGTTGCTGAATTTGTTCTTTAATCATATCCCTGATCAAGTCGACGGATAAGGAGGGTTCCTGAGAACCACCCGCCGACGAAGCCTTGGACTTGGCGGACTTCGACTTCTTAGAAGTTAGGGTTTTATGAGAAGTACCAGGGATATCAGGAGCAGTCGAGGGTCCGGGGACCGGTGACGTAGACAATAGCGAAGCTGAACTAGGCATTGACTTATAATTACGGAGTGGCTTCACCTTGGGTCGTATGGGGACGGAGGGATCCCGAGGAGAAGCCGTAGGCTTATCAAAGCCGAGAAAGGAAGAGGTAGAAGAAGGAGTAGGAGATAAAAAAGTTTCCGCCAACTCGACACCACCTACCTGCTCGTCCATGGGCTCGATGTCTAAATCTAGAGCTGACACGTCCCCCGATAATAGAGAGTCGTCTTCCGTGGGGATGGTCATTCTGACCGCTTCAATTAAAGGGGCAGCCACCTCCGGAGTGACTACTGCAGTGGTAGAGCCCGGGAAGAGTCGGGAGGCCATGTCTCCGTCGAGGAGATAGGGTGCGCCAGACGGAGTATTCCTGCCGAAGCCCGACACCCAAGGACGAAGAGTAGCTCTTGCTGACCGAAGAGATTCATCATCGGCCTGAAAGAGGTGATGGGATTAGTGATGAAGGAGAAATATCATTCTCCAAAATAAGCGATGTACAGTGAACCCTCGTTTATCGCGGTAGATAGGTTCCAGTCGCGGCCGCGATAGGTGAAAATCCGCGAAGTAGTGACACCATATTTACCTATTTATTCAACATGTATATTCAGACTTTTAAAACCTTCCCTTGTACGTAGTACGGTTAACAAACTACCCTTTAATGTACAGAACACTTAATGCATGTACTACAGTACCCTAAACTAAAACAGGCACAAATATTAAAGGTGATTTTATATCATGTATTTCCTAAACATGCTAAAAAGCACGATAAAAAATGGCAACCAATGTTTTGTTTACATTTATCTCTGATCATAATGTAGAAACAAACTGGAGGTAGAGCTTTGCTTATTACCCAGACATATTTCCCATACTTTTCCCTTAGAACTACATCACATCTTCCTACTTTAGATATATATATATATATATATATATATATATATATATATATATATATATATATATATATATATATATATATATATATATATATATATATATATATATATATATATATATATATATATATATATATATATATATATATATATATATATATATATGTGTGTGTGTGTGTATGTATATATATATATATATATATATATATATATTTATATGTATACACATATACATACCTACATATATACATAAATACATGCATACATATATATATATATATATATATATATATATATATATATATATATATATATATATATATATATATATATATATATATATATATATATATATATATTACTGTATATATATGGGTTATGGAAAAAATCCGCGAAGTGGTGAATCCGCGATGGTCGAACCGCGAAGTAGCGAGGGTTCACTGTATACATACAGTGAGCCCTCGCTACTTCGCGGTTCGACCATCGCGGATTCATCACTTCGCAGGTTTTTTCATAACCCATATATATACACATATCGCGGATTTTCCGGAAATTTCGAAAATACCGCGATATCTGAAGACCCCAAATACGATATTTCGTTACCTGTAATTCCATTAATACTGTAATTAGTAATATCTGCTCTTACTGATTGTTCATTGCATTTCATATGACATATAATTCAGCACAGAAAGAAATAAAACACGAAAAGCGAATGTGATCATACGATAATTCAGTACTGTATACAGTAGGTAGTAAAATTAAATCGAACATGAAACGCAAATCAGATGCAGTTATACCATATTAGAATGGTGTAAGGCTGCTGATGGCTACTACTGTACAGTGAACCCTCGTTTATCGCGGTAGATAGGTTCCAGACCCGGCCGCGATAGGTGAAAATCCGCGAAGTAGTGACATCATATTTACCTATTTATTTAACATGTATATTCAGACTTTTAAAACCTTCCCTTGTACGTAGTACTGTTAACAAACTACCCTTTAATGTACAGAACACTTAATGCATGTACTACAGCAACCTAAACTAAAACAGGCACAAATATTAAAGGCAATTTTATATCATGCGTTTCCTAAACACCTAAAAAGCACGATAAAAAATGGCAACCAATATTTTGTTTAAGTTCATCTCTGATCATAATAAAGAAACAAACTCATTTAGTGTACACATATGTGTATAGGTTAGTTTTTGCATCGATTATATTGATTATACAGTATGTTGATTTTGTTATTACCAATGTTTTACTTAATTTTTCTTAGGACTTCCAAATGAAATGTTTTTCTTTATGACGCCGCCTGAAACGACGGTGTCATAAAGTACTGTACGCTCAGTAAACAACCACGCTCAGAACAAAGAAGGCATTTAACGCGCATGATGAAAGTGATAAATAATGATATTTACAGTAAAAGCATTTACAAAATATGTTATTAGTACAAATATAATTTACCGTATCTATATAAAATCATACAGTACATACTGTACGTAGCAAAGCAGGAAAACAATTCACGAGAGAGAGAGAGAGAGAGAGAGAGAGAGAGAGAGAGAGAGAGAGAGAGAGAGAGAGAGAGAGAGAGAGAGAGAGAGAGAGAGAGATTGTTTTACGTACGTAAATGTAAATTTTAAACAAAAAAAATATGATAGGTTACAACATGTAGACTTTTAAAACCTTCCCTTTAACTTAATGCATACAGTACTAAACTATAAAACAGGCACAAATATTAAAATGTTAGAATATTAAAGTAAAAAATAAAGATTATTACTGTACTCACCACGAAAGTTCAAGAAAAACTTGAATGATGATGGCAATGAATTTGCTGCACAGTAGAAATGATGATGATGAAGCTGATGATGTGTTCTACTGTGCAGCCAATGAGTAGTATTTTACGTCTCTTCAGACGGAGGTGTCTTTTCCTGGGACACCTCTTCAACTTCTTCAATTTCTTCCGAAGGCGTAGTAGCAGGAGGAACTGGCTCTTTTTTGCGAGGCTGGAAGAACATTGTGATCGGAAGTTGTTGCCGCTGCTTCTTTTTTCGATCTAAGAGCATCTTGTAGGGAGTCATGATGTCATCGACCTTGTTGCAGAATTGCATCGACCGAACCATATCCTCGTCCCACTCTTGCAACATTTCTTTCACCTCCTTTATATGGTTGCAGACCTTGGCAAGCTGTTCTAGTGTTAAGCCCGTTTCTTTGACATTTTCTTGGGTCTCTTCCTGGGTTTCACTCTCTTCTTCGCTTGCCGATTTCGTCAGGTCTTCGAGGTCTGCGTCAGTTAGGGGCTGGGAATGGCAGTCAAACAACTCGTCGACGTCTTCAGTCGTCATGTCGCCAAACCCGTCGCCTCCAATTATGGCAGCCAACTGCACAGAGTTGCGTACTGCAGAGTGTTGGATTTCAGCAGGTGTAAATCCCTCGTCGTCGTAAACAATCTGGGGCCACAACTTCTTCCAGCTCGCATTCACAGTTGCAGGTTTCATCTCTTGAATTGCCTTCTGAATATTCTTCAGGCACGTGGCTATGGTGTACTGCCGCCAGTACGCCTTCAAGTTAAAATCTTCATCCTCATCCTCTTGGGCAGCATCCACACACGCACCGAGGTCCGCCAAGGTATTCTTCGTGTAGAGGGCCTTGAACGCCCTGATAACCCCCTGGTCCATCGGTTGAATTAATGACGTGGTGTTGGGTGGCAGGAACTCAACCTGAACGCCCTCACGCGACAGGTCAGTTGCGTGTCCACCAGCGTTATCCATAAGGAGAAGGATCTTGAATGGCAAGCCCTTCTCTACGAGATATTCATTGACTTGCGGGATGAAACACTGGTGGAACCAGTTGGAGGTCAGCATCTTTGTAATCCATGCTTTTGGATTATGCATCCAGTACATGGGAAGGAGATTCTTATTCTTATTTTTCAAAGCGCGAGGATTTTTCGACTTATAAATAAGCCCCGGCTTTAGCAAAAATCCAGCAGCATTGCCACACATCACGAGGGTAACGCGATCCTTGAATGCTTTAAAGCCAGAGGCTTTGGCTTCCTCTTTGACCAGGAAAGTTCGCGACGGCATTCTCTTCCAAAACAAGCCGGTCTCATCCATATTAAACACTTGTTCCGGCTTGTATCCACCTTCGGCGATAATATTCTTGAACGTCTGGTTCACGTAAGTTTCAGCAGCGGCAGTGTCAGCGGAAGCTGCCTCGCCATGCAGGGAAACGCTTTTCAGGGCGAAGCGTTTCTGAAACTTCGCGAACCATCCTTTGTTGGCGGAAAAATGTTTCTGAGGTTGGGAATCAGTGGATGTCCCTGGTTGAGGATCATCTGCATCATCATCATCTTCATCATGGTTGCTGTCGTCGTCTTGAGGTTCCTTTGCAGCAAAATTCTCAAACAAGCTCAAAGCCTTTGTTCGGATGGTGTTCGTATCCAAGGCTATGTTCTTCTTCCGGCAGTCGGCAATCCACACAGCTAAAGCACCTTCCATGCGTACGATCGTTTTATTACGCGTTGTAACGACTCGCTTCGCTGATCTGCTAAAGGTGATTGCAGCCGTCTTTCTAATATTCGCCTCGTCCTTCTTGATATAGCGAACAGTAGATTCGTTGATTCCAAAATGGCGCGCTGCGGCCGCGTAACTTCTACCGTCTTTTAACATATCGAGAAGCGTAACCTTCTCAGCAATCGTCATCATCCTTCGGTGGCGTTTAGGCTCACTACCAGCCTTAGTAGAAGCAGAACGCTTGGGAGGCATTGTACAGTAGGATTTAACAGAAAGTTCAACAAAAAGTTCAACTTAAAACAGTCGCACACAGCACAGATTAAACTTCACAAACTTAAGAACGTCTACTCAGCAATACGCCGTAAGAGAAAGTGGACGACCCGGGCCCGCGAGAACTGTAAGTTTACTTGTGAACGAAGGTTCTGGAGTGGGAGGTGAGACCTTCCGGACTCACCAGTGGTAGCTTATACAACCCCCCCTGGAAACCCCCCAAGCAGCGGCGCGAGCCCTAAACCACGCCCCTTGGGCGGAGTTACCAGGGACGAGCGGGTTGACTCGGCAATGGAAGTCACATTTTTGAAGTTGTAATAGAACAACAGATAACACAGAAGTGGTTGAGCTTACCTTGGTTGTGCAAGTTATGAAGGAATTACTGTGAAGGTGCAAATTGTTGGACATAAAGGTCTTTTTACTAGTAAATTCAATCTTCTTGTGCTCTCTTGGTTGATATGAATATTGAAAGATTCCAGTTAGTTTGTTTTCTGTGGAATAAAGGGATTTTGACGAAGGAAAAATCTATTTCTGGGGAGAGACCTGTGGCGCCCGGTGAAAAGTCCTTCTTGTATGTCTTTTGTGATAAAACCTTCCAATTATACCAGAGAAAGATAAAAGCATGGAATGCTGAGGTTACAACCCTCGCGCGAGCACCTTTTGGGTGTCGTGTATACAGTAAAGCAAAGGCGCGTGAAATCCACTATTCACAGGTTGTCTTCCATTTAGTTAATTCCTTCGTCAAAGGGATGGGCCGATACAACGGCCCTAGACACACCCCCATCGCCGCACCACCCACGCCACGACGTGAGCGCCATCTGAACAACATCCTTCTGTATTGGCCATGATGGCTTGGAAAGGAAAGGGTGGGATCGTGTAAAATAGGGGGAAGGGTTTCACCGGGCGCCACAGGTCTCTCCCCAGAAATAGATTTTTCCTTCGTCAAAATCCCTTTTCTGGGTCGACCTGTGGCGCCCAGTGAAAATGTACCAGAAAATGCCTTCCAAGCCCAACAATAACTACTAATTTAATAAGGGGAGAGAAACAACACCATGTAAAGAAAATCATATATAATTAAGGTAAGTAGGCATAAAACATAAACTAGCCACGGGGCATAGTGAGAGTAAGGATAAACAAACATGATAACAGGGAAACCTCTGAGTATCAGAGGAAAACATGCAACAAAACTGACATGGCTAAGAATATCCCAACCTTATAACAACGGAAAACAATAATAGTTACAATCATATTAACCTAATATGTAATACACTTAGGGCTAACGAACCACCAAGGAAGCGGCGTCGTGGTGCGAGTGGCGGGTAGGAGGGAGAAGAGAAGAGATGGATGAAAGGAAGAACAAAAGATCAATGGGGAGAGATAAGGCTCCCAGCTGCAACCGTTGGGTATTTAAGAGCCTGTAAGTTCTTTAGATAGTGGCGTTTGAAGACCATAGGAGATTTCCAACCCGTGTACTTCTTAAGGTTATCAAAGTCCATATTCTGGAAATAGTTGATGGAGGTAGCTATCGATCGGATATCATGAGCATGGGGAAATGATCCCGGATTGGCTTGTTTAATGAAGTATAGGATCTGTTGCCTAATGCCACGTATGGAAATGGTACCTCCTTGTTCTCTGATAAACAAGGGGCCAGACGATCGGGTAGCAGTCCTGGCTAAAAAGGCCCTGAGAGTGGTGACCGGACATGGAGAAGTATCTTGGAGAAGAGGAATAATCTTCCAAGGGGACCACCTATTTTGGGGGTCCTCGTTCTTAGCTAGGAACGCCCTGTCTGGTGAAAGAAGTACCTCACCTGAAGGGAGGAAATCCATGTTCTCTGAGTTTCGTGAGAGAGCTGCTAGTTCCGAGATTCTGGAACCCGAGGCCAAAGCTGTTAGAAATAAAGTCTTCCTAAGAAGAGTGATATAAGAGCAGGATTCGTTGTCCGTGTCGGAGGCCAGTTTGAGGACATCATTTAGAGACCAAGAGACCTTGTGAGGACGAACCGAAGGTCGAAGCCTAGCACATGCTTTTGGAATAGATGAGAAATAAGACTCCGCCAGGTTAATGTTAAACCCAACCAGGAAGACTTTCCTCAGAGCTGACTTAATGGTGGTTATAGTGCTAGCTGCTAGGCCTTTGTCAAATATGGACCTAAAGAAGGAGATGGCTAAATTAGGAGTCATAACCGAATGGTCTGAAGTTCTTAAGAAATCCGCTAGTTTCTTAACCTCCGAATCATATTGGCGAATCGTTGAGTCCCTTTTGTCTGATTCTATAAAGAGGACATTATCTGGGTCGATGTTTGCGTCCCTATGTGCCGCAAACTTCATGAAATTCACAAAGTTAGGGTTTTGGCTATCCTTGAGGAATCTGACACAGTCCGAGTTTGGACCACCTGGGTCAGTTTGGGGAATGGGATCCGGAAGGGACGGAGTTTCAACTCGAGGAGGAGAGGAAACCAACTGCTCTTTGGCCAGTGAGGTGCCACTAAAGCTACTGCCCCGTTGAAGGAGCGGAGTTTGTGCAAGACTTTCAGTAGAAGATTCACTGGAGGGAATAAGAAGATCTTCTGCCAATGGTTCCAATCCAGGGTTAATGCGTCCATGGCATAAGCCTGAGGGTCCAGGTTCGGTGTCACATAACATGGGAGTTTGTGATTGAGTCGGGTCGCGAATAGATCTACCTGGAGACCTGGAACCAGCCTGAGTATCCACCGGAAGGAGTGCATGTCCAGGGACCACTCCGATTCCAGTGGGCTCGTCCTGGATAATGCGTCTGCTATCACATTCTGGACTCCTGCTAGGTGAGTTGCTGACAGGAACCAGTCTTTGTCGGCTGCCAAGGTGAAGATAGTGACCAGGATCTGATTCAGGTTGGGTGATTTGGACCCCCCCCTGTTGAGGCAGTGGACTACGGCCGTGCTGTCTGAGACTACTCTGATGTGGGTCGACCTCGGAGGGGAGATTCTCTTCAGGGTCAAGAACACCGCCATGGCTTCGAGAACATTGATATGGAACTGTCTCATGGCGGGTGACCAAGAGCCCTGAAACATCTGATGTTGGGAGTAACCCCCCCAACCACTCAGAGACGCGTCGGTATGAATTGTCACTTGTGGAGAGGGGAACTGTAGAGGAACCGACTTGGAGAGGTTCCTCCGATCGGACCATGGTTGTAGTCTCATTTTCAAGACAGAGGGGATCTTCGAGGTCTTGTCTCTTAAAGGTATTGTCGCCCTCTTTCTCCAAACTCGATTGATGTCTTTGAGTTTGGCTTTTAATAGGAAATCGGTCAGTGAGGCAAACTGGAGTAGGCCGAGGATTTGTTCTAAAGCTCTTCTGGACACCTGTTTGTGTTTGAGAAAGTTCCTGACCTTGGAAGCTATCTCCCCCACCTTCTTGGGAGGAAGGGAGAGCTTGTGCTTTGAGAGGTCCCAACGGATGCCTAACCATTCGAAGAGACTTGATGGTTGTAGGCGGGACTTCCAGAGGTTGACTTGGAAGCCCAGTATGGCGAGAAAATGGAGTACCTTCGACGTAGCTCTGTTGCATTCCTGGTGCGACAGGGCCCAAATAAGCCAATCGTCCAGATAGGCGACGATTTGTATCCCTTGGTGTCTGAGTTGCTCGAGCACCGTCTCCCCCAGTTTCGTGAATACCCTGGGGGCAATGCTGAGACCGAAGGGCATGACTTTGAATGTGAAGGCTCTCTTGCCGAGACGGTAGCCTAGGTAAGGAGAGAAGTTTCGAGCTACTGGGACATGATAATAGGCGTCGGTAAGATCGATAGAGGTGGTGACGGCCCCACGGGGAAGTAAGGTCCGTACCTGAGAGATAGTCAGCATACGGAACTTGTCGCAAAGGATGTAAGAGTTGAGCTTCGACAAGTCCAGAACTACCCTCAACGCCGACGAGTCTTTCTTCGGGACTGTAAACAGGCGGCCTTGGAATTTCAGGGATCGAACCCGCTTGATTGCTCTCTTCTTGAGTAACTCCGCCGTGTACTCTTCCAGGATGCGAGTGGGTCTCTGGAAGAAGGTCACCGGTGGGGGAGGGGATCCCTGTGACCATTTCCAACCCAAGCCCCTTGATATTATGCTGTGAGCCCATGGACTGAAGGTCCAATGGTCCCGGAAGTGATAAAGTCTCCCTCCTACCGGCATCACATCATTGGGAGGGAGTGAACTTAGGGCCCCTCCCTCCACGGGAACCCCTTGCTCTAGGCCCGCTACGTTGGCGGAACTGTCCTCTACCTCTGGAACTCCCTCTTTGGTATCCACGAAAGGAACCGGAGGATTCGTAGGCAGGGTTGTATGCAGGTGAGGGCATCCAAGAGGGGTTGGGCTGTGTACCAGGGGGAGCAGCGAGGTAGACTACCTGCTGAGGAGGCGCCTGTTGTCGAGAAGTCAAGGCCACGGAAGGCTGTGGGGACGAGGTACCCCGGGCCGCCTTGTAAGGACTAAACCTCTGCTTCTTCTTAAAGAACGTGTGTCTCTGGGGTTCGAACCTCTTTTTGGCTGAGAACCCACCTTACCTGCAAATTCTGGTTTGCCCTCGCTGCATCCTGAAGAACCTTATCCACCTCAGTCTGAGGGAAGAGGGTATTACCCCAGCAGGAGGACGCTATCAGTCTGTTCGGCTCATGCCTGATGGTGGCCTCCGACAGAACGAACTTCCTGCAACTAACCCGAGCTGACCAGAAGTCATGGAGATCTATTTGGTAGGATAGCAGCTGGTTCTTTGTGGCGACTCTGAACAGCGTTTCCTCTGGGTAAAGAGATGCTAGGGACTCCATGGAGGTGATGGATTGGAGGGACCTAGCAAGTCTAGTACGGGTCTCGAACTCAGTTTTGAGAAGACTCTCTATTAATCTGGGAAGCTTCTCAGAGAAAAGAGTAGAGGCACAGTCCGGGTCTAGTTTCCCCACCGTGAAGGTAGAAGCCGCAGCATCCCAGGCTGCCGAGGAACCCGGAATAAGCAAAGAGGTGGGGTCCGTCTCCTTGAGAGCCGGCATGGAAGAGCCTTCTTTGATGGCCTGTATAGTCAGCTCTGTGACTTTGTCTATGAGCGGCAAAGAGATGGAGGCCGCTGTCGTGAAAATAGTGTAGGAACCTTTGTGTGGGGTGAGCTTGGAGTTAATACACCCCCACTCTGATAGTGTTCTGGCCCAGATAGCCTGGGCCTGCTCTTTTGGAAATATGTTATTTTCATTAGTAAAATAAATTTTTGAATATACTTACCCGATAATCATGTAGCTGTCAACTCTGTTGCCGACAGAAATCTACGGTCGGGATACGCCAGCGATCGCTATACAGGTGGGGGTGAACACCACAGTGCCATCTGTGGTCAGGTACTCCAGTACTTCTTGTCAACACCACCTCAATTTTTTCCTCGGTCCACTGGTTCTCTATGGGGAGGAAGGGTGGGTCAATTAAATCATGATTATCGGGTAAGTATATTCAAAAATTTATTTTACTAATGAAAATAACATTTTTCAATATTAATCTTACCCGATAATCATGTAGCTGATTCACACCCAGGGTGGTGGGTGGAGACCAGCATACATGTTAACAAAGAAGCTAAGTATCCCGTATTTTATTTTATTAGTTATTCAAAAATAACATAAAATAAATAAGTACCTGGTAAGGAAGACGACTTGAACCATTACTCTGCCTTTATTAAGTACGTCTTTCTTACTGAGCGTAGCGGTCCTCTTAGGATGCTGAACGACTCTTAGGTGCTGAAGTATAAAGGGCTGCAACCCATACTAAAGGACCTCATCACAACCTTTAACCTCGGCGCTTCTCAAGAAAGAATTGACCACCCGCCAAATCAACAAGGATGTGGAAGGCTTCTTAGCCGACCGTACAACCCATAAAAAGTATTCAAGAGAAAGGTTAAAAAGGTTATGGGATTATGGGAATGTAGTGGCTGAGCCCCCGCCTACTACTGCATTCGTTGCTACGAATGGTCCCAGGGTGTAGCAGTTCTCGTAAAGAGACTGGACATCTTTGAGATAGAATGATGCGAACACTGACTTGCTTCTCCAATAGGTTGCATCCATAACACTCTGCAGAGAACGGTTCTGTTTGAGGGCCACTGAAGTAGCCACAGCTCTCACTTCATGTGTCCTTACCTTCAGCAAAGCAAGGTCTTCTTCCTTCAGATGAGAATGTGCTTCCCTAATCAGTAGCCTGAATAGGTAAGAAACTGAGTTCTTAGACCTTGGAAGAGAAGGCTTCTTGATAGCACACCATAAGGCTTCTGATTGTCCTCGTAAAGGTTATGACCTTTTTAGATAGTACCTAAGAGCTCTAACTGGGCAAAGTACTCTCTCCAGTTCGTCCCCCACCAAGTTGGACAGGCTTGGGATCTCGAACGACTTAGGCCAAGGACGTGAAGGAAGCTCGTTTTAGCAAAAAACCGAGCTGCAAGGAACATGTAGCCGTTTCAGATGTGAAAACTATGTTCCTGCTGAAGGCGTGGATCTCACTTACTCTTTTAGCTGTTGTCAAGCACACGAGGAAAAGAGTTTTTAATGTGAGGTCCTTAAAAGAGGCTGATTGGAGAGGTTCAAATCTTGATGACATAAGGAACCTTAGGACCACGTCTAGATTCCAGCCTGGAGTGGACAACCGACGTTCCTTTGAGGTCTTAAAAGACCTAAGGAGGTCCTGTAGATCTTTGTTGGTGGAAAGATCCAAGCCTCTGTGGCGGAAAACCGCTGCCAACATACTTCTGTAACCCTTAATCGTAGGAGCTGAAAGGGATCTTACGTTCCTTAGATGTAACAGGAAGTCAGCAATCTGGGTTACAGTGGTACTGGATGAGGAAACTGCATTGGCCTTGTACCAGCTTCGGAAGACTTCCCCTTTAGACTGATAGACTCTGAGAGTGGATGTCCTCCTTGCTCTGGCAATCGCTCTGGCTGCCTCCTTCGAAAAGCCCCTAGCTCTTGAGAGTCTTTCGAAAGTCTGAAGGCAGTCAGACGAAGAGCGTGGAGGTTTGGATGTACCTTCTTTACGTGAGGTAGACGTAGAAGGTCCACTCCTAGAGGAAGAGTCCTGGGAATGTCGACCAGCCATTGCAGTACCTCTATGAACCATTCTCTCGCGGGCCAGAGCGGAGCCAACCAACGTCAGCCGTGTCCCTTTGCGAGAGGCGAACTTCTGAAGTACCCTGTTGACAATCTTGAACGGCGGGAATGCATACAGGTCGAGATGGGACCAATCCAGCAGAAAAGCATCCACGTGAACTGCTGCTGGGTCTGGAATCGGAGAACAATACAACGGGAGCCTCTAGGTTATCGAGGTAGCGAACAGATCTATGGTTGGCTGACCCCACAGGGCCCAAAGTCTGCTGCAAACATTCTTGTGAAGGGTCCACTCTGTGGGGATGACCTGACCCTTCCGGCTAAGGCGATCTGCCATGACATTCATATCGCCCTGAATGAACCTCATTACCAGCGTGAGCTTTCGATCTTTTAACCAGATGAGGAGGTCCCTTGCGATCTAGAACAACTTCCACGAATGAATCCCTCCCTGCTTGGAGATGTAAGCCAAGGCTTTGGTGTTGTCAGAGTCCACCTCCACCACCTTGTTAAGCTGGAGGGACTTGAAGTTTATCAAGGCCAGATGAACCGCCAACAGCTCCTTGCAATAGACGTGAAGTGTCCTTAGCTCCTGATTCCATGTTCCCGAGCATTCCTGTCCGTCCAAAGTCGCACCCCAGCCCGTGTCTGATGCGTCAGAGAAGAGACGGCGGTCGGGTTTCTGAACAGCCAAAGGTAGACTTCCTTGAGAAGAAAGCTGTTCTTTCACCACGTGAGAGTAGACCTCCTCTCTTCGGAAACAGGAACTGAGATCGTCTCTAGCGTCATGTCCTTTATCCAGTGAGCCGCTAGATGATACTGAAGGGGGGGAGGTGGGGTCTCCCTAACTCGATGAACAGGGCCAGCGATGAAAGTGTCCCTGTTAGACTCATCCACTACCTGACTGAGCATCGGTTCCTTCTCAGCATGCTCTGGATGCAATCTAGGGCTTAGTATATCTTTGGGGCCGACGGAAAAGCCCGAAAAGCTCGACTCTGAAGATCCATACCCAGGTAGACAATGGTCTGGGATGGGACGAGCTGGGACTCCTCAAAATTGACCAGGAGGCCCAGTTCCTTGGTCAGATCCATAGTCCATCTGAGAATCTCCAGACAGCGACGACTTGTGGGAGCTCTTAAAAGCTAGTCGTCTGACGGAGCCGGACACAAGATCATGGTACTGCTGCACAGTCTGTGAACTGTCAACCATGGGGAAGCGAGGAAGTACAGTGACAACCCGAAGCTGTCTAGACTGTCTGGGTCGTACAGACAACTCCTTATCGGGTTGCTGAGGTTGCCGCACTGCGTCACAACAAGTCACTTCTGCTGGTTGTTGAACGTCTTCCCAGTGACACACTGACTCCGTAAACAAAAAATCCTCTAACAAGGACTAAGCTTGGACTGCATGCCTTGCAACACAGCTCAAGGTCTATGGGAGCAGGTGTGGTAACAGACGGGGTTAGCGACTGAAGTGGAACCATTACCCTCCCTGGAAGCATGCTATGCTTAAATAAAAGTCCATAGGAGGCTAAGCAGCTAAAGGCTCCTCTCCAAATGACAGAGTCCTCAAGGGAAAATCAGAAGGAGGGAGAATAGCACTTTCTCATCTACAGGAACCATATCCGAGAAAAGCTAAGTTCTCTCAGTGAGGGTTTCACTGGTGCAAAAGCAGCAGACTAGAAGGCAACGTTATGAAACTGCTTGACAGTCTAGTGAGTTGGCAACAACCAAAGATGTGTGACTGAGAAGCATGCGGTAAGGTATGCAGAGCATGCTGTATGCAGAGCATGCTGTATGTAGAGCATGCTGTAAGGTAAGCAGAGCATGTTGCATGGCGTGCGGCTTATGCTGCATGGGATGAGGCTCATGCTGCATGGGATGAGGCTCATGCTGCATGGTATGAGACTCATGCTGCATGGGATGAGGCTCAAGCTGCAAGGGATGAGGCTTATGCCGCATGCGTTGAGGAGGATGCCGCATAGTATGAGGCTCCTGCCTCATGGGTTGAGGCGGTTGCCGCATAGCATGAGGCTCCTGCCTCATGGTTTGAGGAGGATGCCGCATAGCATGAGGCTCCTCATAAGCATGAGGCTGCCTCATGGGTAGAGGAGGATGTCGCATAGCATGAGGCTCCTGCCTCATGGGTTGAGGAGGATGCCGCATAGCATGAGGCTCCTGCCTCATGGTTTGAGGAGGATGCCGCATAGCATGAGGCTCCTGTGAGGTTCCTGCCTCAAGAGTTGCGTCTGCCTCAAGGGTTGAGGAGGTAGCTGCGCAGAGAGAGGCTCATGCTGTGAAGAATGCGGTTGCTGCATGCGTTGAGGCGGCTGCCTCATAGCATGAGGTTCCTCAAGAGTTGAGGCTCTTGCCTCAAGAGTTGAGGTTCTTGCCTCAAGAGTGGAGGTGGCTGCCGCAAGAGTTGAGGTTGCTGCCTCAAGGATGGTGGAGGTTGCCGCAACGCAAGAGGTTGCTGCATAGCGCTGGTATCTGGCAACTCCCAATGCGGCAGCTCACGCGTGGAGGTAGGTTGAGGAACCTCAACATCATACGTCTGGCAGGGTGGACTGCGCAGAGGTGGAGTTGAGGTTGCTGCCTCGAGGATGGTGGAGGTTGTCGCACCGCAAGAGGTTGCTGCCTCGAGGATGGAGGAGGTAGTCGCAACGCATGAGGCTCCTACCTCAAGGGTAGAGGAGGTTGCTGCAAAGCATAAGGCTCCTGCCTCAAGTGTTGAGGAGGTTGCCGCGTGGCAAGAGGCTCCTGCCTCAAGGAAAGTGGAGGTTGCTGCACAGAGCTGGTATCTGGCAACTCCCAATGCGGCAGCTCACGCATGGAGGTAGCTTGAGGAACCTCAACATCATACGTCTGGCAGGCTGGACTGCGTAGAGGTGAAGGAGCGCTCGCAGGAGGAGGTGTGTTAACCTTCTCTGCCTGAAACTCCTGCATCAACACCGCAAGCTGAGACTGCATTGTCTGCAGCATAGACCACTAGAGTTTAAGAAAGACAACAACAAACGGAGCTACTGTCCGTTGAAACTGAGGGTCTAAAACAGCTGGTGCGGCAACAGACGGAGTTACTGTCTGTTGCGATACCACCTTGCCTCTCTGGGAGGTGTGCAGTTGTCGTACTGCAGCAAGTCCGAACTGACCCAGTGCTAATGGCACCACCTAGGAGTTGGACTTGCGCGGAAGGGACCGACTTGCACTTAAAAGCTGCAAGATTTGGTCCATGGTTTCTGCGAGAAACCTCTTCCGCAGACGAGGAATAAATGGGCTCTCTCGTCTTTGTGTGGGTGGGGTGATCACGTCGGCTACGTGAGTTGGTTACACCCGAAACCACGGAGGGAAACGTCTGTTCGTCGATCAAGGCCTGCTGAACCCATAAGTCCTTCGACATTACTTCTCCCCTGGGCTTGGGAGCTTGTAAGAGGTCCCAGACTAGGCGAACAACTGGCACGAACAGACGAACCCTCGAACGCAACACTGTAACACTTTGCGCTTATCACTTTATCACTTTTGATTTTCTGTTTGCACTTATTTCACTGAACTCGAAACTTTAAGTGGTTTGTACCTGAAACACGCAATTCTATCCTTCATTAAAAGTTAGTAATTGCGAAAACAGTATTACAATGTAACAGAAAAACATAATGAAAGATAAATAATTCAGTGGCTGGAAAAGAGACTAAACACTAGATCAAATAAACTACGTTTAAAATCTCTCACCGCATAAAGCCTGAGAACAAGAATAAAACTCTAGAAACGTTTACCTTCTTCCCCTAAAGAGACTAGGGAGAAGAGCAAAAACGATAACAACGTTACCCGCTTGAACGAAACGTTTATCCTCCTCTCTCTCCCTCCGTCTCTATCTCTCTCTCTCTCTCTCTTGACTTAGCACCTAAGAGAAGAGCCCAATTATATATATCGTTAAAACATATTATTGTTAAAGGAAAAAAACTGAAAGGTTTCCCAAATAAAAAGTTCCTTTATTAGAATTAAAACCATTTAAGCTAAGAAAGAATGAACAAAACGCTAGAATCGGTTTACTCTTACTGCAACGTGACACCGTGATAGACTCTCTCTCTCTATCGTAACGATAGAGCGCAAGTTGAACGTTCTGAACGTCTACAACTGCAGAGACAAAACAAAACGTTAGTTCAACTTTGAAAACAGTACAAGACTATCAAAGAAATTCTTTCAAAAACATTAAAATAGCATAATATGTTAACAGGTAAAAACGAAATGACGGGCTCAATGTTAATTAACTTCGGTTCCAAGAAAAGACCGCCTACTATTAGGAAAGGTCGAATATAAACAAATATAAAAATTAATTTTAATAAGTTTATAATAAAAGGAAGTTAATCAAAGAGGCCTATAAAAGGCGGAGAGATATAAAATAAATCTATAACTTTGTTAAGCAAAATTAAGAGAGTCTATACTCTCTTCGACACCAACACTTCCGTCTAAGGGAAGGGTCGGCCATTTAAAAGTGAAAGAGAGTTCATACTCTCTTCGTACCAAAATTAAATCAAAAATTAAATCAAATTAATTCCAAAAACTTGCTAAGCTAATGATATAGCTTCCTGAATAGCGAAGGCTAAACTCTAGAGCAAATACATCACCAAATCGTGAGCAATAACTCCAGAATCAACAGCGTATCCATGTAGGTCTAGCCGGAGGCACGACAGAGGAAAAATTGAGGTGGTGTTGACAAGAAGTACTGGAGTACCTGACCACAGATGGCGCTGTGGTGTTCACCCCCACCTGTATAGCGATCGCTGGCGTATCCCGACCGTAGATTTCTGTCGGCAACAGAGTTGACAGCTACATGATTATCGGGTAAGATTAATATTGAAAAATGACCGTTTCCTTCGGTACCTTGTCCATACGGACCAATGCATGTTCCTTTAACCGTACAAAACCATTGAACGGGAATGCTAGGCCCGGGGGATAGAACTCCAGGTCCTCTAGAGGGCGGGTGCCCATGCCCTCCAGAGTTAGGGAACCATCTACGAATGGAGCATGCAAAGCAAACCGCCAAGGATTGTTTTTATCGAAGGGCGGCAGCTTCGATGCGTCTGGGGCAGAAGGGGGAGGAAACTGAGTTCCGGCGCGGATCAGAGTAGCCATCATATCCTTAATCTCTGTTATTGCACCAGAGTGATGTTGAACTTGATCCCTGACCAATCCTTTGATCAGTTGGATGGGGAGGAGATCAGCCCAGGGTATCTGAAAGTCACCCGTTGGTTTTTTCTTGGATTTGGTAGACTTAGACTTCTTAGGAGTAGTGGTTTTACGAGGAGCAATATGAATTTCAGGAGCTGTCGAGGGTCCGGGGACCGGTGACGTTGATACTGGCAAAGCTGAAGTCTTATAAGTTCGAAGTGGCTTCACCTTGGGTCGTACGGAGGCAGAGGGATCCCGAGGAGAAGCCTTAGAGTTATCAAAACCTAGAAAGGAAGAGTTAGGAGAGAGAGTAGGAGAGAAAAGGGTTTCCACCAACTCGGCACCACTTACCTGCTCGTCCCTGGGTTCTACGTCTATATCCAGACCCGCCATGTCCATCGGTACGAGGGGTTCGTCCTCCACGGAAATGGTAGCCCTGACTTCTTCAATTAAAGGGGCAGCAAGGTCAGGGGAGACTGCAGCAGTAGTCGAGCCTGGGAAGAGACGGTAGGCCATGTCCCCATCGAGGAGATATGGTGCGCCAGACGGGGCATTCCTGCCAAAGCCCGACACCCACGGATGAAGAGTAGCCCTTGCTGACCAAAGAGAGACATCATCGGCCTGTAAGATTTGCAGTGATTAGTGATGGAGGAGGGGGTTTGCCCTCCCAAATATACTGTGTATATCATATTCATGTCTATATTAGTGTCTGCCAACGAGAAATAAGGAACAAAGGGAAAACCTACTTACATCATCATTCAGCAGAACTGACGACAGCTCGTAACAGAGCGAGCACAAATCCGGGAACCAAACTGGGTATTGGGCCTGTCCTGGTTCCTGGATAAAGGGAATGGAGCAGTGAGCATGCGACCGGCAGAGGTCATGCCCAACGGGGTCGCTGAACGAGGCAGAGCATCCTTCAGCAGTACAACGGGCCTTCTGTAAAAGAAAGGAGACATGAGTCTGGTGTTGCTTGAAACTCTGATAAGGGATAAAAAACCTATTATTTTAGAGTTCCGGCACTCACTGAATTCCTTAAGCACCCATATTGCATTGACCAAACAACTGAATATTAACTTTAAGTTGATACCACCCCATACCATTGTTGGCACTTTAATATTCAATTGTCTGTATATTTGTAATGCACCCAATGTCTGTTAATGACATAAGGATAATTAACTTAAAGCAATCCGCCGACCTCCAAGGGTCGGGGAAGCAGTGACATGCCCTTAAAATAAATATAAACACCAGCCTTTGCTAAAGGCAAGGCAAATATAAGTGTGAAGTGTATGGGCGACCTCCGGTGAAGCCGGAGCTCCGGTGAGGCCGGAGCGTAATGAAATGTCCTGAATAAAGGAGCCTTAGCTAATTAGCTAAGGCAACTATAAGTGTGAAGTGTTTGGGCGACCTCCGGTGACGCCGGAGGATAATGAGATGCACTGAATAATTCAATTGTGGCTAATAATTCAATTGTGAAAGATAAAAAGCTAAGCCGCAGCTAAAGTCTAAAGCTTAGATTATAGTAAAGCGTATTTACGATCTCCGGTGAGGCCGGAGGGAGAAGAAAGGTCCTGAATAATTATTGTGAATAACAAACACAGTTGTAATAACAAAGGCTATTGTGGATATGGCCGTGGCCTGAGACCGAAGTAAGGGCCACCGGAGGGTCGTATCTAAACAATATGAAGCCCGTCCCATGTAGTAAACAATATAAATATAACAATAGAACGAAAGTTATTGAGAATCCCTCATGGCGGAGTATAACTCAAGGCGGAGTGGAAAACGTTCATAACTACTCCCGAGCCGTAACGGGGAGAGGACGAAACACGGACCAAAATAACGCTAACAATTGAAAAGTCACGAAAAATAAATAACTCGTAAGTTATCATCCACCCAGAGGGGGAGAGGTGAGGGAGGGAGAACCCGCTGAACGCACAAAACGGAAAACGGGAAATCCGCTCCCCCACCGGAGCTAAGAAAGAAAACGAGAGAAAGGGGTAACTCGTGACTGCGAACAGAAAACGGGGACCCCAAGCTCTCGCTCTCTTAAACACAAAAACAGGACTAAAAAACACACAACACTATTATAAACATATAAAATAAACCTGTACATCCATAAAACACTACGATCGAAGAATAGCAACTGCTAAAACTTAAAATAAATAGCACAGTCGAGTGACGAACGCCTCGGAGGGGCGGGTACTAAACAAATACAAAGCTAAATCGCTATCTCGTTCGTAGGCTGGACTTACTAGCAAAAAGTACCATGAGCATAAATATACAAAAAAAAAAAAAAATAAATGAAAAATAAAAATCAAAATAATAACGGTTCTAAAGGCATAAGGCCAGGGACTTAACCAAGAACCTAAGTGACAGAGTACTAAACGGGCAGACAAAGATGAATTCCCAAACAATGAACAAACAATGGCCGCCATGAAAGGCCAGACGGGAATAATAAAACAGACTATACTTGATATAAAACAAAAGCCCGGTACAATAAAATACTGTCAAAACAAACTATGGTACTTAACATTGGAATGTGTGAAGATGGAGCTTCGGACATGACAAAATAAATCCACGATTGATAAAAAAGACCGAGAGCACAACAAAACAATTCAACACTTTAGATTCCAAAAAGAAGGATGTTGTTCAGATGGCGCTCACGTCGTGGCGTGGGTGGTGCGGCGATGGGGGTGTGTCTAGGGCCGTTGTATCGGCCCATCCCTTTGACGAAGGAATTAACTAAATGGAAGACAACCTGTGAATAATGGATTTCACGCGCCTTTGCTTTATACACGACACCCAAAAGGTGCTCGCGCGAGGGTTGTAACCTCAGCATTCCATGCTTTTATCTTTCTCTGGTATAATTGGAAGGTTTTATCAGAAAAGACATACAAGAAGGACTTTTCACTGGGCGCCACAGGTCGACCCAGAAATAGTGATTGTATGTGTGTGTTCTTGTATATAGCCTACTCTGTTGAATTATGAAGTTGTTAGAATATTCCCTCCTAAGTACTGTACATGGTCTCCTCGGCTCACGGGGGAAGGGTTGGAGGGTGACCCAGACTTTGAGTCCGGAAGGTCTCACCTCCCACTCCAGAACCTTCGTTCACAAGTAAACTTACAGTTCTGGAGAGGGAGGTCTCAACCTTCCGGACTCACCAGTGGTAGCTAGGCAGATGCTTCAGGGGGCATGAAGATGAAGTCCAGCGACCACAGCATCGAAAGCTCCCTGTAAGCCGAGGAGAGTATAGTAAGAGCTGAAGACAGAGTCGCTTCTCCAATTCATTCTGGACATGATTTCTTGTATAGATACTCCATTGTATAGCAGTCTTGATGAAGCTTGACCCTTATAGAGTGGAAATTCGTTGACTGTTTAGTTGCATTTGGGTCGGCTCTGAAAATGCACTCCCTAAAAAGTTGTCTCATTTTTTGTAGAGACATTATCTTGAAGTGTTCATCTAGCCATATGTGGTCTTTCCTGTCTATGTTTCTTTCCAAACAGACTTTGTTTGTAAATAGAAGTTCAATTGTCTGACTGGACATATTTTTGGTCTGTTAGGAAGCTTCCTAAAGCTGATCTCTATTGGCGTGTAGTTGTTCTTTTGGTTTTTGGCCATGAAGGATGGGTGGTTCCGTAAGACAATGTGTTCTGGGGTGAAAGTGCTCCTGGAAATGCAGAGATTGTTAAATTGATTTGCTCTTAAAAGGCAAGCTAAGGCTACTAGGAACAAGGTTTTCTGTGTCAGTTGTAAGGTAGAGTTATCTCTCGTGGTGTTGAGAAACGAGATTACTTTGTCTAGATCCCAGCCAGGGAACTGGTGAGAATTTCTAGGTTTCCTTCTATTATCCCTTTTACCCCCGGGGTATTTGGAAATTTCCAACCCTTAACCCCCAAGGGGTTATTTTTTCCCCAGCACATTTTGCAGTATATTTTTTTTAAATTGCTCTAACAGCCTTAATTTTTGTCATAGAGAGGTCAGGTTGGTCTCATTCTCTTAGAAAATGCCTGAATTTTCTAAAAAAATTATCAAAAAATATGAAAAACTAATTTTTATAGCATTTTTTTGCAAGGACGTACCTGTACGTCCATGGGGGTAAAGGGATGGCTTTTGTGAAACGTACCAGTACGTCCTTTGGGGGTAAAAGGGTTAACTCTCGATATCATTGCTTTGACATATTTGTCTTCTGCAAGACAGTAACCTGGGAAATAACCTGACAAGATAGGACCTAAAGCTGCTCTGTAGCTCTTCAGGGTGTTGTAAGACAGTCCCTTGTCTATAAGGTGATTGAAAAATAAAATAATTGCTAACAGGGGGAATTTGTTGTCTCTTCCATACTCCTTGTGAATGAAACTTTTAAAAATGTTGTATAGGTTTTCATACTTGTGCAAGGAGCTGTCCCTCAAGCTGACAGCAATTTTGAAGCAAACCTCAGGAGGAAAGACGTTAGGGAGCTGATCCTTTAAATTTTGAAGGCGATCAAAGTTGATTGGAGCTTTGCTGAGGGTGAGATACAATCCTTGAGAACTATCTGGTAGTCTTCGATCTTCACAATATATCGTTTGTGCTGCTTCGCGACTGACTTCACTAATGGAATCCATGGTTCCGTCCCCTGCGATATGGTGCAGAAAAGCATATTATTATTGCATTCTTTATAGATTTTAAAAGCTACTTTGTGTAGTAAGAATCCTGGTGGAAAGGCATAGAGAGGTGTTGATCCCTTCCAGCTAATCGTAAGTGCATTATTGCTGATGGCTTTTTGGTTTAGAAGAGATGAACAAAATTTTTTGCACTTAGTATTGAAGCCATTTGAGAACAGATCTATTTCCGGGGTGAAATTGAAGTCAGAGCAGATTAAGGAGAATAGACTGTCACTGAGGGAAGTTTCGGTGTGAATGGAACCCAGGTCCCTGGAAAGTGAGTCTGCGATGGTGTTACTTACTCCCCTGATCCATCTGGAATTTATCTGTATGTTGTGATCCTTCATGGTACTAAGTATTTTCCTGACTAGTTCATGAGCTTACTTGTTTCTGATACTACCCTGTTTCCTTAGCCAACAATTAGTAACCTTTGAATCAACATGTATTAAGACTACCTTGTTGTATAACCTTGTGATGAAGTGTTCCAAAGAATAGAAGCAAGCTAATAACTCTCTTACATTGATGTGAAGGGAGGATTCTTCATTTGTCCTCTCTTACATTGATGTGAAGGGAGGATTCTTCATTTGTCCAAGTTCCATTTATTGAGAGTATATTACCCGCTATTACTAATGCACCCCCCCAACCCTGGTTGGAAGCGTCAGTGAAAAGTTCTGCATCTATCTGTGGTTTTGGAATGTTAACCTCTCTGTACATTTGTCTCTGTTCCCATGGCTTTAGGTATTTTTTGAAGGTGTGGGGAATGATTTTGTACACTGAATTAAAATAACTGTGGTATCTGTGGAGATATTTAAGATGGAATCTTCCCAAGCTTGTATAGGATGCACTAAAATTTAAAGCTCTGATTAACATTTGATAGGAATGCAGGTCAGATTTAACAGAGTTGGAGAAAGCTTTGGCCAATTCGACACACTTCTCTATGTTTTTCCCACTGGGATTCATAGTTTTCTTAATCATATTGTAATGCACTCCTAAAAATTCAATTCTTTGAGTCGGTTCAATTGTAGATTTTTTAAGTGAGATAATCCATCCTAAGTCTGACAAGAGCTTAATGACTAGCTGAATGTGATTTTTACATTTTACATAATCTTTTGCTAATATAAGAATGTCATCAAGATAATTGAATATTAAGATGTTATATGAAGTTCTAATATACTTGATCACTGTGTACATTATCTTAGAAAAAAATATAAGGTGCTGTCTTTAGTCCAAAGGGTATCACAGTCCATTTGAACTTCCTTTTACCTAGTTTGAAGGTTAGAAATTTCTGGCTACTTGCATGTAATGGAATGTGCCAATAAGCATCTTTTAAATCTAGTTTGCAGGCCCAAGAGTTTAGATGTAGATAGGGAAATATAGTATTGGCCTTGAGCATGGTAAAAGAAGGTTTTTTAATCATGGTGTTGAGCACCTTCATGTCAAAGATTAGTCGTACTGTTCCATCTGGTTTGAATTTATAAAATATGTGGTTGGAGTAGTAAAAGGAAGTTCTGGGGATCTGCTCTATGACACCTAGTTTTAGCAGTCTGTCACATTCACTTTCCAATATTTTACGCTTGTTAATTGAACAAAATCTATCTTTACCTGTTCTTTTTAATGATCTCTGGGCTTTAAGTTTATTATTATTAAACGGAATTCTCACCCCTTCATTGATAATTTTACAAGCAAAAGAGGCATTAGGAAGCTTTCTCCAACTATCAATATTCATCAATAGTGACTTACCTATCCTATTCTCTGGGGGGCTCTGGGAGGAGTTATTCATTGGGTTTTAGGCCAAAGGCAAGGTCTCTTTACTTCTATCTTGATTTATAACATTTGGCCCAATGTCATGATGGTCTGGTGCAGAGCAAAGCTCGTTATTATCTGGTGCTGAGCAAAGCTCATTAACCACTGGTGCTGAGCAAAGCTCGTTATTAACTGGTGCTGAGCAAAGCTCATTAACTGGTACTGAGCAAAGCTCATTATTAACTGGTGCAGAGTAAACATCGTTATCAACTGGTGCATAGAATGCTGGTGCTGAAAAAATCTTTCTTTGAACTGGTGCGGAGCATGGCTCAATTTCTAGGGTCTTTCTTTTCTCTGGCTCCTGAACTATTAGCTTGTCCATTTTGTGACCTCCCCCCCCCCTGTACCCACCTCGCCTATTACCTCTTCTAAACGGCTGAGACTTGAATCTAAAGTTAGGGTTACCTTTGAGGAAACTGAACCTTCTTCCCTGAAATCTGCCCCCAAAGTTGAATTTCCTACCCCTGAAGTTTGCTGCTCCTCCTCTGAGGAGGGGACCCTTGTGAAAGCAGGCAGCAATGGCTGATTTTTGGTCTTCAGTTAAATTCCAAACTTCTTTAATGTCTCTTTGATTATAAGATCTGTAAGTTTACTTGTGAACGAAGGTTCTGGAGTGGGAGGTGAGACCTTCCGGACTCACCAGTGGTAGCTTATACACCCCCCCCCCCTGGAACCCCCCCAAGCGGCGGCGCGAGCCCTAAACCACGCCCCTTGGGCGGAGTTACCAGGGACGAGCGGGTTGACTCGGCAACGTAAGTCACATTTTTGAAGTTGTAATACAACAAAAATTAACACAGAAGTGGTTGAGCTTACCTTGGTAGTGCAAGTTATGAAGGAATTACTGTGAAGGTGCAGATTGTTGGACATAAAGGTCTTTTTACTAGTAAATTCAATCTTCTTGTGCTCTCTTGGTTGATATGAATATTGAAAGATTCCAGTTAGTTTGTTTTCTGTGGAATAATAGTGATTGTATGTGTGTGTTCTTGTATATAGCCTACTCTGTTGAATTATGAAGTTGTTAGAATATTCCCTCCTAAGTACTGTACATGGTCTCCTCGGCTCACGGGGGAAGGGTTGGAGGGTGACCCAGACTTTGAGTCCGGAAGGTCTCACCTCCCACTCCAGAACCTTCGTTCACAAGTAAACTTACAGTTCTGGAGAGGGAGGTCTCAACCTTCCGGACTCACCAGTGGTAGCTAGGCAGATGCTTCAGGGGGCATGAAGATGAAGTCCAGCGACCACAGCATCGAAAGCTCCCTGTAAGCCGAGGAGAGTATAGTAAGAGCTGAAGACAGAGTCGCTTCTCCAATTCATTCTGGACATGATTTCTTGTATAGATACTCCATTGTATAGCAGTCTTGATGAAGCTTGACCCTTATAGAGTGGAAATTCGTTGACTGTTTAGTTGCATTTGGGTCGGCTCTGAAAATGCACTCCCTAAAAAGTTGTCTCATTTTTTGTAGAGACATTATCTTGAAGTGTTCATCTAGCCATATGTGGTCTTTCCTGTCTATGTTTCTTTCCAAACAGACTTTGTTTGTAAATAGAAGTTCAATTGTCTGACTGGACATATTTTTGGTCTGTTAGGAAGCTTCCTAAAGCTGATCTCTATTGGCGTGTAGTTGTTCTTTTGGTTTTTGGCCATGAAGGAAGGGTGGTTCCGTAAGACAATGTGTTCTGGGGTGAAGGTGCTCCTGGAAATGCAGAGATTGTTAAATTGATTTGCTCTTAAAGGGCAAGCTAAGGCTACTAGGAACAAGGTTTTCTGTGTCAGTAGTAAGGTAGAGTTATCTCTTGTGGTGTTGAGAAACGAAATTACTTTGTCTAGATCCCAGCCAGGGAACTGGTGAGAATTTCTAGGTTTCCTTCTATTAACTCCCGATATCATTGCTTTGACATATTTGTCTTCTGCAAGACAGTAACCTGGGAAATAGCCTGACAAGATAGGACCTAAAGCTGCTCTGTAGCTCTTCAGGGTGTTGTAAGACAGTCCCTTGTCTATAAGGTGATTGAAAAATAAAATAATTGCTAACAGGGGGAATTTGTTGTCTCTTCCATACTCCTTGTGAATGAAACTTTTAAAAATGTTGTATAGGTTTTCATACTTGTGCAAGGAGCTGTCCCTCAAGCTGACAGCAATTTTGAAGCAAACCTCAGGAGGAAAGACGTTAGGGACCTGATCCTTTAAATTTTGAAGGCGATCAAAGTTGATTGGAGCTTTGCTGAGGGTGAGATACAATCCTTGAGAACTATCTGGTAGTCTTCGATCTTCACAATATATCGTTTGTGCTGCTTCGCGACTGACTTCACTAATGGAATCCATGGTTCCGTCCCCTGCGATATGGTGCAGAAAAGCATATTATTATTGCATTCTTTATTGATTTTAAAAGCTACTTTGTGTAGTAAGAATCCTGGTGGAAAGGCATAGAGAGGTGTTGATCCCTTCCAGCTAATCGTAAGTGCATTATTGCTGATGGCTTTTTGGTTTGGAAGAGATGAACAAAACTTTTTGCACTTAGTATTGAAGCCATTTGAGAACAGATCTATTTCCGGGATGAAATTGAAGTCAGAGCAGATTAAGGAGAATAGACTGTCACTGAGGGAAGTTTCTGTGTGAATGGAACCCAGGTCCCTGGAAAGTGAGTCTGCGATGGTGTTACTTACTCCCCTGATCCATCTGGAATTTATCTGTATGTTGTGATCCTTCATGGTACTAAGTATTTTCCTGACTAGTTCATGAGCTAACTTGTTTCTGATACTACCCTGTTTCCTTAGCCAACAATTAGTAACCTTTGAATCAACATGTATTAAGACTACCTTGTTGTATAACCTTGTGATGAAGTGTTCCAAAGAATAGAAGCAAGCTAATAACTCTCTTACATTGATGTGAAGGGAGGATTCTTCATTTGTCCAAGTTCCATTTATTGAGAGTATATTACCCGCTATTACTAATGCACCTCCCCAACCCTGGTTGGAAGCGTCAGTGAAAAGTTCTGCATCTATCTGTGGTTTTGGAATGTTAACCTCTCTGTACATTTGTCTCTGTTCCCATGGCTTTAGGTATTTTTTGAAGGTGTGGGGAATGATTTTGTACACTGAATTAAAATAACTGTGGTATCTGTGGAGATATTTAAGATGGAATCTTCCCAAGCTTGTATAGGATGCACTAAAATTTAAAGCTCCGATTAACATTTGATAGGAGGTTCAAGGAGGGCGGAGCTGTAGGTTGAGGCTGACGAGGAGAGTCCCCCCCGGAGGATGAAGACCCAAAAAGGCGCCTCTTAGTCCCCCTGTAAGGGGAAGGGAGCCCCTTGTGGCGTAGCGGACGGTGAGCCTTACGGCGGAGGCGGCCTCGGGGGAGATCGTCGGGACCATCGGTCTTCCGAAGGGGAGTCTCCGTTAAAGCACTTGCCTCAGAATTAAGCTGAGCAGCAGCCGAGACCGAAGGACTCACTTCCCCCTTCGAAGGATGTACGGAAGGAGGAGGAGAGCCTTTAGCACCATCACCCGCAACAGCACCTGCGGCGGAAGGCCCAGCCACGTCGGAGGCCTCTGTCACCACGACGTCAACAATAGACAGAGGGTCTACCTCTGCTACAACCGGCGACTGCTTAACAGCGGCCCCCCAACGAGACAAGGTCAATAAGAGCGACCCTGAAGGACAAGCCCTTAAGCCCCAGGGACGACCAAATCTGTAAAAGTTCATCACTGGATAAGGCATTATCAATAACCTCCCCCGGAGGAGGAGGGGGAACCGCCTCGCTATGGAAGGCGACGCCCTCTCCCCCCACCGAAGGTCGGGAAACAGAACAAGGGCCTGCGCTCCCACTCGGCCGACTCTCCTTAGGAGGCGGACGAGGGGGAGCTTCGGAGGAGGTTTGGGCGGCGGAAGAAGAGTCCCGAGAACCTTCCTCCTTCAAGGCTAACCCCGGAGGAGAACGGTCTCTCTTGGACTTCTTCTTACGCCGACGGCCAAACCTCTCCCACTGGGAAGCAGACCACTCCCTGCACTCACGGCACTTGTTCTCCTGGTCACACTGTCGGCCCCGACATTGAGGGCAGAGGGTGTGCGGATCCGTATTTACGTCCGACATGAAAGTCCCACAAGGACGACCGGCAACTCCAGGGCATGTACGCATTGTAAAGAAATAACTGAAGGTCAACTTCCGACCAACACACACGCTGAAAAGAAAAAGCAGAAAATTAAAGGCTGTCACGAAGGCGATGAGCAGACACGTCTGATCACCGCCAAGCCAAAAGTGAAGTGAAGCAAGTCACCGGTGTCTGGAGGGGGGAGGGGTAGCAAGCTACCCTTTCCCACCCTCCGCTAACTAGCGCGGGGGTAATTAACCCTCGTTAAAACTATTGGCTCGTCATTTCAGCTGCGCTAAAAGTAAACCCTTTGTAAATAGCGTGGTTTGTATTTCGGTTACGGAACAATTGTAAAATACAAGCAGTAGCTAAAAGCTAAGGCTAACATCATTGCTAAGCGTATTGGTAATCTCCGGTGAAGCCGGAGGCCCGGTGAGAGGTCCGGAATTAAATAAGTTGTGATTAATAATGAATATTTCGTGTGGATATGGCCGTGGCCGGAGTCTGGGTGCAAGGGACCACCGGGGGGATGAAGCCCTGCCGGAGGGTTGCTCTCTTAAATGATATATAACTATAGGTTCCTATCTCAATGAGTATCCCTCATGGCGGAGTAGAACTCAAGGCGGAGTGGATGAATGTTCAGATCCTACTCCCGAGCCGCCGTAGCGGGGAGAGGACGGAACTACGAGGGGAACAGGTGGCGGCATAAAGCTGGCCCAAAACAATGACTCACACACGATCAGGACCTATTAATAACGCTAGCTATATTAACAGTAACCACATAATAAAATAAAACGTAAAATATCATATATCCGTAGAGGGAGAGGGGGGAGGGAGAACCCGTGATCGTATAAAACGGAAAACGGGAAATCCACCTCTCCTACTCGAGGCTAAGAAAGAAAACGAGAGAAAGGGAGACTCGTGACTGTAGCGACAGAAAACGAGAACGCCATTCTCTCGCTCTCGTGGTTACGCTATAAAGAACACAATTAAGCACACTATAATATGATATAAGTATAACAATATAATTGTAACATCAAATACAAGACTAAGAACGAAGAATAACGTCTGAGCTAAACAAAAAGTAAAAGGCTATAGTCCACTGACGAACGCCTCTCAGGGCGGGTACTAAACTATAATAAAGCCAGGACGCTATTCTTTGTTTGTCCAGACTAGACTTGCTAGCAAAAAGTACCATAGGAAAATAATAATAATAATAATAATAATGGTTCAAAAGGCATAAGGCCAGTGACTTAACCAAGAACCTAATTGACAGAGTACCAAATGGGCAAGACTATCGTGAAATTCCCAGCGTGGCAAATCAAAA
Source organism: Palaemon carinicauda (assembly GCF_036898095.1). Taxonomy (NCBI): domain Eukaryota; kingdom Metazoa; phylum Arthropoda; class Malacostraca; order Decapoda; family Palaemonidae; genus Palaemon; species Palaemon carinicauda. The sequence goes on along the minus strand of NC_090749.1, from coordinate 83,347,727 downwards.
CAACAATGGCTGCCGACACCGCGGAAGGCTAAGCCGGTCGAAATAAAAAACACAATACTGGGAAGAGTACAACTCCCCGGTACTGCAAAAAGCTGTCAAAACAAACTATGATACTTAACATTGGTATTGGTGAAGTTGGAGCTTCGGCCATGATGAAAATAATCCACGTAATGTGAAAACACCAGAACACAAAAATCTAAGACCAAGCTAGCAAGTCCAAAACAGAAGGATGTCTCAGAGGGCGCTCGCGTCGGGCGTCGGTGGAGTGGCTCAGGTGCGGTATCTAGGGCCTCTGTTACGGCCCTTCCCTTTGATGAAGGAATTATCTAAATGGAAGACAGCCTGTGAATAGTGGCTTTCACACGCCCCTGCTTTATATACGACACCCACAAGGTGCTCGCGCGAGGGTAGTAACCTCTACATTCCATGCTTTTATCTTTCTCTGGTATATTTGGAAGGGTTTATATCAGAAAAGTGTTAAGAAGGACCCTTTTCCCCGGGCGTCACAGGTCGACCCAGAAATATTAGTACGTTTGGTTTTGAAAAAGTATTAAATACCACTAGAAAAATTGTTGAATATGGGTGTCCAATAAAAGCCTCGCCTTCATTTTAGGGCTCCTCAAAAATAATACTAGAAATTATTTTTTCTAAAAAGAAATTAGTACTGTAGATGATACTAAAGGAAGGTTTTAAATAAAAAATTGATGAAAAAATCTGGAATATCTAGTGTCCAATTTTGCCTCGCCTCGAAAAATGGTGAGACAATTTTGGACACTTAAATGAAAAAACAACTAGTTCATAATGTTAAGTTATTAAGTAATACATTTTGTAATTTTCTTATCTTTTATATTATTCTTATATGTATCTATATATTTTCTTAATAATCTTAACCAAAAATAATAGTTATTTGAAAATATTATTTACCATATACTTCAAGAGAAAAAATATTAATTTGTAAAAAACGGAAAAAGAAAAAGGTTTTCTTTTCAAAGAAGATATTAATAAAACCTATTAATAATGAATATATGTACAATACAAAACCTGAAATAAAAGTGAACAATTTAATATATATTATAGCCATATACGTAACAAAATAAATGCCTGAATATAAGTCTTGTCTATTTACTTCAACTGAATGCTCAAAAAACTGCTTCTGTTCTTTTATAGATGGCACTAACCATTTTCGTTAAGGCCTGGGTTTCTTAAATAAAGAACCTTTAATTACATCTGTGATTTGAAAAAGGTATGTATCCATTTGGTGCTCTGGATACTCCTCTACCCCTGATGCCTGGAGCATGATCTTAGTGGAGTTAGTATGGACCGGCAGGGGTCACTTGCCTTAGTTAGGCACTGCGCATCACAAGGAACTGGCTGTCCTTTGATGACTCTAACCAACGAATCCTCTATGGATTTAATCTTTCTTTGAAAAGCGAAAATGAAAGAATGGCCCCCCGTCCCAGGCATTGCAGGGTGCTAAGAATCTCCCGATTAATAAATACAAAAGAAAAATTGAAAATTGGTAATTGGAATGTTAGAAACATGAATCAGATTTGGAAGTTACAGCAAGTAGAGAATGAATCTATGAATTAGTTTGGATATCTTAGCCCTAAGTGAAACACTTTGTAAAAGGATCGGTAAAGAACTCACACCAAGGCAATACATATCTACTGTATCTACTCAGGAAGAACAGATGGAGTTGGAAGAGAAGGGGTAAGAATGACGACACCAAGAGCAGAAAAGTCATTAATGGAATGAAGAGCTGTATACAGTAGATGGTCACTTGCAAAGTTTAAATCAAAGCAGTGCAATATGAGTACTATAGTTAACTATGCACCAACAAATGATTCCCCTGATGACAGGAAAGATGAATACTATAAGGAATTGCAGTGTGTAACAGATGAGATCCCAGAGAGAGATACGAAAATTGTGCTTGGTGACTTCAATGCTGAAGTTGCAAGGAATAATCGAGGTATAGAGAATGTGATGGGTGTTGAGGGTCTTGGCGAAGTTGCAAATGAAAATGGAGCAGATTTTATAAGTTTTTGTTCTTTTCCAGCACAAGGACATCCACAAATATACATGGGCTCCATCATGTGGCAATTACAAAAATCAAATAGATCACATAGCCATTGATAAAGAGAGAAGGAGGACTCTGAGAAGTATAAGAAGCTATAGAGGTGCAAATATTGGTAATGACCACTAGCTCCTCTTGCTACACTGAAATTAAAACTGAATGCACCCAACAGAAATGTAGATAAAATATCTAGGTTTGATACAACTAGCTTCTAGAGGATGAGCAGAGAAATCTTTGTAATTGAATGTAAGAATTGATTTGCAGTCTTACAGACTTTAGGAGACAAATAGAAAACAATTAACAAATGATACTTGGGATACTATAAAAAGGAGACAAAGATAGAAGTTGATTGTTGGAAGTTTTTGAAGAAGTAGTGAAAATTGCAAGGTAGAGCATGCTAAGCATTCCAGTATTGATAGTGAGGTCAAAAGAAAAGCCAGAAATGACTGGTGAGAATATTTAGACAGGAAAGCAGATGAGTCTGACAAAGCTATGGATTCAGGGTATAAGAATTGTACATAGAATTATTATAGAAATCTCTACGGGAGCAAAGCAGAAGAAGCATATACCCATCAAAAAGAGAGATGGAGCTGTCATAACAACAGAAGATGAAGAAAGGCAACTTTGGATGGAACACTTTAGTGGGGTCATGTATAGGAGATATAAAGGGATTAATTTGATTGATATACCTGAAGCTGAGGAATACCTTGATGTGCCCTTCAGTGAATTCAGTGTGTTTGAAGTCAAAGCTATCTTTTAAAAAAACTCGAAGAGATGGGGTGCCTCTAGTTATGATGGAATAACTGCTGAGATAATATTGGCCGAAAATGATGTGACTCCCAGATTACTTACAAGATTATTTTGTAGAATGTGGCGTGAAGAGGCAAAGCCTGATGAATGGAAGCTAGGAGCGTTGGTGAAAACGGCAAATAGATCTGACTGATTGCAATATTTACAGAAGTATCACACTTACGTCAGCTGCCATGAAAATACTATGTTGTTTATCCTCCTCATGCATTTTGTAATGCATAGAAGAGTTGGTGATGTTGGAAAAGGATTGGACTGGATTGGTAACAGGATATTAGCTGACCTAGAGTCTGCTGATGACGCTGTCCTTATTAGCAGAAAACCACAGGTCAAGATAAATAGAAGAAAGACAAAGATGAGGAGTTTGGAACATGCAATGGAAGAGGAAATATCATTGGAAGGAAAAAGGTTTAATGAGGTGGAACCATTTAAATATTCAGGAACTATGATATCTACTACAGGGATTAAGATTTTGAGTTCAATGAAAGATTGAAAAAAACAAATGAGACAATGGCTAGGTTAAGTAATATCTGGAAATCAAATTGCCTGAAATTACATATAAAAGTCTGGCTATATATCAGTTTAGTGAGATCGGTGTTACTGTGTGGATATGAGTCATGGTATAACAATGAAACAATATCCAACAGATTTTATAGATTTGAAAACAAAGCCCTCAGAAGAATATTGGGAGTTAAATGGCAAGACAGGATTAGAAATGAAACTATAAGAGAGATCACTCAAGTGCCATATGTGGATGAGATCATGGTGAGGGGTAGATGGAGATGGTTTAGGCATGCTCTTCACTCTCTCCAAGAGATTAGTTCACCAAACTTTCAACCAGGCTCCACAAGGCCCTAGAAGAGTTGGAAGACCCAGGCCTACATGGCTGAGGACTATGAAGCACGAAATAGATGTTGAATGGAGAAGCATTGATTTAAAAGCTCAAGATAGAGACGAATGGCAATCTAAAGGAGGTCCTTTGCGTCAATAGGCGTAGGAGGAGATGATGATATGTGGTTTCAAGCTATTTAACTCAAAGTGAGTCACTTTGCCTCCCTTTTCCGCTAAAAACCATTTTGTTGCTAAACCAATGCAAAATAATGGATGCTCCTTATCTTTATAAATTACCACATACCATTTTCCTACAACTGAGGCTTCTTTATATGGAGGTGAAACGCTCTCCCAAAATTAATTAAATTCCTTTTGATTCGCTATCAGGACTATCCAAGTAGTTTGAATAATCACTATTAATTACCTTGGTCAATTTAGATTTTTTTATATTCACTTTAGCGTTTGCACACATTTTTCTTAGAAATCGAGAAATATTTGGTTGCTTTGTATTACCATTATTTGTTTTGTTTTTATTTCTCTTAATGCCTTTCTTTAGGGTTTTCCCTTTATTGATCTTCATTTCATCTCTTTTTCTTAAATCTTCGATTGCCTCCCTTTCTGTTACTATTTGAGCAAATGACTTTCTTATTCTTGTTTTGTTTTTATCATTCTTGGTTGCTTTTTCTGTAAGATTATCTTTTGTGGGTAAAAGTGTCTCTTTGATGGCTCATTCATAATATGAGGCAAAAATAATAAGAATAAACTGGATATGTACAACTTAGGACGAATATTGTTTATGGGATCAGCTTTGTCTGTTGTTGACATCTCTCACTATCATGCTGTTTACTCTAATGTTGTTGCATTGAACACTATATCAAAAAGGCAACACGTCAGCTGCATCTTTTCTATTGCACTTATCAACATGGAAATTAGCAGAAAAGGGAAAACATATTTTCCCTAATACCTGAGATTTTCATTTGGATTTGTGAATTATTCTAGGAACAATGAATATACAAGAAGATTTTTTTTTTATTATTATTTGTAGCATTTGGGGTGACAACCCTCTCGAGGATGTCAACATGATTTGGTCGATCTTTTTGAAGGTTCCACCCCTGAGTGTCAACACCTTTGAGTGTGTCCCCAGTATTAAATAATTTTTTGAAAATCATATCATATCCCTCAAGCTAGAAAGACAAACTTTTTGTAGATGTAACTCTCCGGATGTCACCCCCTTTTAGGGTGTCACCCTGAGCAGACACTCCCCCCCCCCCATACTGCACTCCAAATGTCTTATTTTATATGCTTATGATAACATATATGTAGATTTACACATAAAATTATATTTGCGTGCTCGAATACAAAGTTTAATTTATATATTCATAAAGTAAGGCAAAATTGGACCGTTTTCAAAGCTATGGTGAGGCAAAATTGGACAGGCAACTTTCTCACTTTTTTCTTGGCGAGGCAAAATTGGACAATCTTGGATTACGGACACAAAAATTTATGTAAGTCCATAATTTTTTTATAGTATGTTTATATTGATAGTGACCACAAATTGTCATAATTTGGAAATTGAGCGTTGCTGGTTAGCGGAGATACAGACGTGTCCATAATTGCCTCGCTGTCCAAAATTGCCTCGCCTCTAAGATATTTTTTTTTATTGATGAGATATAGTAATTTCTAATTCTCTGATGATTATGAGACAAACTATCTTTATAGATGAGACCTCCCTCTTTTGAAAGCATGTTTGTTTTTTGGTCATAAATTATTAATACAGATTTTGTAAAAAGGTTTCTAAAAAGGTGTCCAAAATTGCCTCGCCTTACTATACTCGCGCCAGAAGTTAGAATTCTGGGAACCTGTGGTTAATTCTCTGGGAGTACACTGTAGCCAAATATCCCTTAGAAAGCTGCCTGAAGGAACCTTCCATCAGGACGACATGGCCATATCACCCAAAAATAGATTTTTCGCTTTGCTCAAAATCCGTTATTTAGTCTTATGGAGAAACCTAAGTGATAAGAAACAGTACACCATGTCAGCTACTCACTGTGTCTGCTTCATATGTAATGAAACGGATGGAGAACGGAGAAAATGGATAGTATATGAATGTAAGACTCTACCATAACAGAAGTGTGCATATAGTGACAGCCATCAGTGAGTTTGAACAGAATAACCAGGACAGGTTATGCCCACAATGCATGCGTGAAGCCAGACAAAACAATTTAGTAATATGACAAATTCGTAGATAATTTGTATTTTTCCTAACTATACAAACCTTAGCTATTTATTAGGGGTATTACTTTCATCGTAACTGAAATAACGAGCCTTTAATTTTTAACGCGGGTTTACTACCCCACACCACTAGTTAACGGGGATAGTGGAGGGTAGCTTGCTAGCCCCCCCCCCCCCTCACACACCTGTGCTTGAGCTCACTTTGCTTGGAGGTAGGACTTCGAGATTTGGTGGGCCAGAAACTCGATCGTGTGAGTACCTGAGAGAAGGAAGGTTTCCATAGCTTTCCTGGTACGTTCCTTGGAGAAATCCTCAGATCCTATCAGGATACTTAAGGTCCCCAACCCGATATCAAGCCACATAGTAGCTTGCATAGCACACTTCGCGACCTTCTCCTGGTTGAGGATCTCGGCTGCCGAGAACGAGACCTGCCGGTTGGAGAGTCTCTCAAGAGGGACTCCCCTGATTAGCTCTTCCAGCGAGCGGTGAAGTGGAAGAGCTAAACAAGGCTCCTCCAGGATCTTGAAGTACCTCCTCTACTGTACGCGAGGAGGTGGGAGGAGCTTGTTCGTGGTACCGGAACGGTTGGAGGAGGACATCTCAGAGAGCTGCTGGTTGATCTTGTCCCTGGTACTCTTTACCCCTGAGACCAGGACAGGGCTGCACTGGTCTTAGAAGATTTTTGAGTACCAAAGACGTAGTCTAAATCCATGTCTTTGCCCTCTCAAGGGGGGATCTCCGGGTCGGAAAACCCGTTGAGAGCCCTAATTAGAGTCAGAACCTCCCAAAATGCGTGTTTTGACTCCTGCTGGTCTCCTCCTGTTGTAGGACTTGCAGAAAAGTCTCCTTCTATCCCAAAGGCTCTTCTTGGGGAGAGTTGCGGACGTTCCCTAAGTGGCTGGCTGGCTCCATCCTAGCCCTGGTGGAGGACTTTGGCAATTTTTTGGAGTCCTTGGATTTCTTCCTGTGAAGGATGTAAGACTCCTACATTGATGAGGGTGGCAAGTCCCTTCTATTCCCGGACTGTGTGGAACTCTCGGCGTGAATAGAGGTTTCCTCCATTGGTGCAATGGGGGAAAATCGCTCTTCACGTGGTTCCCTTGGTGACGGGAGATCTTCGTCCGAAAAGGAAGAAGAGTTAGTCCGAGAAATAGGAGAAACTTGCCTACAAGGTCTGCGTGGAGTCAGTTTCACCCTCGGGGAAGTGACCGCGTCCAGAATTCCTCTTTTCCTCTTCAAAGGGGTAGAGGAAGCCATGGTTCCGTGTCCTAGATCAGAGAGAACAGGCTTGAAAGCCTGAGTTACGGCTCTGATAAGGGCACTGAACCAGGGCTGTTGGCTGACAGATGCACTGTCAGCCATACCCCCTGAAGGGAAAGGGATTGAAGGATCCCAGGGAGGAGTCACTGGAATAGGTGGGTTCGCCTTCGGAAGTAGCTTTGGGATCCTGAACCCCTCTGCATGTTTCCCTTCTCCCACAATGCGCGGTGTTATGTGCTTGCGGGGAGGGGAATGAGGCAATGGCGACCTTGCTGGACGTCGTTCCTTATAGTGCGCGGGAGAATATTGGCGCTCATGCGAGAGAGAATATTGGCGCTCGCGCGAGGGAGACTATTGCGCGGGTGCACAGGAGAATCGCAATGTGCACTCGGGAGAGTGTTCGAGCGCGTCTGTCAAAGACTTAGGGCGTGCGCGCAGGAAAATGTCTCCGAGCGCGCAGTAGGATCACGATGGGCGCGCGGGAGAATGTTGGCGCACGTGCGTATCTCTGTGAGGGCGCGCGTGCGTATCTCTGTGAGGGCGCGCGTGCGTATCTCTGTGAGGGCGCGCGTGTGTATCTCTGTGAGGGCGCGTGCGTATCTCTGTGAGGGAGCGCGTGCGTATTTCTGTGAGGGCGCGCGTGTGTATCTCTGAGGGCGCGCGTGCGTATCTTTGTGAGTGCGCGCAGGAGAAGGCTGGCCCGCAGGGGAGCGCAAGGCTGGTGAGTGCTGGCGCGTTGGTAAAAGATTGCGCGCGGGGGAGGACAGCAGGGCTGTTACGTCACCTATGAACTTGCGTGCAGGTCTTGCCTGACGCGTTGGTTGGCGGGTATGTTGGCGCTCAGGAGAGCGTGATGTAGGGCGCGCATGTTGGCGAGCGAGAGAGCGCTGGCGAGTGGGAGAGCGCTGATGCGCAGGAGAGCGCTGTTGCGCATGAGAATGTTGGAGCGCAGGTAATTGGCGTGTTGGAGAACTTTGGCGCGCAGGTGGGCGTTGGCACGTCAGTGCAGGAGAGCCCTGGCGCTCAGGAGATTGTTGGCGCGTGTGCGCATTTGGGCACACATGGCGCGTGGCTGAGATCTGCTCTTGTTGGCGTGTAGGCGCGTTGGGTTGTTCCCCTGCGTTAGGGCGAGCAAGATGGGTTGTGCGCTGCAGTGTTGGGGCCTGACGAGCTAATAAGGAGCTCTGGTCAGGTTGCGTGGGCGCGTGGTGCGCGGTCCGTTGGCGCGCAATAGCGCGCTCAGGTGGAGCCTTGTTTGGCCCATGCAGGAACGGTGATGGAAAGTCGGCAGGTCTGTCGGGTGGAAGGTCGATGTGTCCTTTAAAAGGATGACCATCCACCGAAGCAGATCACGAACGATCTGCAGAGAGGTCCAGGACCGAAGTCACAAGACTGGTTGCAGGTGCAGTGATGCACAATCGGTCTAGAGGCTCCTCTGTGGGGGACTGCATAGACAATGTTGAACCAAAGAGGCGCCTCCTCACTGCAGGTTAAGGAAGGCCTCTATGGCGAAGAGGAAGGCAAGCGTTCCGACGGATGTGCCCTCTGGGGGCCGTTGGATCAGCAAGCTGACTGTCAGCAGTCCTCAGAAGAGGAGTCTCTGTAAGTGAACTCGGGGGAGGAAACACTAGCAGGAGAGCCTGATGATGAACTTAGTTTCTCCTTCGGAGGATGGTCAGGAACGGGGGAAACTAAGCCCTCAGCTACCGCTACCGTAGAGTCTGGAGTGGTAGAGGAGACGGATGACGCCGCATGGGACACCTCCGACACAACAAAGTCCACAAGAGTCACGGGATCTACCTCTGACTGTGATGACGATTGCTTGACGGCAGCACTCAGGAGGATGTAATCGTGCAAAACCTCCTTGGAGGGCGAATCCGTGAGCCCCAAGGAGGACCAAATCTGAAAGAGAGAAGTTAGTGACACGGCCTCCACCGGGGGGGGGGGGGTTTCGAGTTGCTTTGCTAGGGGAAGCCACGACATCTCTCGAGACCCGAGGTTGGACAGAGATAATGGGGAGGACAGCAGCATAGATGAAGCTTAAGAGCCAAAGAGGTGCCTTTTCACCAACGGTGAAGGTGCACATCTAAGGCAAAGAGGAGGGCAAGTCCTACAAGAATGATTACGCTCTCTGGGGGCCAGTGGATCAGCAAGCTGACCATCAGAGGCTGCAGTCCTCCAAAGCAATCTCAATGAGTGAACTCTCCCGAGATGAAGAAGCACTCGCAGGAGAAACATACGAAGGATTTTGCTTCCTCCACGAAGGGTATTCAGCGGGAAGGGAGTAGCGCAATCTACGCCAATGGCGGAAGAGTCCAAAGGGGCAGAAGCATCGGCAAGATGAGCAGCAGACGACTCGCCTGACACAACCACGTCAACGCAAGCAAGAGGATCTAGCCCTTACGTTGTTGAGGGCTGTTCAATATCACCACAGGGAAGAAGTTGCTGCAAGTTATCATTGGAGGGTGGACCCAGTAACCTAAAGGATGACCACACCTGTAAAATGGGAGTAAGAATCATGGACAACCCCCCCCCCCCCCCCCCCCCAGGGGAGAGGCTGGGACGTTTCACTTGGGGAAGTGACACCATCTCTCGAGGACAAACGGTTAACCAGGTGTTAAAGGGCTGGCGCTACCACTCGACGGATAATTTGTATTTTTCCTAACTATACAAACCTTAGCTATTTAATAAGGGGGTATTACTTTCCAGCGTAGCTGAAATGACGAGCCATTAAAATTTAACGAGAGTTTACTACCCACACCGCTAATTAGCGGGGGTAGGGGAGGAGGTCTCACTTTCGACTGAGGGCAGGTATGTTCATAACTACGTACGAGTAGAGAAAGTTCTAGCGATGAAGAAATATTCATTCCTTTCAGCCTGAAAGCTAGACTTAAGGTTGTGCGATAGCCTTTCACTGCCGAGATTAAAAGGCGCATTTCTTCCCGCAAATACAGGAGAAACTCCGCTATTGTTGGAATAGTGGCATCAAGTGGAGAGATACCCCTTCCATACCATCAACCAAAGAAGACTTTCCACTTTGCCTGGTAGACTGCTGCGGATGACTTTCACAGATATCCAGACATCCTGACAACAACTTACTGCGAAAATCCTCTCTCAGAGAGGAGATGCTGGATAGTCTCCAGGCATGAAGTCGTAGCGAAGCTACGGCTCTGTGGAAGATGTTGGCATGTGGTTGCTTGAGCAGATTGTGCTGTGGAGGGAGTTCTCTTGGTAGCTCCGTTAGGAGTTGCAGAAGATCCGGGAACCATTCCGCATGATGCCATAGCAGAGCTATGAGGGTCATTGAAAGATTGACCGATGTTCTGTTCTTGTTGAGTACCCTCCTCATCAGACAGAACGGGGGAAAGGCGTAAACGTCGATGTTGTCCCACCGTTGTTGGAAAGCATCTTGCCAGAGAGCCTTGGGGTCTGGGACTGGGGAGCAGTACAGCGGGAGCCTGAAGTTCAGGGCTGTTGCGAACAGATCCATAGTCGGAGAACCCTACAAAGTCAGGACTTTGTTGGCTACTAGATGATCCAAAGACCACTCGGTACTCACTATCTGAGACACTCTGCTCAGATTGTCGGCGAGTACATTCCTTTTGCCTGGAATGAAGCGTGCCGATAGCGGTATCGAGTGGATTTCGGCCCATCTCAGTATCTCTACTAGATGGGATAGCTGCTGCGAAAAAGTGCCTCCTTGTTTGTTGATGTAAGCCACTACTGTGGTGTTGTCGTTCATCACCACCACAGAGTGACCCGCCAGGTATTGTTGGAACTGTTGAAGGGCCAGGAAGACGGCCTTCATCTCTAGGAGATTTATATGGAGATACTTTTCTGACTCTGACCACAGGCCTGAGGTCCTGTGGTGCAGTACGTGGCCCCCCCCCCCCTTTCTTTGAAGCATCTGAAAACAGCATCAAATCCGGGGGAGGACGAGAAGGTCCACTCCTTTTCGTAGGTTCTTGTCTGCCACCCACCACTGGAGGTCCGTCAGTTCCGCAGGTCCCATAGGGATCAGGATGTCCGGGGAATCGTAACCTTGTTTCCAGCAGGACTTGAGTCGCCACTGGAGGGATCTCACCCCGAGGCGACCATTGGGAACTAGACGAGCCAATGATGAAAGGTGACCGAGGAGACGTAACCACGATTGGGCTGGAAGCTCTTTTTGTCTGAGAAAAGGGCTTGCAACCTTCCTCAGCCTTGCTATCCTATTGTCTGATGGGAAGGCTTTGTGGAGATTGGTGTCTAACAACATGCCTAGATATACCAGTCTTTGAGTGGGAAGCAGTGAGGACTTCTCGAGATTTACCAGGATCCCCAGATCCTGGCAAAGTCTCAGAAGTTTGTCCTGGTGTTGGAGAAGGGATGACACCGAGTCTGCTAGGATTAACCAGTCGTCCAGATAACAAAGGAGACGGATGCCAATCCTGTGTGGCCACGAAGATATTAGGGTGAACACTCTGGTGAAAACCTGTGGTGCTGTGGAGAGACCGAAGCACAGCACCTTGAACTGGTACTCTTTGTAGTCTAGGCTGAATCTCAAGTACTTCCTTGAAGACAGATGGACTGGGATCTGGAAGTACACGTCCTTTAGATCCAGTGTACACATGAAGTATTGCGGTCTCACTGCTAGTCTGACCGTGTCTGCAGTCTCCATGCTGAAGAGTTTGTTTGACAAACTTGTTCAGAGCTGAGAGGTCGATGACTGGTCTCCAGCCTCCAGACGCCTTCTTTACAAGAAAGAGTCGATTGAAGAAGCCTAGAGACCCGTCGAGAACCTCTTGGAGAGCACCCTTCTTCAACAGGGTCTGGACTTCTGCCCGAAGGGCTTGCCCCCTTGCTGATCCCATGGCAAGGGAGCTCAATGACACTGGATTCGCCGTCAGAGGAGGTAGAGATGTTGTGAACAGGACGCGATACCCCTGACTGATTATGGAAATCGTCCAGGAATCGGCCCCGAGTTGCTGCCACCTGTCTGAGCAACTTTGTAGGCATCCCCCCCACTGGTGGACATGCAGGGGAACTGCTAATCCTAGCATTTGTGGCCTCAGCTGCTCCCTCTAGGATTCTTACCTCCCCTGGAGGAGTTTTTGCCTTTCCTATCCTTGACAGGAAAGGGCTTAGACACTACTGTCTTCGCTGCTGTCGTTGATTTTGCGGTCTTAGTCGGATGGGACTGCTGGGGTGCTGGAGGCTTATAGGTTATGAAGGAGAGAGTCTTGGTGAGACTTCCTCCACCTCTCAGCGTCCTGTTCCACATCCTTAGGCTCAAACAGGATCGTTCCTTCTATAGAAGAATGCCTGAGCCTATTGGTCTCGGTGCTAGGGACCTTCTGATGGAATCTCTCAGTCACCGCATCCCGACGTTTCAGGATGGTGTTTGCCCACAAGCTCGAGACTTGGTGGGCCAGAAACTCAATCGTGCGAGTGCCTGAGAGAAGGAACGTCTCCATAGCTTTCCTGGTACGTTCCTTGGAGAAATCCTCAGAGCGTACCAGGATACCTAAGGTCCCTAACCAGATTTGCTTGCATAGCACACTTCGCAACCTTCTCCTGGTTAAGGATCTCGGTTGCCGAGAACGAGGCCTGCCGGTTGGAGAGTCTCTCAAGAGGGACTCCCCTGGTAAGCTCTTCTAACGAATGGTGGAGAGGAAGAGCTAAACAAGGCTCCTCCAAGATCTCAAAGTACCTCCTCTGCTGTACGCAAGGATGTGGGAGAAGCTTGTTGCCGGCACTAGAACAGTTGGAGGAGGACAACTCGGAGAGCTGTACAGCGATCTTGTCCCTGGTACTCTTAACCCACTGAGACCAGGGCAGAGCTGCACTGGCCTTAGATGGTTTCTGAGTACCGAATACGCGGTCCAAGACCGTGTTCTTGCCTTCTTGAGGAGGGATCTCTGGGTCGGCAAACCCATTGAGAGCCCTCATTAGAGTCAGAAATTGCCAAAACGCATGCTTTGACTCTTGCTGTTCTCCTCCTGATGTTGGACTTGCAGCGAAGTCTCCTGTCCCCAAAGGCTCTTCTTGGGGAGAGTCGCGGACGTTCTCTGAGTGGCTAGTTGGCTCCGTCCTTGGTCTTGTAGAGGACTTTGGTAAAGTCTTCGAGTCCTTCAACTCCTTCCTGGGAAGGATGTAGAACTCCAACATAGAAGATGGCAAGTTCTTTCCAGCCCCCACTTGGGAAGACTTCTCAGCGTGAGTCAGGGTTTCCCTCATTGGTGCAATGGGGGAAAGTCTCACCTCACGTGATTCCCCTGAGGACAGGAAATACTTGTCCGACAGGGAAGGAGAGAAAGGCTGGGGGAGTGAAGGAACCTGCCCCGAAGGCTTACGTGGAGTCAACTTAGCCCTCGGAGAAGTTACCGCGTCCGGAACTCCTCTTTTTCTCTTCAGAGGGGTACAGACAGCCAAGGATCTGTGACCTAATTCAGAGAAAACAGGCTTGAACGCCTGTGTAACTGCTCTGATTAGGGCACCGAACCAAGGTCGTCGACTGACAGACGTGCTGAAGGGACAGGGATCGAAGGATCCCTGGGAGGAGTTCCCCAAGATGGGTTCACCTGAAAAGGAATAGGGATCCTGGACCCCTCTGGATGTTTCCCTTCCGCCGCAATACGCGCTGTTATGCGTTTGCAGGGAGGGGAATGCGGCGATGGTGACCTTGCCGTGCATTGTCCAGCTGCCTCGCGCGCGGGAGGATATTGACGCTCGCGTGGGGGTGCGTAATGGTGCTCGCGCGATGGAGAATACCAGGGGTCGCGCACGGGAGACAGCTGGTGCATGCGCGGGCAACTGATGGCGCGCAGGAGCGCGCGCGGGAGAATATTCGCAAGCGCGTGGGCGCGCAGGATCAGGGCGTTGAACACGCGGGCGAGAGCTCGCGCACCCCTGAAGTAGCCATAGAGCAAGCGAGTGCAGGAGAGATAACCCTGGCGCGTGGGCGCGCAGTTGAAGCCTGTGTCGCTCATGGGCGTGCGTCAGGATGGTGGCGCGCGACTACAGGAGAGGATGGATGAGGCGCGCAGGGCGCTCGCGCGTATCCTTGTGGACGCGTGCAGGAGACTGCGCGTGTCTGCGCGATGGCGAGCTGAAGAAAGCTGGCACATAGGTGAGCGCTGGCGAGTTGGCGGGTGCTGGCGCGTGGGAGAAGTCAGAATAGACTTCCCAACAGCGGCCAGATCCGAACATCATGGGTGCGCAGGAGAGATGACTGCTGTGCGAGGGTGCTGGCACGCAGGAGATCGGTGACGTGCAGGAGAACGCTGGCGTACAGGAGAGCGCTGGCGCGTAGGAGAGCGCTGGCGGGCAGGAGGTTGATGGCGCGCAGGTGAGTGATAGCGCGTAGCTGGGCGTGGGCGCGCAGAAGAATATGGGCGCACAGAAGAACGTGGGCGCGCAGAAGAACGTGGGCGCGCAGAAGAACGTGGGCGCGTATGCTCTGCTTTGCTGGCATAGCGCGTGAGGGAAGTATGCGCGCGTTGGTGCATACGTCTTTGATGCCCTGTATTATGGTTCGATGATGCCTGACGAGCGTGAAGGTCAGGTTTCGTCGGCGCGTAGCGCGCATCAGCACTCAGGAACGGTGACGGCAGATCGGCAGGTCTAACGGGTGGAAGGTCGACGTGTCCTTTGAAAGGACGACCTTCCACCGAAGAGGATCGCGAACGATCCGCTGAGAGGTCCAGGACCAAAGCAGGAACAGTCGGTGATCGCTGATGGGGCTCCTCTGCGGGGGACTGCAACGAAGATGTAGAACCAAAGAGGCACCTCCTCACCGCAGGTGAAGGAAGGCCTCTCTGGCGAAGAGGAACGCGAGCCTTGCAACGAATACGTCCTCTAGGGGCCGTGGAATCAGTAAGCTGACCTTTTGCAGTCCTCCGAAGAGGAGTCTCTGTAAGTGAACTCCCCCGAGGGGAAGAAACACCAGCAGGAGAGACTGTTGGACTTAATTTCTCCCTTGTTGGTCAAACAGGAACGGGAGAAACTAATTCTTCAGCTACTGAGCGGTTTGAAGAGGCAGAGGTAGTAGGAGATACCCCATTGGATACCTCTGACACCACAACGTCGACTTTCGACAGAGGATCAACCTCTGCCAGAGGCGGCGATTGCTTGACAGCGGCACCCAATCGGATGTAGTCAAGTAAGACTTCCTTGGAGGGCGAACCCTTGAGCCCCAGGGAAGACCAAGGCTGAATAAGATGGATTAGTGACAAATCCTCCCCCGGGGGGAGAGGTGGAGCTGCCTCGCTAGGGGAGGCAACACCATCTCTCAAAAAGTACCACGGTCTACGCTACCACTCGACAGTTTCTCGAAAGAGACCGACCGAGTGGGAGCTTCGGAGGAGGTTTGAGCAACGGTAGAAGAGGCCTTGGGTTTTTCTCCTTTCAAAGAAACCTTCGAAGGAGAAATACAGTGATCCCTCACTACTTCGCGGTTCGACTAACGCGGATTTTTTTCATAACGCATGTATACAGTATACATATATCGCGGATTTTCCGGAAATTTCGAAAATACCACGATGTGACCAATGGTGCGAGATTGGAGAAAGTAAGGAAAATTGAATCATGATTGATTTTCAATATAAATGAAACTTTGAGGAGCAACAAAAATATCATTTATTAGAGAGATAGAGAGAGGTAAGGAATGGGAGGTAGTGAAAAGTAGCCCACAGAGAGAGAGAGAGAGAGAGAGAGAGAGAGAGAGAGAGAGAGAGAGAGAGAGAGAGAGAGAGAGAGAGAGAGAGTGTTGTTTTAAATGTAATAAACGAAAAAATTTGGTAGGTTATAACACATTGGTGCTTATGTAATATCAACTGTATAGACGGTTTGAATAAGTTAAGAAATGGTATAAACGATACTTTGTTAGTGTATTCGTACGCTCTCAAGAGCGGCAGCTAGACGTCAGCTGATCTGATCACAGCCAAAAGTTAAACAAAAAGAAGTCAACAATACTCGATTTTTAAAACACACCCAAAATTTAAAATGTTATTTTCCTTAGTAAAATAAATTTTTGAATATACTTACCCGATGATCATATAGCTGCATCCCTGCTGCCCCGACAGAAAAAATCTACGGGAGGAATACGCCAGCGATCGCTATACAGGTGGGGGTGTATATCAACAGCGCCATCTGTCAAGTAGGTACTCAAGTACTCGATGTCAACAACGAACCAATTTTCTCCTCTGTCCCACTGGTTCTCTATTGGGGAGGAAGGGTGGGTCCTTTAATTTATGATCATCGGGTAAGTATATTCAAAAATTTATTTTACTAAGGAAAATAACATTTTTCAATATCAAACTTACCCGATGATCATATAGCTGATTCACACCCAGGGGGGTGGGTAGAGACCAGCATAACAAGTTGACATTATGAGCTAAGTATTCCGTATTTTATTTTAGCAGTTATTCAAAATAACAAGCATAAAATAAATAAGTACCTGGTAAGAAAGACGACTTGAACAATTACTCTGCCTTTTTAAGTACGTCTTCCTTACTGAGCCTCGCGATCTTCATAGGATGCTGAGCGACTCCTAGGAGCTGAAGTATGAAGGGTTGCAACCCATACTAAAGGTCCTCATCAAAACCTTTAATCTAGGCGCTTCTCAAGAAATGATTTTGACCACCCGCCAAATCAAGTAGGATGCGAAAGGCTTCTTAGCCTTCCGGACAACCCAAAAATATTTCAAGAGAAAGATTAAAAAGGTTCTGGAATTAGGGAATTGTAGTGGTGGAGCCCCCACCACTACTGCACTCGTTGCTACGAATGGTCCCAGAGTGTAGCAGTTCTCGTAAAGAGACTGGACATTCTTAAGATAAAAGATGCGAACACTGATTTGCTTTTCCAATAGGTTGCGTCGAATATATTTTGCAGAGATCTATTTTGTTTAAAGGCCACGGAAGTTGTGACAGCTCTAACTTCGTGTGTCCTTACCTTCAGCCAAGCTTGGTCTTCCTCATTCAGAAGGGAATGAGCCTCTCGTATTAACAGTCTGATAAAAATAGGATAAAGAATTCTCTGACATAGGCAAAGATGAATTCTTAACTGAACACCATAAAGCTTCAGACGGGCCTCGTAAAGGTTTTAAAATAGAACTTAAGAGCTCTTACAGGGCATAATACTCTTTTTAGTTCATTTCCAACCATACGATAAGTTAGGAATATCGAACGATATTGGTCAAGGCCGAGAAGGCAGCTCGTGTTTGGCTAGAAAACCAAGATGAAGAACATGTAGCCGTTTCGGATGAGAATCCGATGTTCTTGCTGAAGGCATGAATCTCACTGACTCTTTTAGCTGTGGTTAAGCATATCAGGAAAAGAGTCTTAAAGGTGAGATCTTTCAGGGAGGCTGATTGAAGTGGTTCGAACCTGTCTAACATAAGGAATCTTAGAACCACGTCTAAATTCCAACCAGGTGTAACCAAACGACGCTCCTTCGTGGTCTCAAAAGACTTAAGGAGGTCCTGTAGATCTTTATTGTTGGAAAGATCTAAGCCTCTGTGACGGAAGACTGATGCCAACATGCTTCTGTAACCCTTGAGTGGGAGCTGAAAGAGATCGCTCTTTCCTCAGTTATAAGAGGAAGTCAGCTATATGAGTTACAGAGGTACTGGTCGAGGATATGGATACTGACTTGCACCAGTTTCGAAAGATTTCCCACTTCGATTGGTAGACTCTAAGGGTGGATGTTCTCCTTGCTCTAGCAATCGCTCTGGTTGCCTCCTTCGAAAAACCTCTAGTTCTCGAGAGTATTTCGATACTCTGAAGGCAGTGAGACGAAGAGCGTGGAGGCCTTGGAGTACCTTCTTATGAGTGGCAGACGTAGCAGGTCCACCCTTAGGGGAAGAGTTCTGGGAACGTCTACTAGCCATCGAAGTACCTCGGTAAGTTATTCTCTCGCGGGCCAGAGGGGAGCAATTAGCGTCCACTTGTCCCTTCGTGAGAGGCGAACTTCTGCAGTACCTTGTTGACAATCTAGAACGGAGGGAATGCATATAGATCTAGATGAGACCAATCAAGTAGAAAGGCATCTAAAAAAACTACTGCTGGGTCCGGGATAGGTGAGCAAAGTATTGAGAGCCTCTTGGACATCGAGGTTGCGAAGAGATCTATGGTTGGATGGCCCCAGGAGACCCAAAGTCTCTTGCATACATCCTAGTGGAGGGTCCAATATGTTGGAATTATTGTCCCTTCCTACTGAGGCAATCTGCTAAGACATTCAAGTTGCCTTGGAAGAAACTGTTACTAGTGAAAAGTCTAGACCTGTTGAACAGGAGAGGAGGTCACTTGCGAACTCGTACCATGTCAGAGAGTAGGTCCCTCCTTGCTAGGAGATGTACATCAAAGCAGGGAGTTGACCGTGTTCACCTCCACTACTTTGCCTTGAAGGAGAGACCTGAAGCTTTTCCAGGTCAGACGTACTGCCAGAAGCTTCTTGCAGTTGAAATGCATTGTCTTTTGACTCGAGTTCCATAATCCCGAGCATTCCCTACCGCCTAAGGACGCACCCCAGCCTACGTCCGATGCGTCTGAGAAGAGAACGTGGTTGGGAGTCTGAACAGTCAGGGGAAAACCCTATCAAAGGTTGATAAAGTCCTTTCATCCAGTCAGACCAGACTTATCTTCCGGAAACCGGGATCTAGACCGCTTCTAGCGTCTTGTCCTTTTCCAGTGAAGAGCTAGATGAAACCGAAAAGGACGGAGGTGTAGTCTTCCAAGTGCCACCAAAGAACCACGGATGACAGTGTCTTAACCAGACTCATCCACAGCCTGACAGGGCCGCGTTCCTTCTTCAGCATCTTCTGGATGGATAGCAGGGTTGGGGGTTGATCGTCTTGTTCAGCCATGTCCTCATCAGAGGGTTCCTCATCCGAAACTGATGAGGAAACGGCAACGGAGTGGGCAACGTCTGACTCGCTGAATCCGGTCGCACTGGTGGATGCGTGACGGAGCCGGACACAAGATCATGGTACTGCTGCAAAGTCTGTGAACTGTCAACCATGGGGAAGCGAGGAAGTACAGCGACAACCCGAAACTGTCTAGACTGTCTGGGTTGTGCAGACAACCCCTATCGGGTTGCTGAGGTTGCCACACTGCGTCACAACAAGTCACCTCTGCTGGTTGTTGAACGTCTTCCTAGTGACACACTGAATGTCCACAACCACCTCCGAGAGTCGCTAACGTTAACGTGCGACTGGCAACCCACACTGGGTCGCACCGGAGGAGGAATCATCTCAACTGGCGGACGTGAGTAGGAAATCTCAGCGTCAACAGGGCGTACAACCAACCGGTAGGAAGGTTGTTGGCAAGAAGGTTCTTCTCCGTAAAAAATCCTCTATCAAGGACTAAGCTTGGACTGCATGTCTTGCAACAAAGCCCAAGGTCTATGGGAGCAGGTGTGGCAACAGACGGGATAGCGACTGAAGCGGAACCATTTACCCTCCCTGGAAGCATGTTATGCTTTAATTAAAGTCCATAGGAGGCTAAGCAGCTTAAGGCTCCTCTCCAAATGACAGAGTCCTCAAAGGAGTATCAGAAGGAGGGAGAACAGCACTTTCTCATCTACAGGAACCATGTCCGAGAAAAGCTAGGTATCTCAGTGAGGGTTTCACTGGTGCATAAGCAGCAGACCAGAAGGCAACGTTATGAAACTGCCTGACAGTCTGTGAACTGTCAAAAACTGAACTGTCAACCACAACAGGAGCGTGAGGACATACAGCACTGGTGTATTAGTAGCAGACCAGAAGGCAACGTCATGTAACTGTTTGACAGTCTGTGAGTTGGCAACAACCAAAGTTGTGTGGGGAAGCCTCAACTCCTGACTGACTAGTTTGCTGCGGGCGAGTGGCGGTAACCACAGTGTGTTGCGGAGGCTGACACACCGTGTCAAAACACGGCAACTTGTGGTAGCTCACGCACGGCAACGGAGTGCTCCGTGTGTCTGTGGGAGTCATCATACATCTGGCAGGGTTGACTGTGCATGGGTGGAGGAGCTCTCACAACAAGAGTGTGGGAGCAGGCAGCCATGCCGGGCGCACAACCGTGGTAGGCTGTAGGCCCACGGGTGTATCGTCAACCTTCTCCGTAGTCGGAGTGTGGGAGCTGGCAACAACAAAAGCGGAGTGTTGGTGAGTGGGAGGGACTGCCGTGGGTTGCGGAGCATGCCGAGTGGGGTGCGGAGCATGCCGCATGGGTTGCGGAGCATGCCGCATTGTGTCAAAACACGGCAGCTCTACAGCACCTTCCCACTGCTGATGCGGTAGCTCACGCATGTCAACGGAGGGTGCAGCATGAACATGCGTCTGGCAGGGTTGACTGCGCATCGGAGGTGGAGCTCTCACAGGTGGAGTGTGGGAGCAGGCAGCCGCAGTATCTGCTGAGCACACAACCGTGGCAGGTTGTAGATAAACAGGTGCATTGTCAACCTTCTCAGCACGATACTCCTGCATGAAGGAGCAAGCTGAGACTGTATAGTCTGCAGCATGGACCACTAGGGTCTATAAAAGACGGCAACAAACGGAGCTACTGTCCGTTGTGACTGAGGGTCTAAAACAGCTGGTGCGGCAACAGACGGAGTTACTGCCTGTTGCGGTACCACCTTGCCTCTCTTGGGAGGTGTGCAGTCGTCGGATGACTGGAGCGAGTCCGAACTGACCCAGTGGCTACACCTAGGCAGTTGGACTTGCGCTGAAGGGACCGACTTGCACTTAAAGCTGCAAGATTTGGTCTATGGTTTCTACGAGAAACTTCTTCCGCAGACGAGGAATAAATGGGCTCTCTCGTCTTTATGTGGGTGGGGCGATCACGTCGGCAACGTGTGTAGATACACCCGAAACCACCGAGGGAAACGTCTGTTCGTCGATCAAGGCCTGTGGAACCCATAAGTCCTTCGACATTACTTCTCCCCTGGGCTTGGGAGCTTGTAAGAGGTATCGGACTAGGTGAACAACTGGCACGAACAGACGAACCTCGAACGCAACACTGTAACACTTTGCGCATATCACTTTATCACTTTTGATTTTCTGTTTGCACTTATGTCACTGAAATCGAAACTTTAAGTGATTTGTACCTGAAACACGCAATACTATCCTTCATTAAAAGGTAGTAATTGCGAAAACAGTTTTACAAAGCAACAGAAAAACATAATGAAAGATAAAGAATTCAGTGGCTGGAAAAGAGACTAAACACTAAATCAAATAACTACGTTTAAAATCTCTCACCGCATAAAGCCTGGGAACAAGAATAAAACTCTAGAAACGTTTTACCTTCTTCCCCTACAGCGACTAGGGAGAAGAGTGAAAAACGAGAACAACGTTACCCGCTTGAACGAAACGTTTATTCTCCTCTCTCTCCCTCCGTCTCTATCTCTCTCTCTCTTCTCTCTAGACTTAGAACCTGAGAGAGCCCAATTATATATATTGTTAAAAATGTTATTGAAAACATATTATTTGCTAAAGGAAACTGAAAGGTTTCCCAAAAAGTTCCTTTATTAGAATCAAAACCATTAAGCTAAGAAAGAATGAACGAAACGCTAGAATCGGTTTACTCTTACTGCAACGTGAAACCGTGAAAAACTCTCTCTCTATCGTAACGATAGAGCGCATGTTGAACGTTCTGAACGTCAACAACTGCGGAGACTAAACTAAACGTTAGTTCATCTTGAAAACAGTACGAGACTATCAAAGAAATTCTTTCAAAAACATTAAAATTCTTAAAAGGAAAATACGATATGACGGGCTCAATGTTAATTAACTACGGTTCCAAGTAAGGACCGCCTACTATTAGGAAAGGTCGCAAATAAACAAACATAAAAATTAATTTTTATAAGTTTATAATAAATGGAAAGTTAATCGAAGAGGCCTATAAAGGCGGAGAGATATAAAATAAATAGATCTATAACTCGTTAAGCAAAATTACCAAAAACCTAAACACACTTCCGTCTAAGGGAAGGGTCGGCCATTAAAAGTGAAAGAGAGTCCATACTCTCTTCGTCACCAACACTTCCGTCTAAGGGAAGGGTCGGCCATTTAAAAGTGAAGGAGAGACCATACTCTCTTCGTCACCATAATTAAATTCTATCCAAAACGAGTTCAAGTTTTGAAATGAAGATAAAACCCCCTGCATAGCGAAAGCTCAAAACTGGAATAGTGTACTTCACCAAATCGTTGTGAAAACAAATCCAGTTAGGGACGGCGTATTCAGTAGGTCTTGCCTGTGGCACGACAGAGGGAAAATTGGTTTGTTGTTGACATCGAGTACTTGAGTACCTACTTGACAGATGGCGCTGTTGATATACACCCCCACCTGTATAGCGATCGCTGGCGTATTCCTCCCGTAGATTTTTTCTGTCGGGGCAGCAGGGATGCAGCTATATGATCATCGGGTAAGTTTGATATTGAAAAAACAAAAGTACACGCTTTCTTAATGTGCAATTAACTATTTAAAGAGTAGCAATTTTCTAGAATAAAATGATGTTTCCCAAAAAATAGTGGTTTGCCGATGAAATCGGATGCCGTATTTTTAGCAACCATTGAAATGGATGTAAACTCGGCATAATTTTTTCGTTTCGTATTAAATTGACCTAAGAAAACTAATTTTAGTTTCTTCATCTATATGTAAGTATTTGTATAACACGAAGAGAGAGAGAGAGAGAGAGAGAGAGAGAGAGAGAGAGAGAGAGAGAGAGAGAGAGAGAGAGAGAGAGAAACAATGAATCAGCTGTTGTAATTGAATGCCGTGTTTTTATTTCGTGAGAATTTCATCGCCACGACTAACAACAACATACTGTACTGAACTTTACAGTATTATACAGACCACTGTAATATGATAAAATAAAATATTTGTAATAACCTATTTTATCTGAAATGGGGCTATTTTTTTGTTTAAAAATGATATTTTCATAATAAAATAAATTTTTGAATATACTTACCCGCTGGTTATATAAAAGAGCTGAAGTCCCTGACGCCAGGGCAGAAAATTCAAATCTCGCGCTATCGAAGATACGCCAGGTGTACCAACCGCACCCTAGCGGTAGAACAGGTGGAACTACACACCAACTCCAGTTCTTCCATGCCTCATAGCCATACCATAGGTAGTCTCTAGAGGGGAGGAGGGAGGGTGTTAAATTTATATAACCAGCGGGTAAGTATATTCAAAAATTTATTTTATTATGAAAATATCATTTTTAAATATAAAACTTACCCGCTGGTTATATAAAAGAGCTGATTGACACCCCTTGGTGGCGGGTCAGAGACAGCTACATACAGAAAATTCACTTAAGGGTTACATACAATAAACTTAAGCAGTTCTCACCTGATAAGGAAGCTGACAGCAATGATACTCTGCCTCATTTCGTCCGCTATCCTTAAGAGATCCAGTAATCCACTCGGGCTGAAAATCTCTAGGAGCTGTCAAACGGTACAAACACCTATAACATGACAGGACCTCCACCAATACCCTTGTTCCGGGTGCACTCAAGGAACAAATTGACCACCTAGCCAAATCAAAGATTGCGGAAGACTGACGCCCAATCTCCACAAACAACCATAACAAACGAGTTCCAAGAGATAGAAAAGGGGTATTAGGAAAAAAGGGAACGTAGTGGTAGATCATTCACCTACTATCGCATTAGCAGCTATAAAAGGACCCAACGTAAAAAGGTCCCCATAGCGAGTCTGAACATTCTTCAAATAATGGGATGCAAAAACAGACTTACTTCTCCAAAATGTTGTATCCCTCAGACTTTGCAGAGAACGGTTCTGTTTAAAGGCCACTGAAGTCGCTACCGCTCTGACTTCATGTGTCTTGACTCTGAGGAGCCTCTGATCCGACTCATCACACTGAGCATGAGCTTCTCGAATCAACAATCTAACGAAAAAAGACAAGGCATTCTTGGACATGGGCATCGAGGGTTTCCGAACTGCACACCACAGAGCGTCTGAGTTACCTCTCAGATTCTTAGTTCTGTCCACATAACACCGTAGAGCTCTAACTGGACAGAGAACCCTTTCCAAATCATCGCCAGCCAAATCAGAAAGGTTAGAAATCTCGAAGGATTTGGGCCATGGTCGAGAAGGGTTTTCGTTCTTGGCCAGAAACCCCAGTTGCAAAGAACAAATGGCTTTTCCATTCCGAAAACCAATGTTCTTGCTTAAAGCGTGAACTTCACTAACTCTTTTCGCAGTGGCGAGGGTAACTAGAAAAAGGGTTTTCAAGGTTAAGTCCTTAAATGAAGCCGAGTGTAAAGGCTCAAATCTGTCACTCATGAGAAATTTAAGGACAACATCCAAATTCCAGGCGATGGGAGCCGTTTGAATCTTCTTGGTCGTATCAAAAGACCTAAGTAAATCTCGTAGATCCTTATTATCAGAAAGGTCTAGGTTCCTGTGTCGAAAAACCGTCGCCAACATACTCCTGTAACCTTTAATAGTTGATGACGAGAAGTTATGCTTAGTTTTAAGGTCCAAGAAAAAATCTGCTATTTGGGAAAGCGATGTACTGGAAGAGGAAATCGCGTTAGTTCTACACCATTCCCTGAACAACTCCCACTTGGACTGATACACCCTGATGGTTGAAGACCTTCTTGCCCTTGCAATTGCCTTGGCTGCCTTCTTCGAAAATCCTCTAGCTCTAGCGAGTTTTTCGATAGTCTGAAGGCAGTCAGACGTAGAGCTCGGAGGTTTTGATGATTTCGGGCCAAGTGAGGTTGTCTGAGAAGATCGGGTCTCATGGGAAGGCTTCTCGGGACATCCACCATCCATTCCAGTACCTCTGGAAACCAGCTCCTTGACGGCCAGAACGGAGCTATCAGTGTCATTCTGGTCTCCTCGTGTGAAACGAACTTCTGAATCACTTTGTAAAGGATCTTGAACGGAGGAAAGGCATAAACCTCCATGTGTGACCAGTTCATCAGAAAAGCGTCTATGTGAAAAGCTTCGGGATCTGGAACCGGAGAGCAGTAACACTCTAGTCGTTTGGTCTTCGCGGTGGCAAAGAGATCCACGAGAGGTCGACCCCATAACCGCCACAGACTCTTGCAGATGTCCGGGTGCAGAATCCATTCTGTGGAGAGAACCTGACCTTTCCTGCTGAGTCTGTCTGCGCTCACATTGTTGACTCCCTGGATGAACCGCGTCAAAAGAGTCACCTTCCTTTCCTCCGCCCAGATGAGGAGCAGTCTTGCAATCTCGAACAGAGGCCAAGAGTGGGTCCCGCCTTGTTTCGCAATATAGGCCAGAGCTGTCGTGCTGTCCGAATTGACTTGGACTACCTTGCCCCTGATCTGCTTTTCGAAGCCGATGAGAGCCAGATGAATAGCTAAAAGCTCTTTTTGATTGATGTGGAGAGAGGTTTGCTCCACCGTCCAAGTCCCCGAAAGTTCCTGCTTCTCTAGAGTGGCTCCCCACCCCGAGTTGGAGGCGTCGCAACACAACACGAGGTTTGGGTTCCTCTGAAGTAAAGACAAGCCTTCTTTCAGTCTGGGCTCGTTGTTCCACCATTGAAGATGAGACTTGATGGAAGTCGAGATGGGAATGCAATCCCTGTCGAGGTTGTCCCCTTTCTTCCAATGGCGGTTGAGATGAAACTGAAGAGGACGCAAGAACAACTTCCCCAGGGTCACGAACTTCTCTAACGACGAGAGAGTCCCCAGAAGACTCATCCAATCTCTGACGGAGCAAAGATCTCTCTTCAGGAACGTTTGTACTTTTAGGAGGGCTGCTTGGATTCTCACCGACGACGGAAAAGCCCGAAAACTCCGACTGTGAATCTCCATCCCCAAATAAAGAATCTCCTGGGATGGAATGAGTTGTGATTTTTCCGAGCTCACCAGGAGACCCAGTTCTCTGGAGAGATCCAAAGTCATCTTGAGGTCCTTCAAACAACAATCGGCTGAGGAGGCTCTTATCAGCCAATCGTCCAGATACAGAGAGGCCCTGATTCCCCTCGAATGCAGCATGCTTGCCACGTTCAGCATGATCTTGGTGAACAATAGAGGAGCCGTGCAGAGTCCGAAACAAAGAGCCCTGAACTGGAAGACCTTGTTTCCGTCCATGAACCTCAGATAACGTCTGCAGCTGGGATGAATCGGAAGGTGGAAATAGGCATCCTGAAGATCTAAAGAGACCATCCAATCGTCCTTCCTCACAGCTGCCAGAACTGTTTTCTGAGTCTCCATGGTGAACGTCGAGTTTTGGACGTAACCATTGAGCACACTTACGTCCAGAACCGGTCTCCACCTCCCGGAACTCTTGGGTACTAGAAAAAGGCGGTTGTAAAACCCCGGAGACGTAACATCTTGCACTTCCTCTATTGCTCGTTTCTCTAATAAAAGAGACATCTGTAGAAGCATGGCTTGTTTCTTGGGACCCTCTCTTTATTTGGGCGAAAGATCCACTGGATCTGTGACTAAAGGAGGATTGGTCAGGAAGGGGATCTTGTAGCCTTCCTTTAACACCTGGACGGACCAGGGGTCCGCTCCATTCCTCTCCCAAGCCTCCCAAAAGTGAGTCAACCTGGCCCCCACTGCTGTCTGAAGGAGAGGGCAGTCAGACTTTACCTCGGCCGGACTTGCCCCCTCTGCCTCTAGGTTTCCTTCCTTCTGGTTTAAAAGAGCCTCTTCCAGAGGGCTTCCCACGAAAGGACTGAGGACGAAACCCAGAAGATTCCTTAGGTTTTCGAGAGGAGAATGACGGAGGCAAAACTTTCCTAGTCGAATGAGTAACTAAGTCATGTGTGGCCTTCTGAGTGAGAGCAGTAGCCACCTCGCCCACTAATTCCTGAGGAAATAAAGAATTAGACAAAGGTGCGAAAAGAAGGCCTGTCTTCTGATAGGGAGACACTCCTGCGGAGAGGAAGGAGCACATCGTGGCCCTTTTCTTGAGAATTCCAGCTGTAAACAAGGCAGCAAGTTCGTTGGAGCCATCTCTCACACCTTTGTCCAAGCAGGACATCAAATGAACCAAACCACTAGTGTCCGTTTCCGTCATATCAGAGACCCTCTTACTCAAAGCCCCCAAAGCCCAGTCCAAAAAATTAAAAACTTCGAAGGCCCTGAAAAGACCTTTAAGCAAATGGTCGAACTCTGGAATGGACCACCAAATCTTCGTCTTCCTTAAGGCAAGACGACGAGAAGCATCTACCAAACTTGAAAAATCCCCTTGTGCAGACGAAGGAAAACTCAAGCCCAACACTTCACCAGTCTCATACCACACACTAGATTTAGAGGCTAACCTAGCGGGAGGAAAGGCAAAGGCCGTCTTGCCAAAAGCTTTCTTGGAGTCCAACCAAGAACCCATTAACTTCAAGGCCCGCTTAGAAGATCGAGAAAGAACCATCTTGGTGTAAACTGGAACCTTAGTAGCTTTACCTAAGATGAATTCAGAAGGCGGAGAACGAGGGGCCACAGGGGTAAAAGAATCCGGGAAAA
This sequence comes from Palaemon carinicauda, assembly GCF_036898095.1. NCBI lineage: Eukaryota > Metazoa > Arthropoda > Malacostraca > Decapoda > Palaemonidae > Palaemon > Palaemon carinicauda. The sequence continues at coordinate 83,320,099 of NC_090749.1, read as the reverse complement.
TTCCAGTCAAAATAAGCATAAACTTGCGAAGGTCCACAGCATGCTGATAATGCTTCTCCTCCTCATTCTCAGAGACTTCCTCAATAGGATTATCCTCATCCGACTTTTCCTCTGGTTCGTCTTCTGGCAGTGCAGCAACAGCTGCAGCCTGAACCGAAGGAACAACGTCTGGATGGGACTGCCTGTCAAGGCCAACATCTGAGTCAATTTGGTGGGGAGAAGTAGAAGTAGATTGATGCGAAACACGGACATGTAGACGATCATCCTCAACCAACAACTGCTTAGACCGCTTAGAATTCGACTGTTGTTGAACAGAAGAACGCTTGAAATCAGAAGGTAACTGTTGAAGATCGCCGCGAGGTCGCGTAAAGTCCGAGGACTGTTGCTGCGAACGATCAAAGTAGTCAGGATGTCGCCGCTGTAAACCAATGTTTTGACGCGCCGCGTCCAAAAGTTGTTGCCGCGGGCGATCCACTACTTCAAATTGTTGCCGCGTCTCGTCCACTTGTCGACGCCGATGCTCTTCCCCGCGACCAGAAAACGCAAACTGGTCAACCAAAACTCTCTGACGCGACTCATCAAAATCAACCTGGCGTTGAACACTGTGAATGGGAGATCGTCTAAGTGATAACTCGTCAAGGCCATATACCATCGAACGTTTGTGCGATAACTGGTCTGACATCGAACGCCCAGACACAACGCCAACACCTGGTTGATAAGAATCCATCAACGACGAGAGTTGTTCCTTCATAGACAAAAGCGCAGTCCATTTCGGATCAACAGAACTCCTAGAAGGAAGATTCGCACTAATGTCACCACGCATTTCAGGGGAAGAAAGCCAATCCGATGGAAGAGGAGGAGCATGAATAGTTACAAGGTCCGAATCGGAAGGAATCATATCCGCACGAACACGGTGATCTGAACGTTTGGCCGGAGTGCAAGCGCTGGGAGAACGGAAACGTTCCGGTGAACCCCACGAACTACATCCTGGCCGCACAGGCGATTCCCGACGCTGTGAATCAACATGGGAGCGTTTAAGCGGTCTCGACGCTCGCCGCCAGATCTCACTCCCCGACCCTTCATCGGAAGACGGGGATAACGTATGAACCTCACCTTTCCTACGATGAGGGTGAACGACCTGAGCTGCGGCAACAGGAACGTTCGAGGGGACGTCTGCACGATTGATGAAGCTTCTCGTTCCCTTAAGCCGTTCGACATTACTTCTCCCATGGGTTCGAGAGCTCGAAAGAGGTCTAAGGCTAGGTGAACGACAAGATCGTGCCGACGCACCCTCCGCAACACTAAACACATTATCAACACTTGTCACAACACCGAGAGAGTCACGATTCTTCGGTACCACATCAGACACTCGTGTCGACGCACCTTCCGCAACACTAATCACATTATCAACACTTGTCACAACACCGAGAGAGTCACGATTCTTCGGTACCACATCAGACACTGAAACACTTTCCACAGTTCCGATAGGATTACGGTTTTTCAATACCTTTAACTCTGAAAAGATAGTATTTCTATCGGCTGCTAAGGACTCAACTTTCTCACCAAGAGACAAAATAGCAGTAAACATGTCCTTCATAGTAGGTTCCTGATCTACCACCACAGGGGAAGGAACAGGATTAGGAACAGGTAAATTAGGTAAGGTTCTATCCACAGATCGGGAAGAACTACGCCTAACTCTATCTCTCTCTAATCTCCTAACATAACGATCGTAAGTAACAAAATCATCATTAGTTAAGGAAAGACACTCATTACACCTATCATCTAATGAACAAAATTTACCCCTACATTTTACACAAATAGAATGAGGATCAATAGATCCATTAGGAAGTCGTGTACGACAACCCTCACTAACACACCTACGCTGAGCAGGGGAGGAGTCGGCCATTTTAAAGTTAACGTGAGAGACCGACAAGCAAAAAGTAAGGGAAAAAACAATAAAGAAAATCTCAAACAAAAAGATTTCAAGATAAGAACCAAGGAAAATTAATCAACGATAGCTTAAACTCAAAAAAGAACGTTGTACATCACCAAACAACTTCCCAAGAGAGTAAAAACACGAGAGCGAACTTCTGTATGTCAGTCAGCTATGACGGCAGAGAGAAGAACTGGAGTTGGTGTGTAGTTCCACCTGTTCTACCGCTAGGGTGCGGTTGGTACACCTGGCGTATCTTCGATAGCGCGAGATTTGAATTTTCTGCCCTGGCGTCAGGGACTTCAGCTCTTTTATATAACCAGCGGGTAAGTTTTATATTTAAAATTTACATTTACGTAGGTAAAACAACTCTCTCTCGCTCTCTCTCTCTCTCTCTCTCGTAAATTGTTTTCCTGCTTTGCTACGTATGTATGATTTTATATAGATACGGTAAATAATATTTGTAATAACATATTTTCTAAAAGCTTTTACTGTAATATCATTATTTATCACTTTCATCATGCGCGTTAAATGCCTTCGTTTGTTTATTACGATCGAAGATGGAGCGTTTGGAAGTCCTAAGAAAAATTAAGTAAAACATTGGTAATAACAAAATCAACATACTGTACTGTATAATCAATATAATCGATGCAAAAACTAACCTATACACAGATGTGTACACTAAATGCGTTTGTTTCTTCATTATGATCAGAGATAAACGTAAACAAAACATTGGTTGCCATTTTTCATCGTGCTTTTTGGCGTGTTTAGGAAACGCATGATATAAAATCGCCTTTAATATTTGTGCCTGTTTTAGTTTAGGGTACTGTAGTACATGCATTAAGTGTTCTATTCATTAAAGGGTAGTTTGTTAACACTACTACGTACAAGGGAAGGTTTTAAAATTATATTTTCATTATAAAATAAATTTTTGAATATACTTACCCGGTGAATATATAAATAGCTGACGTCTCCGACGGCCCGACAGATTCCAAAAACTCGCGAGCGATCGCCATGAAGGTAGCGGGTGTGCCCACCAGCGCCGACTATCGGCCAGATACCGCATATACTGTACTTCTCAACCACTCCAGTTCTTCTCAGTCCGCAGGGTCTCTTTCGGGGAGGAAGGGAGGGCCTTTAATATTATATATTCACCGGGTAAGTATATTCAAAAATTTATTTTCTGGGCTCGAACCTGTGCCGCCCAGTGAATAAGCTCCATTTAGCACTTATTCTTAGGTAATTCACTGCTAAATATACCAGAGAAAAAATGTAAAGGAGTGCTAGGTTAACTAGCTCGCTCACCTATTGGTGTCGGTATAAAATTGGGCGTATAATCCAGAGGTCCCGCACTATTTAGATTTATCCACGACAAATACCCCAATAGAGGAGAGCCGTTCAACCTCACTCGGCACCACCAACTCTGCATCCGCTCGGAACCCAACTCCTTTTAGCACGCCTTGTGTGGTAACCCGCCTTTTTGTTGTGCTCTCGTTTTTGGATTATTTTCCATTGGATTATGGCTTCTTCGTCGGTTTCCCAGGAGACACCGTCTAAGTTAAGTACCAAGCTTGGTTTTACTGTGTTTTGAGCAACCTAGATCGTTTAATTTTTAAATTATAGGAGTTTATTCTCTTCGTTCATATCGATCTTGCTTGATTCCACTACAGTTGGTACTCCTGTTTTTGAGAGCTTTTAGTTTCACTCGCGGTGTTACTATGTGTATTATTTTTATTATTAAATATTATTTGTTATTGTGAATATTCATTATTAAGCGTTTAGAACCCTCGTGGTTCAATTTTAGGGCCGATATCATTTACGTATCGTTATGGCTGCCGACCTTCGTTGCTAGGCGGCAATGTTATTTTTAAGCCATCAGGTGTGTCTTTTGTGATTTAATTATTATGCTGCATGCCTTGCCCAAAAATTTCTATGTGTTTATTTATATAATTTTTAACGCTATTACTATTATAATGAATATTTGTGCCATTACTCCGTTTGATCTGTCTGGTTGGGGATCGTCAGTTGGTAGCCCTGCTGCCTCGTATCACGTGATCCTCCCCCACGCTCCCCCTCTCGCTAGGTGGGCGGCTAGGCTTCTCCCCCCCTCCACTAGGGGACCGTTGCCTTCCCTCCTTTTAGAGGGGGTAGTTCAGTGTTTATGGACTTTGTCCTCCGGGTGTCCCGGCGGGTTCGTCTCTGTCTAGTCTGGTTGGCCACCGGTCAACAGAGTTGGATCCCGGTGCACCCTATTTTATATTCACTTTTCATTCTGGCTTAGGTTATACGAAACCCTCTGGGTTCGGTTGGCGGTTCTTAGCTACAGTTCCGCCCCCCTATTATTTTATAACAGTTCCTATGATTATATATGATGATTATATATGACAGATCACTACCCCGGAGTCCCTATACGAATTGGTTTTGGATATACTTTTATTTCCCGGCCCGGGGCTTACCCCGCCCCGGGAAATCAGACACCATGTGTCTTAAATTCCTTGTTGTTGCATCCTTTTTTATGCTCCCGGCTCGACCGGAATGGATTGCTATACTTTAGTTTTAAGTTAGACTTATGTTTAGGCCCGGGTCCTCCGGACCCGCCCCTACTTAAGAATATTACAGTTAAGCTCTAATCTTGTGTTAGACCTATGTTAGGCCCGGGTCCTCCGGACCCGCCCCTACTTAAGAATATTACAGTTAAGCTCTAATCTTGTGTTAGACCTATGTTAGGCCCGGGTCCTCCGGACCCGCCCCTACTTAAGAATATTACAGTTAAGCTCTAATCTTGTGTTAGACCTATGTTAGGTCCGGGTCCTCCGGACCCGCCCCTACTTAAGGGAATTACAGTTTCTCATATACTATTCTTTTTATAGATGGTGCATTGTCTGACTCCGGCCTGTGCAGCTGTTCTGCATCAGCCTTGTGGCCACTCCGTCTGCCGATCTCACGCCCCTTGTGGTGTTCAACTGGAAGACGTTGTGGTATGGCACCCGGATAACTGTGTGATTTGTTTCGACCTCATCACTACCCTTGGATCTGACTCGGTGAGTCCCGTTGGCTATGTTGCCTTCTTATTTATTTTACCTTTTTTTGGTATACATTCACTATTAGTAAGATCTCTATGGTCTTGAAGGACCATTGGGAGTCTTCCCTTTTATAATTCCCACTATTATTTCAGGCATCCCCGGAGCAAAAGTCTGCGGCTCGGGCCACACTGAAGGTGTGGGTTGGTGGTTTTGCCCGGAATGTGAAGTCTAAGCGGCCGTACGTCCTATCTGAGGACTACTGCACCATGGTTTACCCCAACGCTAAGTCTTCAGCCGCTGTGGCTAGGCATGTGGCAGCTCCCATCATTGCCCACATTGATGCCACCATAACGGGTCTCATCGATCCAGAACAAGATCCATCGGACGCCCCCGGAGATCTGGAGGATAATGTTGCCTCCATGAACCTGGACGTCGAACCAATGTTATTGGACGAGCCGGATACAGGTAGGGTGGTAAGTGAGGCAGGTGTTTCCGGCGCTGAGATTCCTATCCTCAGCCCCGCTCTTTCTTCTTCTTCTGATCGCTCTTCCTTTCATGGGTTTTCTGGGGACCGTGATTCGTCTCAACGATCATACCCGGTCCCCCCCTAAGGATAAGTCTACATCAAGAACCTTACCCAAAGCTCGCAAGCCTCACAAGACTTCCCATAGCTCTAAGCAAAATACAAACCTGTCATCAAAGGCTTCTGGTTCCTCCTCTAAGTCTCACGACCCGGGAGTTCATTCCGCCCCTCCTGCTGCTAGCCCGGGCCTTTCCGAATCAGCCATGCTTCGCATCGTGTCGGAGATGCAGGCAAAGTTGGTTTCGGAGATGCAGTCTAAGATGGACACGATGTTCTCTAACATCGGTCAGAGACTTGGGGCTTTAGAGCAAGGAGCTCCGGAGAGAGTCCAAAGCTCTCTCATCCCGGATGCCTCTAAGCTCCCGCCGTTTGCCAAGAATAACCCTTGGCGTATGGCTCTTCATTCCCCGTTCTCAGACGGAATGTTGACTTTGGAGGGCCTTGGCACTCGTCCTCTAGAGGACTTTGAATTCTTTCCTCCTGGTCTGGCATTTCCATTTCATGGTTATGCCAGGCTTACCGAGGAAGCTTTAGTTCGGTTAGACAAGGTCCCCAAAGAGACGGTCATCTTCCCTAAAGAGCAAGCCCAATCTGTTTGGGCCAGATTTCTGAACGACATCGGCTGCACCAACACCATGCTGACGCCTTATAAAAGCTCTTTTACAATGTTCTTAATGGACAAGAACACCTTGACTCCATGCGTCAATAAGGTAGCAGAGCTTGCCTTCCAATATGCTCTGGAGGAGAAGCCCTTGCCTCCCATCCGAGAGGTGGATCCAATCTCCCTCCTTCTTCCTTCAGGCATTGAGTGTTGGGACAACGTCCATACCACCTTTACCTCTGGCAAGCTAGCAGCAGACTGTGCCTCAGTTATGTTTAGTGAGAGGCTTCCCCGTCTCCCGGAATCCCTCATTAAACAGGAATATGATTCCCGCCTACGTGTGGGCCGTACTCTGAACTTGGCCACATCCACGGAGTCGATAGCCTTGACTTACGATACGGAGAGTATTTTTAAGTCTCTCAACAAGGCTACATTACAATCTTTATATTATGACCTGTATGACTTCGCTACTGCTAAACGCAGATGTCGCAAACATGTCCTAGCTGAGGCGACTATTAGGCATGAACCTAATAAGCTCATCCGGTCCTCCTGTTGGGGTTCAAATCTCTTCCCCGAGGATCTCGTAGAGGAAGTCTTGGCGGAGGCCACTAGAGTCAATCAGAGCCTTAAAGCCCGTTGGGGTTTGACTCCTAAACGCAAATATGACCCCGCAAATTATCAAGCCCGGGGTAGGAAGAAGCTTCGTCCATATACCTCCACCCAGTTCAGGCAACAGCAGAGTGGTTCGTCCAACTTCTGGCTGCCTCTTCCCCCATCTCTTGTTGTCCCTGCACAGCCTTCCACCTCTCAGGCTCCTTCGGACGACTATGTCACCGTTCTGCTCCCTAAGAGCCAGCTTTCTGGTGCCTCCGCCACTTCTCCTGCCTTTAACCAGTCTTACGAGGCTCATAGCTCTTCCCAGAGTTATGGTAGAGGTAGAGGCTACCACCGTGGTTCTAACCAGAATAGAGGCAGGGGAAGATTCTTTTGCAGGGGAAAGAACTTCCGAGGCGGACGTGGAGGCAACTCCTCAAACCAATACTGAGGTGCAGCAGGTAGGGGGGAGGCTCTATGCCTTCCGCAACAAATGGAGGTTCAGTCCCTGGGCTTTCAGTATTATCTCCAAGGGACTGGGGTGGAGTTGGATTCAGGGGCCTCCTCCTCCGAACAAATTCCATCAACATTCCACTCCGGACCTGGTCGAATTTGTCCAGGATCTTTTGCAAAAGAACGCCATACAAGAAACGAAACACCTGAAGTTTCAGGGTCGGCTGTTCAGTGTCCCGAAGAAGGATTCAGACAAGAGAAGAGTGATTCTAGACCTATCCCTTCTCAACTTGTCCATTCAATGCGACAAGTTTCGAATGCTTACCGTCTCGCAGGTGCGGACCTTACTTCCCCGTGGGGCCGTCACCACCTCTATCGATCTTACAGACGCCTATTATCACGTCCCGATAGCGAGACACTTCCGTCCGTATCTAGGCTTCCGCTTAGGGGACAAAAGTTACTCCTTCAAGGTGATGCCTTTCGGGCTCAACATCGCCCCAAGGATCTTCATAAAGTTAGCAGAAGTCGCTGTTCAGGAACTCAGAAATCAGGGGATTCAAGTAGTAGCCTATCTGGACGACTGGCTCATTTGGTCACACACCTCCCAAAATTGCCTAAAAGCCACTCACAAAGTCATCCAATATCTTCAATCTCTAGGCTTCCAGATCAACTTCAAGAAGTCCCGTCTTCTTCCAAATTCGAAGTTCCAATGGCTCGGCCTGCAATGGGATCTTATATCTCATACTCTGTGTCTTCCCAAACCCAAGAGGTTAGAGATTGCAAGGAACACCAATCGCTTTCTCAAAGACAAAGTAAGTTCCAGACGACTTCAAGAAAGGATTCTGGGATCCCTTCAGTTTGCCTCAGTGACGGACCTTCTTCTGAAGGCAAAATTGAAAGATATCAATCGTGTCTGGCGTTCGAGGGCGAACCGGAAGCTCCGGGACAAGAAAGTCCGCCTTCCTCCCATTCTACGGGAAAGACTTCTTCCTTGGACAACAGCCAACAGTCTGTCAAAGTCAGTTCCCCTTCGATTTCCGCCTCCGAAGATAATCATTCACACGGACGCATCCCTTTCAGGTTGGGGAGGCTATTCTCAGCTCCAGAAAGTTCAAGGTCTTTGGTCTCCCTTGTTCTGCCAATTTCACATCAATGTGCTGGAAGCCATGGCAGTTCTTCTAACCCTGAAACGTCTCGCTCTACCCAAGAGACAACACCTTCGTCTGGTCCTCGACAGCGAAGTGGTGGTCCGCTGCCTCAACAGAGGCGGGTCAAAGTCAGGGCCTCTGAACCATGTTCTAGTAGCCATATTCTCCCTAGCAGCCTCGAACCGTTGGCATCTTTCAGCTGTCCACCTGGCGGGAGTCCGGAATGTAGTGGCAGACGCCCTGTCCCGGACCTCCCCTCTAGAATCGGAATGGTCACTCGATCCAAAGTCATTTCAGTGGATTCTCTCTCGGGTCCCCGGTCTCCAAGTGGACCTCTTCGCCACAGAGTCCAACCACAAATTGAGAGTATATGTGGCTCCCAATCTAGACCCTCAGGCTTACGCCACAGACGCCATGTCACAGAATTAGGACATCTGGGAAAAGATTTATCTTTTTCCCCCGGTGAATCTTTTACTGAAGGTTCTAGACAAACTGAGATCCTTCAAGGGACAAGTAGCCTTGGTCGCTCCCAACTGGCCCAAGAGCAATTGGTATCCTCTCCTGCGAGAGTTGGGACTATATCCTCACCCGATACCCAATCCGGTTCTGTCTCAGATAGTACAAACACGCGTTGTGTACGCTTCCTCAAACATTCAGAGCGCCCTAACTTTATGGACTTTATGAAGTTTGCGGCCATGCATGGTGCCAATATTGATCCCCAAAACACCCTGTTCCTAGAATCAGATAAACGGGATTCCACTATCCGTCAGTATGACTCTGCGGTTAAAAAGTTGGCAAAATTTTTTATAGACTCAGACGTGCTCTGTATGAACTTGAACCTTACGGTCACTTTCTTTAGATCTTTATTAGAATCAGGTCTGGCAGCCAATACTATCACCACTATTAAATCTGCTTTGAAAAAGATCTTCCTAGTGGGCTTTAACATAGACTTAACCGACTCTTTGTTAGCTTCAATTCCAAAAGCTTGTGCCAGACTGAAACCGGTTACTCGTCCTACCCCGGTGACCTGGTTCCTTAATGATGTACTCAAATTGGCTTCTGACACCATTAACAGTTCGTGTGATTACATTCCCCTTCTCAGGAAAACACTTTTCCTGGTGAGCTTGGCTTCCGGGGCAAGAATTTCTGAACTGGCAGCCTTGTCGAGAGACCCGGGTCATATTGAGTTCCTTCCTTCGGGAGAGGTCCTTCTTTCACCTAACAAATTCTTTTTGGCTAAGAATGAAGACCCTCAGAACAGATGGTCCTCCTGGAAAATCGTCCCTCTTACACAAGATCCGTCTCTGTGCCCTGTTACTACTCTTAGGTCTTATTTATCCCGGACCTCCTCTATCTCCTCGGGGCCTCTATTCGTTAGAGAACAAGGTGGTACCATTACCATTAAAGGGATCAGGCAACAAATTTTGTATTTTATTAAACAAGCTAGCCCTGACTCTTTTCCTCTTGCACATGATATCAGAGCGGTTGCTACTTCGGTGAACTTTTTTCACCACATGAATTTTACGGACCTTTCCAGGTATACAGGGTGGAAATCACCGTCAGTGTTCAAGAAACACTACCTTAAACATTTAGAAGCCTTAAAATTTTCTACAGTAGCTGCAGGGAGCGTAGTTACTCCCAGGTAACTTACAGGTTAATTCCTTGTCTCTTTATCTCTCCCTCTTACCTGCCTCATTTATACCCTATTTATATTCGTTGGTCTCGCACCTGATTACTGTTATTATATTTGTTAATTTTTAACTCCTGAGTATCTGTATATGTTATCACTCACGGCATTATTATACCTTATTTTGTCAATTGTTCTACCAAGTGGATTTATGTTCATTTTAAGATACCCTTATATTTATTTGTGGCACTCATCTCTGATTAAAGCAACTTGTTTTTCCCTTACGCTTATGTCTTTTCCTTTATTTTGCAAGTTTGGTGACATTTCTCTTGTACATATTCACTGGGCGGCACAGGTTCGAGCCCAGAAAAGGGATTTTGACGTAGGAAAAATCTATTTCTGGGCGAGGGACCTGTGCCGCCCAGTGAACCCTCCCAGCTCCTCTCCCTTGGAGTCCCCAAACTTTGGGTGCTAAGGAGTTGGGTTCCGAGCGGTGTCTCCTGGGAAACCGACGAAGAAGCCATAATCCAATGGAAAATAATCCAAAAACGAGAGCACAACAAAAAGGCGGGTTACCACACAAGGCGTGCTAAAAGGAGTTGGGTTCCGAGCGGATGCAGAGTTGGTGGTGCCGAGTGAGGTTGAACGGCTCTCCTCTATTGGGGTATTTGTCGTGGATAAATCTAAATAGTGCGGGACCTCTGGATTATATGCCCAATTTTATACCGACACCAATAGGTGAGCGAGCTAGTTAACCTAGCACTCCTTTACATTTTTTCTCTGGTATATTTAGCAGTGAATTACCTAAGAATAAGTGCTAAATGGAGCTTATTCACTGGGCGGCACAGGTCCCTCGCCCAGAAATAGATTTTTCCTACGTCAAAATCCCAACTGTTGGGTATTTAAGAGCCTGTAAGTTCATTAGATAGATAAAAAAGACCGAGAGCACAACAAAACAATTCAACACTTTGTATTCCAAAAAGAAGGATGTTGTTCAGATGGCGCTCGCGTCGTGGCGATGGTGGTTGGCTAGGACCTTTGTATCGGCCCATCCCTTTGACGAAGGAATTAACTAAATGGAAGACAACCTGTGAATAGTGGTTTTCACGCGCCTTTGCTTTATACACGACACCCAAAAGGTGCTCGCGCGAGGGTAGTAACCTCAGCATTCCATGCTTTTTTCTTTCTCTGGTATAATTGGAAGGTTTTATCAGAAAAGATATATAAGAAGAACTCTTTTCACCGGGCGCCACAGGTCTCTCCCCAGAAATAGATTTTTCCTTCGTCAAAATCCCTTTTATGATGAAAATATCATTTTTAAATATTAAACTTAGCCGGTGAATATATAAATAGCTGATTCACACCCATGGTGGTGGGTAGAGACCAGTATTATAACAATAAAGGCGTATATGCTCAAGAGTTTTTGACAAATATTTCATAAAAACAAACTTAAGTATAGGTACCTGGTAAGGAAGCTGACTCTGATGATTACTCTACCTCATCAGTCCGCTTTCCTCACGAAGCCCAGCCATCCTCTCAGGATGCTGAAAGACTCCCAGGAGCTGTTATATCCAGGGCGAACACCCCTATAACAGGACCTCATCAATACCCTTAATCTGGGCGCTCTCAAGAAACAATATTTTGACCACCCGCCAAATCAAAAAGATTGCGAAAGACTTCTTAGTCTCCCGTACAACCCAAAATAAGATTAAAAATTTCAAGAGTAGATTAAAAGGACATTGGGATTAAGGGAATGTAGTGGTAGAGCCTTCACCCACTACTGCACTCGCTGCTACGAATGGTCCCAGTGTGTAGCAGTCCTCATAAAGAGTCTGGACATCTTTCAAGTAATATGAAGCGAATACCGACTTGCCTCTCCAAAAGGTCGCGTCCATAATACTTTTAATGGATCTTTTTTGCTTAAACGCTACTGAAGTTGCTATCGCTCTAACTTCATGAGCCTTGACTTTAAGTAAATTACGATCCTTCTCACTTAAATGAGAGTGTGCCTCCCGAATCAAAAGTCTAATAAAATAAGACCACGCATTCTTAGACATGGGCAAAGAGGGCTTTTTAACGGAGCACCATAAAGCCTCTGAACAACCTCGTAGCGGTTTAGCTCTGGATAAATAAAATTTAAGAGCTCTAACGGAGCACAGCACTCTTTCAACTTCATTCCCCACAATCTCAGAAAGACTGGGGATTTCAAATGATTTAGGCCAAGGACGAGACGGAAGTTCATTCTTGGCCAAAAAACCAAGTTGAAGAGCGCATACTGCTTTATTAGCGGAGAAACCGATGTTCTTGCTAAAAGCATGTATCTCACTAACCCTTTTAGCCGAAGCCAAGCTCACCAAAAAAAAGTGTCTTGAGGGTAAGATCCTTCAGGGAGGCTGAATTTAATGGTTCAAACCTGTCTGACATAAGGAACTGTAGGACCACGTCCAAGTTCCAAGCAGGAGTTGAAATATGACGCTCCTTGGAAGTCTCGAAAGACTTAAGCAGGTCTTGGAGATCTTTGTTATTAGAAAGATCCAAACCCCTATGCCTGAAAAACAGAAGCTAACATGCTTCTGTAGCCTTTAATGGTGGATACAGAGAGGGAGCGACCGTTTCTCAGATAAAGCAGAAAATCCGCAATCTGCGCTACAGAGGCACTTGGAAGAGGAAATAGAGGAGGACTTGCACCAGTCTCTAAATACCTCCCATTTCGACTGATAGATCCTGATGGTAGAGGATCTTCTAGCCCTCGCGATCGGTCTACCTGCCTCCTTCGAAAACCCTCGAGCTCAAGAGAGTCTTTCAATAGTCTGAAGGCAATTAGACGAAGCGTGGGGAGGCTTTGATGAAATCTCTTTACGTGAGGCTGTCGCAAGAGATCCATCCGCAACGGCAGACTTCTTGGAACGTCTACCAGCCATAGAAGTACCTCTGTGAACCACTCTCTCGCGGGTCCCTTCGTGAGAGGTGAACTTATGCAGCACCTTGTTTAGGATCTTGAAAGGTGGAAAGGCATAAACGTCCAGGTGAGACCAGTCTAGCAGGAAAGCGTCTATGTGGGCTGCCTCTGGATCTGGAACTGGAAAGCAGTAAGTCGAGAGCCTCTTTGTCAGTGAAGTCGCAAAAAGATCTATGGTGGGTTGACCCCATGTCATCAATAGCTTCTCGCACACAGTCTTGTGCAACGTCCACTCCATGGAGATGACTTGTCCTCTTCTGCTGAGGCAGTCCGCCAAGACATTCATTTTTCCTTGCACAAATCTCGCCAAAGGAGAGATGTTACATGCCTTAAATGGAGTTCCTTCTGATCCGTGGACCAAAGACCCGAGCATTCCAGACTGTCCAGTGGAGCGCCCTAACCCAAATCCGATGCATCTGAATACAACACATGGTTTGGGTTCTTGATCGCAAGAGAAAGACCTTCTCGAAGTCCGATGTTGCTGTCCCACCAAGTCAGACATGTCTAGACTGAGTTGGAGATTGGGAAAGAGATACTCTCTAAGCCCTTCTCCTTGTTCCAATGGTTTAGGTGAAATTGGAGAGGGCAAAGGTTGAGTCTCCCCAGAGAGATAAACTACTCCAGCGATGAAAGAGTTCCCACGAGGCTCGTTCAAACTCTTACAGAGCAACTGTTTTTCTCTTGCAAGTGAAGAACTTTTAACAGAGCTTGTTCCATTCTTGTGGGAGACGAAAAGGCCCGAAAAATCCGACACTGTATCTCCATTCCCAAATAAAGAATAGTCTGGGATGGAGTACTGTAAGTTACGACTTCTCTACGTTCACTATGAGACCTAGCTCCTTGGTTAGGTCTAATATCCATTAGAGGCTCTCCAGACAGCGATTTAATGATGACGCCCTGATTAGCCAGTCGTCAAAATAAAGGGAGGCTCTGAATCCTCAAAAAATGTAGAAAGCTTGCTACATTTTGCAAGGGCCTTGTAAAAACAAGAGGAGCAGGAATGAGGCCGAAGCAGTGCTCGAAATTGGTACATGACTTTCACGTCCACAAACCTCAGATGTTGTTGAAAGTTTGGTTGAATCGGGATGTGGAAGTATGCATCCTGAATGTCGAGAGAGACCATCCAGTCGCCTTCCCTTACTGCTGCCAAGACAGATTTGGTAGTCTTCATCGTGAACTTTATCTTGACAATAAACACATTGTGCGCACTTACATCTTAAGTACTCCTGCAGTGAACGTGGCTGCCAGATCATTGGAGCCATCCCTGATAGCCTTGTTCCTGCAGTGAACGTGGCTGTCAGATTATTGGAGCCATCCCTGATAGCCTTGTTCATGCATGACATAATTGTACAGCAATACATTGACAGCTGGAGAGACCTTCTTACTTAAGGCTCCCAGGAACCAATCCAACAAATAAAAACTTCAAACGCTCGAAAAAACTCCTAACAGGAGATGGTCTAGCTCTGAAGCAGACCATAAAATCTTGGAGCGTCTCATGGCTAGACGACGAGGAGAGTCCACTAGGTAGTAGGTAGTAGGTAGTAGGTAGTAGGTTGGCCAGGGCACCAGCCGCCCGTTGAGATACTACCACTAGAGAGGTATTGGATCCTTTGACTGGCCAGACAGTAATGCATTGGATCCCTCTCTCTGGTCACGGCTTATTTTTTCTTTGCCTACACTTACACAGAATAGTTTGGCCTATTCTTTACATATTCTCGTCTTTCCTCATACATCTGACAACAATGAGATACTTAACACATCTTCACCCAAGGAGTTAATTACTGTACTGCAATTTGTTCAGTGTACTTTCCTCTTGGTAAGGGTAGAAGAGACTCTTTAGCTGTGGTAAGCAGCTCTTCTAGGAGAAGGACACTCCAAAATTAAACCACTGTTCTCTAGTCTTGGGTAGTGCCATAGCCTCTGTACCATGGTCTTCCACTGTCTTGGGTTGGAGTTCTCTTGCTTGAGGGTACACTTAGGCACACTATTCTATCTTATTTTTTTTTCTTCCTCTTGTTTTTTTGAAATGGTGTGTTGGGCAGGCTTAATAGAAGGGCCATGGATGCCTGGTGGTTTATCAAGAGGTTGTCTTTTCCTTTTTCTGATTATTTTTCTTCTCAAAACCATCCTTACTGTCCTCCCTTCAGTTGAAGTGGCTATCCTGGAGGGTATTTAGCCTTGCATGGTGTATCGGCTCCTCCATGTTGACCAGTATTTCCGACTTTTTACTATAGTCTATGGGTATCATCAATCACTTTGTTTATAATTCTGTACGTATTGTTTTTGTTATAATTCTTGTTAATCTAGTTTTTAAGTATGCTGTCTCTTTTTTATTTCTATTAATTCTTATGTTGTCTGGAGACATTGAGCGAAATCCGGGACCAGTACGTCCTAGATTTCGTCAATGTCGTCTTCTGTATTGCAATATTCGTGGTCTTCATGCAAATATCCAAGACCTTACAGTTGCGTCCAGACAGTATGATATTCTTTTGTGCTCAGAAACTTTGGTCTCTAAAATGAGGCACTCATCTGAGCTCCTTATAACTGGTTTTAAGAAGCCAATAATGTTGAAACGTGATGCCATCCCTAGGGCCAGGGGAATGGCGGTGTATAATAGGACCGAGTACCCTGCTTCTCATAAGTCCTGCTATCAATGTGGATGTCATGAGATTCAGGTAATAAAAGTTTGTGGCAGGCATAACAACTTTTATTTGTGTTCGATCTACCGGAATCCAGACATAGATGATTCTATCTTCGATTGTCTTCTTACCATTATGGCTAAGATACAAGAAGATGATAGAAAGGCTTCTTTTGTCTTTGTTGGTGATTTTAATGCTCACCATAGAGAGTGGTTATGTTCTATCTCTCCTACCGATCGCCATGGCTTAAGAGCTTTAGACTTTGCCTCTGAATCAGGCTGTGAGCAAATCATAAATGAAGCTACTCACAGGTCTGGTAATTGCTTGGACCTCGTATACACTGACTCCCCTGGCGTTATAACTAGTAAGGTTGGTTCTCCAGTCTGGACATCTGATCATGCCTTGATTTCATTATTAGTGAAGACTGAGCAGCCTGTCCCTGATATATCATATTCTTGTAAAATTTATATGAAATCCCAAGCAGACTGGAATGGGATTTTACATGATCTTTTGTGCTTGAATTGGTCACAATTATATAATAGTGTAGATCCTGTTGTCCCTTTGAATGAGAATCTAGTCAACATAATTGATAGGCGTATCCCTTCTCGCGTGCTAAGGTATCGAGTGAAGGACAAACCGTGGTTCAATGATGATTGTAGACGTGCTTATTTGGAGAAACAGGAGGCCTATCATTTTTGGAAGGGGAACAGATCAGATTTGACCTGGAACAACTATACTCAGCTTCGAGCTTTTGCTCAGAGAGTTTATGCCTCAACTGAAAAGGAGTACAATTTAACCATAAAAGAAACACTTTCTGGTACAACTCAGGAACATAAATGGTGGTCTACCCTTAAATCTGCACTCTGGTGTAGATGCAACAGTTCCTCCTTTACTTAAACCAGATGGCTCAGTCACTCACTGTCCAAAGGAAAAGGCAACCCTTTTGGCTGATGTTTTTGACAGTAAACAGAGTAATGAAAAACTTGAACTTCCTCATTCCTGTTTTCCTGAGGCTAAACTAACTAGTTTAGCTTTTTGATCTCGTGAGATTAAAGCTCTGTTGATGGACCTTGATGCTTATGGAGGTGTAGACCCAAATGGTATTTTTCCTTTGTTTTTTATAAAGACAGCAGATTTCTTAGCTCCAAAGTTATCTGTTATTTTGCGCAAGTTAGCAAGAGGAGGAGCTTTTAGCACTAGTTGGAGAATTGGTAATGTTACTCCTCTATGTAAATGTGTTTGTGGTAGCTCAAGTCCCACTGATTACCGCCCAATTTCCATAACTCCCATATTATCTAAAGTTTTTGAACGTCTTCTGGCAAAACGTCTTAATAGGTTTGCTGAAGGTAATCATCTACTCCCTAGTTTGCAATTTGGTTTTCGTAAAGGCCTTGGAGCATGTGATGCCCTTCTTACAATCTCCAATGCTGTACAGAAATCCCTTGATTGTGGTCGGGAAGTTCGTATGATTGGCCTTGATTTTAGTGCTGCCTTTGACCGGGTTAATCATGAGGCCCTTGTTTTCAAACTGAAACAGTTGGGAGTGGGTGGGTCGTTTCTTAGCATTATTATTGATTTTTTAAGTAATAGATCTCAAAGAGTTGTTGTTGATGGGCACCATAGTGATTATAGGAATGTGATATCCGGTGTTCCACAGGGTAGTGTTCTTGGCCCATTGCTTTTCATACTATATACACATGACATGTGGTTTGGCCTAGAAAACAAACTTGTTGCATATGCAGATGATGCTACTCTCTTTGCATCAATTCCATCCCCTGAATGTAGATCTAGGGTTGGTGAATCCCTTAATAGAGATTTAGCTAGAATTAGTGCATGGTGCAAATTATGGGGTATGAAGTTGAATCCTAACAAAACTCAAAGTATGATTGTAAGTAGGTCAAGGACGGTGGCTCCTCAACATCCGGATCTCAGTATTGATAATGTTTCTTTAAATATGTATGACTCTTTCAAAATTTTAGGTGTGATTCTCGACAGTAAATTTACTTTTGAGAAACATATAAGGTCTCTGTCTTCTTCAATTGCACAAAAAATAGGCTTATTGAGAAAGTCTTTCAAGATTTTCGGTGATCAATCTATTCTGAAGAAGTGTTTTAATTCTTTCATTCTACCTTGTTTTGAGTATTGTTCTCCTGTTTGGTCTTCAGTCGCTGATTCTCATCTTAATTTGTTGGATAGAAACTTACGGTCAATTAAATTTCTTATTCCTGATCTAGATATTAATCTCTGGCACCGTCGTTCAATTAGTTCATTATGCATGTTG
Organism: Palaemon carinicauda; assembly: GCF_036898095.1. Classification (NCBI taxonomy): domain Eukaryota; kingdom Metazoa; phylum Arthropoda; class Malacostraca; order Decapoda; family Palaemonidae; genus Palaemon; species Palaemon carinicauda. Next base: position 83,302,258 of record NC_090749.1, on the reverse strand, counting down.
CATAAGATTTTTCATAACTCTGACCATCCTTTACATTCAGATCTCCCTGGACAATTCTATCCTGTTCGTAATACTAGGCAGGCAGTTAATTCTAACAGCCAGGCCTTCTCCATCACGAGACTCAATACTACGCAGTACTCTAGAAGTTTTGTTCCAGCTGTTACCAAGTTGTGGAATGATCTTCCTAATCGGGTGGTTGAATCGGTAGAACTTCAAAAGTTCAAAGTTGGAGCAAATGCTTTTTTGTTGACCAGGCGGACATGAGTCTTTTTGTAGTTTATTTATGACATATTAGTTTTTGATGCTGTTAATAGTTTATATATGACATGTCTGTTTTGACGTTGTTACTGTTTTTAGAATGATTTATTGTTAATTTGTTCTCTTCATTTATTTATTTCCTTATTTCCTTTCCTCACTGGGCTATTTTTCCCTGTTGGAGCCCCTGGGCTTGTAGCATCTTGCTTTTCCAACTAGGGTTGTAGCTTGGATAGTAATAATAATAATAATAGTAATAATAATAAGAAGTCTCCCTGGGCAGAGGCAGGTACTCCCAAGCCGAGAACTTCTCCTCGAGCTTCTCCTGTGTCACACCAGACGCCCGAGCGAGAAGCTAATTAAGAAGGAGGAAAAGCAAAAGCAGACTTTCCTAAACTTCTCCTGGATTCCAACCAGTCTCCCAGTAAGAGCATGGCCCTCTTGGAAGAACAAGAGAGAACTGACTTCGTAAATGTAGGAGTCGAAGAAAGTCATGCCAAGAGTAAACTCAGACGGCGGAGCAGCCGTTACAAAACGAGTAGGACAAAATTTCCCTAAAGAAATTCATAATTAAAAAACAAGGGATTTTTGGACCACCCTAGGTTACTCCTCTTCTGAATGACTCCCCAAAGGTACATTAGTTGAAAGGGGGTCATCAACTTCTCCAGAAGGCACATCATCTGATAAATCTAAAGTCTTGCGAGAAGGAGATTTATATTCAGAATGACGTGAAGGAAAAGCCTGACAGGCTACATCAACTTGTATATGAACAGAAGTTAAAGTTGGAGGGTCGATGTCACGTTGTGACTGCAGAGAATGTTATTCTACTACACGTCGTGACAGAAGTAACTGACGTTCAAACGTCCCGTAGTAACAGCGGTGACTGCTGTCCGAAGCTATATCGTGACTACGATGACTGACCCTCGACGTCACGTCATGTCTACGGTGTCTACCGCTCAACGTCACGTCGTGTCTGCGGTGTCTGCAGCTCAACGTCACGCTGTGACTGCGGTGGCTGACGTTCAAAGCGATCAAAGTTACATCGAGATTTATGCGCCGCATCTCGTTTAACAGCAAAGCTGTCACTAGGGATAACGTCAGCGAGGCGTAACAAAGCTCGTCTAGAAGGTTGAAGACCCGAATCACGTATCCCAGAACCGTGACGTACAAAAAGCAAGGGATCCTTTCGCACAGGAACAGGATCGAAAGCTTCTATTAAAGAAAAAAGCTTTAACAGCATATCTTGCAAAACACTTAACTTCGGATCAACCTGTGACTGCGGTGGCTGACGTTCAAACGTCACGTAGTAACAGCAGTGGCTGCTGATCGATGCTATATCGTGACTACGGTGACTGACACTCGACGTCACGTTGTGTCTACGGTGTCTACCGCTCAACGTCACGTCGAGTCTGTGGCAGAAACGTCTGTACATGAACGTCATCGCTATGAACGGGACTCTTATGATGACTACAGCTAGGACGTTGAACTTGTTCTGAAGGAACTAATAAACGTTTCAACCGTCTCGAAACTTAACGCCCAGGCTTTTAAAGAGACGAATCATCGGAAGACGAGGAGAAACTTCGTCTCTCCTGTCTTATGGCAAGGACGTGCTTGACGAGCAACGTCTGAAACCTTTGAGGGAACGTCTGTTCGTTGGTTTACACTCCTCACTTCCTTAGGTCCTACGACATTCCTTCTCCCTGGTGCAGGGGAGCCTGAAAGAGGTCTCGGACTAGGCAAGTGACAAGCACGAACAAACGAACCCTCCGCAACACAGAACATGTTTTTTGCACTTACTTCACTGATATCGCATTTTTTAATAATTTCACATTAGACATGAATAAAACTGATTTCTAAATGAAGCACGCAATTCTCCCTTAAATCAAAAGGTTAGAATTGCGAAATGAGTCGTATAATGTAAGCACATTAGGACAAAATGAAACACACATGCAAAAATCAATAAACATATACATATATATCGAATAAAACAGAAATATATAAAGTTAAAAAGATCAGTAACTGGGGATGAGACTAAACACTAGTTCACTAAGGACTACGTTTTCAATCTCTCACCGTACAGTGCCTTGGGACGAGAATAAAAACTAAAACGTTTTATCCTCTCTCCCCGTACAGAGACTTGGGACGAGAGTAAAAAACTGAATCGAGAACAACGTTACTCGCTCCCAAACTCCTTGTACAGAGACTTGAGACGAGAATAAAGATCGGATCGTTCTCTCTTTCTCTCTCTCTCTTGTCACTCACAAGAGAATGGCCCACTCACCCTTCGTCAATAACAGGTTATTTGACTAAAGGAAAAAACTGAAAGGACTCAGAAATTGAAAATTAACATGTTCCTTTAAATTAGTATCTAAAAAACTTCAGTTTGAAAGAAGAATGAACAAAACGTCAAAATCGATTTACTCTTTCTGCAAAGTGAAACCATGATTCTCTCTTTCTCTATCGTAACGATAGAGCGCAAACTGCGTAGCATAAATAAACCAAACGTTAGTTCATCTTTGAAAAACAGCACGAAACTATTCAAAGAATAAATTTTTAAAAATATTTTCTAAAAATATTCATCTCATCACTCTTACAGAGCAACTGTTTTAATCTAAACAAAAATAAAAGTTGAATGGGCTCAACGTTGTTTAACTTCGTTTTCCAAGTTAGGACCGCCTACAAAGAATAGGTAAGGGCCGCATATAAACAAAAACATAAAATTTATCTCGATGTTTAGTATAAATGGAAAGCTAATCGAAGAGGCCTAATAAAGGCGGGTGAGATATAAAATATATAGAGGTAAATCTATAAATATCAACAATAATTTATAAAGTGATAAAATAATTACTAAAAGCCTTTAACACACTTCCGTACACTGAGGGAAGGGTCGGCCATCTTTTCTCTATGGAAAAACCAGAGCGAGATTAAAAAAGCAAGGGCAAAAAACTTTTCCTCTCCTTTCAAAAGCATTTCTTTTGAAGATAGTATTGAATAATCCAACACGGCGAAAGCAATAAAACCAAAACCAAGTACTTCACCAATTCGGTAGAAAACTCGAGGTCTAGAGCAAGCGGAACCAATGATGTCGGTGACACCGACAGAGAAGAACTGGAGTGGTTGAGAAGTATATGCGGTATCTGGTCGATAGTCGGCGCTGGTGGGCACACCCGCTACCTTCATGGCGATCGCTCGCGAGTTTTTTGGAATCTGTCGGGCCGTCGGAGACGTCAGCTATTTATATATTCACCGGCTAAGTTTAATATTTAAAAAGTCTGAATATACATGTCAAATAAATACGTAAATATGGTGTCACTACTTTGCGGATTTTCACCTATCGCGGTCGGGTCTGGAACCTATCTACCGCAATAAACGAGGGATCACTGTATCCCATTTGGACTTCTTTTTCCGTCGCCGTGAAAACCTCTCCCACTGGGAGTAGACCACTCCCTGCACTCACTACACTTATTATCACTATCTCACCGTTGACCTCTACAGGCAGGGCAAAGGGCATGAGGGTCTGTCTCGACCGTCGACATGAACGTTCCACAGGGGCTGTCGGGTAATCCAGGGCAGGTGCGCATGATAGCAGAGGCCAACTTCACACACAAAACTGTCAAAAAGAGAAAGCAAAAAAAAAAGCATTAATGGCTGCCAATGAGCGGCGAGGATGACAGCAGACACGTCCAACTACCATCCGAGCCGAGAGCAAAGTGAGTTCAAGCACAGGTGTGTGTGAGGGGGGGTAGCAAGTTACCCTCCCCTACCCTCGCTAACTAGCGGTGTGGGTAGTAAACCCTCGTTAAATTTTAATGGCTCGTCACTTTAGCTAAGCCGAAAGTAATAACCCCTAGTAAATAGTGTGATTTGAATTCCAGTTACGGAACAAATTGGGGAGGATGAAAAGCAGCAATGACCGTTCACCATCTGAGCCAAAAGCATAGTGAGCTAAATCACAGGTGTGTAAGTAGGAGCTTCAGGAAGCTACCCCTCCTACCCCCATGAACTGGTGGAATGGATAGTTAACCCTCGCTAAAATTTAATGGCTAGTCCTTTCAGCTTCGCCAAAAATAATACCCTTAATAAATAGCATAGGTTTGTATTCCAGTTACGGAACAAATGTTATTCTAATTATTCACTACTTCTCTTCTAGTCCAATTACAGTATTTCCTTTCCTCACTGTGCTATTCTCATAATTTATATATAAAAGTGCTATTCTAAGGTTGCTAATGTTATTAGATTATTATTTCAATTGTTCATTTCTTTTCTTGTCGATTATTTCCTTATTTTTTTCCCCTGTTGGAGCCTTTGAGCTTATAGCATCCTGCTTTTCCAACTAGGGTTGTAGCTTACCTTGTAATAATAATAATAATAATAATAATAATAATAATAATAATAATAATAATAATTATGGAATAATCCAATATCACACAACAAACATGTAACACGGCTCCAGGTAGTCAAGGAAGAAGAAACAGGAAGAATAAAACATAGATTCACATAGATCCCGACAGACACAGACACCAACTAAAGAAAATGCCAAATTGGAAAAGCCGCAGATCCCGATGAAGTCCATGGATACTGGCTTAAAAACTTCAAGGCCTTACATCCACGTATAGCAGAACAACTCCAGCATTGTATCTCAAATCACCATGCACCTAAATGGATGACCACAGGAAGAACATCCTTTGTACAAAAAAACAAGATTACGGGAAATATAGCCAGTAACTCAAGGCCTATCCCCTGCCTACCAATAATATGGAATTTACTAACAGGTATCATCAGTGAAAGACTATACAACTACCTAGAGGAGACAAACACCATCCCCCACAAACAGAAAGGCTGCAGAAGGAAGTGTAGGGGCACAAAAGACCAGCTCCTAATAGACAAAATGGTAATGAATAACAGTAGAAGGAAAACCAACCTAAGCATGGCATAGATTGACTATAAGAAAACCTTTGACATGATACCACACACATGGCTAATAGAATACCTGAAAATATATGGGGCAGAGGAAAACACCATCAGCTTCCTCAAAAATACAATGTGTAACTGGAATATAACAAATTCGAAGATAATTTGTATTTTTCCTAACCATACAAACCTTAGCTATTTACAGAGGGTTTACCTTTTAGCGCAGCTGAAATGACGAGCCAATAGTTTTAACGAGGGTTAATTACCCCCGCGCTAGTTAGTGGGGGGTGGGGAAGGGTAGCTTGCTACCCCTCCCCCCTCCACACACCGGTGACTTGCTTCACTTCACTTAGAGGTAGGACTTGACTTCGGGGTCAGGGATGGCGGGCACATATGTGTAAATAGCTAAGGTTTGTATGGTTAGGAAAAATACAAATTATCTTCGAATTTGTCATTTGTTCCGTAACCGAAATACAAACCACGCTATTTACAGAGGGTGACTTACCCCTTAGGAAGGGTGGAAAGTCCCCAGCCTTACTGACATCGGCTTGCCCGGGGGCTCGATCCCTCAGTGAGCAGCACTAGAGAGAGGGAGCCCCTGTACCTCACAAGTTCCTAGCATCGCTAGGAACGAGTAGCCTACATAAGCAGTGTGAGGAGGAGAGTGTGACTCGTCCTATGAAGTTGACCTTGAGACCTTCAGATAGGAATTCTAGGATAGGACGTTCCCCATACCACCTCGTCAGGGTATGGGAGACGAACAGTATTAAGCTTAATACTAGGAGCACAAAGAAGCATGGGTTACCTGCAGAGGTCGAGGTCAGCTATGCGAGGACCAGGATGCTGCTTCCCCAAGAGAGGGGAGAATGAAGAAAGAAGTAAGGGTCAGACATACTCTTTCATTCACGCAGACTAAGACCAGGTAACAACGCCCTCAACCTACTGCTACTTGTCCAAAAAGGAGTCTGAGGTTAGACCAGCTGTTGTGCAGCCACCACAGGGCCGATAGAAAACGTATCGAGGCTCCTGTGGGTCACGTCTTGCAGGTAGTGGGCTGTGAAAGTCGTTTGACGCTTCCAGACCCCAGCTTGAAGTACCTGTGTCACAGAGAAGTTTCTCTTGAAGGCCAGGGATGTAGCAATACCCCTGACATCGTGGGCCCGAGGGCGACATGACGGAGGAGGGTCAGGATTCAGGGCATGGTGGATAACCCTTCGAATCCAAGCTGAGATGGTGTTCCTGGTGACCCTCCTCTTTGTCCTGCCTGTGCTCACAAACAAAGCTCGCACATGAGGACGGACTGCAGCCGTTCTCTTCAAGTAGTGCCTCAGACACTTCACTGGACATAGTAGCAGCTGGTCTGGGTCGCTTGTTACAGAACGGAGACTCACGATCCTGAAAGAGTCGAACCGAGGATCCGGCACTCCAGGATTCTGAGTCTTGGCCACAAACTCAGGGACGAACCTGAACGTTACCTCCCCCCATCCCCTTGAATTGGCGATGTCGTACGAGAGACCATGAAGTTCACTAACTCGCTTGGCCGAAGCCAAGGCGAGTAGGAAAGCCGTCTTCCAAGACAGGTGGCGATCGGAGGCCTGGCGTAATGGCTCGAAGGGAGGTCTCTTAAGAGACCTGAGGACTCGAACCACGTTCCAAGGAGGGGGTCTCACTTCCGACTGGGGGCAGGTAAGCTCATAGCTACGTATGAGTAAAGAGAGTTCTAGCGATGAAGAAATATCCACGCCCTTCAATCTGAAGGCCAAGCTTAAGGCTGAGCGATAGCCTTTCACTGCCGAGACAGAAAGGCGCATTTCTCCTCGCAGATACACGAGGAAGTCCGCTATTGCTGGAATAGTGGCATCGAGTGGAGAGATACCCCTTCCACGACACCAACCACAAAAGACTCTCCACTTTGCTTGGTAGACTCCCTCAGAGGACCTTCGCAGGTGCCGAGACATTCTCTCCGCAACCTGTTGCGAAAAGCCTCTCTCCGCGAGGAGACGCTGGATAGTCTCCAGGCGTGAAGCCGAAGCGAGGCTACGGCCCTGTGAGGGACGCCGGAGTGGGGTTGTCTGAGAAGCTCGTGTCGTGGAGGAAGCTCCCTTGGGAGCTCCGTCAGGAGTTGCAGAAGGTCCGGAAACCATTCCGCGTGATGCCATAGCGGAGCTACAAGTCATCGAACAGTTGACCGATAGTCTGGTCCTGTTGAGCACCCTTCTCATCAGACAGAACGGTGGGAAGGCGTACACGTCGATGTTGTCCCACCGTTGCTGGAAAGCATCTTGCCAGAGTGCCTTGGGGTTCGGGACTGGTGAGCAGTAGCAGTACAGGGGCAGCTTGAAGTTCAAGGCTGTCGCGAACAAGTCCACCGTCGGGGAACCCCACAAAGTCAGGACTTTGTTGGCTATCTGAGGATCCAAAGACCACTCGGTACTGACTAACTACGAAGCCCTGCTCAGACTGTCGGCGAGCACATTCCTCTGGCCAGGAATGAAGTGAGCTGATAGTGTTATCGAGTGGGTTTCGGTCCACCTCAGAGTCTCTACTGCAAGATGGGATCGCTGTTGCGAAAAAGTGCCTCCCTGCTTGTTGATATAAGCCACTACCGTGGTGTTGTCGCTCATCACCACCACGGAGTGACCCGCCAGGGACCGTTGGAACTGCTGAAGAGCCAGAAAGACGGCCTTCAATTCTAGCAGGTTGATGTGTAGGCACTTTTCTGATTCTGACCAAAGGCCTGAGGCCCACTGGTTCAGAACGTGCCCCCCCCCCCTTCTTTTGACGCGTCCGAAAACAGAGTCAATTCCGGGGGGAGGACGAGAAGACTCACTCCCTTCCGCAGGTTCTCGTCGGCCAGCCACCACCGCAAGTCCGTCTGTTCCAGAGACCCCATTGGGATCAGAATGTCCGGGGAATCGGATCCTTGATTCCACCGGGACTTGAGCCGCCATTGAAGGGATCTCATCCTGAGGCGGCTGTTTGGAACCAGACGGGCCAGGGAGGATAGGTGACCTAAGAGACACAACCACGATTGGGCGGGGAGCTCTTTTCGCCTGAGGAAGGGTTCCGCCACCCTCCTCAGCCTTGCTATCCGGTCGTCTGATGGAAAGGCTTTGTGGAGATTGGTGTCTATTAGCATGCCTAGATAAACCAGTCGTTGGGACGGCTGCAGAGAGGACTTCTCGAGGTTTACCACGATCCCCAGATCCTGGCAAAGATCCAGAAGCCTGTCTCGGTGCCGAAGAAGGGTCGACTCCGAGTCTGCTAGGATCAGCCAATCGTCCAGGTAACGAAGGAGACGAATGTCGTTCCTGTGCGCCCAAGATGAAATCTGGGTGAACACTCTGGTGAACACCTGAGGAGCTGTGGAGAGACCAAAGCACAGCACCTTGAACTGGTAGATCTTGTTGTCTGGGCAAAATCTCAGGTACTTCCTGGAAGACGGATGGATTGGGATCTGGAAGTACGCGTCCTTTAGATCCAGTGTGCACATGAAGTCTTGTGGTCTCACCGCAAGTCTGACCATGTCTGCTGTCTCCATGCTGACCCGGGTTTGTTTGAAAAAGCTGTTCAGAGCTGAGAGATCGATGACGGATCTCCAGCCTCCAGTAGCCTTCTCTACAAGAATGAGTCGACTGAAGAAGCCTGGGGAGCCGTCCACGACCTCCTGGAGAGCACCCTTCTCGAGCATGGTCTCGACTTCGGCCTGAAGGGCCAGCCCCTTTGCCGATCCCGTGGCATAGGAGCTCAACGACACTGGATTCGCTGTCAGGGGAGGTTGAGATGTTGTGAACGAGACGCGATAACCTTGGCCGATCACAGAGACCGTCCAAGCATCGGCCCCGTGTTGCTGCCACCTGCGGACGCAACGCTGAAGGCATCCCCCCACAGGTGGACATGCAGGGGGACTGCCACCCCTAGGGCTTGCGGCCGCGGCCGCCACCCCTAGGAGTCTTGCCTCCCCTGGAGGACTTACCGCCCCTCTTGACCTTGGCTGGAAAGGGCTGGGGCTTAGACACCACCTTCCTAGCTGCCGGTGCCTGTTTGGGAGCCTTACGAGGCTGTTGCTGCTGTTGTGGCGGGGCTGGAGGCTAATAGGGCCGAGTTGTAAGGGTCCTATGGAGGAGGGAGTCCGTGCTGGATTTCCTCCACCTCTCAGCCGTTCGCTCCATGTCTTGAGGCTCAAACAGGCTCTCCCCCAGAAGGGAAGCATGACGGAGCCTACACACATCTACGGCGGGGACCTTCGGATGGAATCTCTCGGACACAGCATCGCGACGCTTCAACACCGAGTTGGCCCACAGGGTGGTAACCTTGTGCGCCAAAAACTCGATGGAGCGGGTGCCCGAGAGCAAGAAGGTCTCTAGGGCCTTCCTATTGGTCTCCTTGGACAAGTCCTTCGATCGCAATAGAATGCCCAGATATCCTAGCCAAAAGTCCAGCCATGAAGTGGCCTACATGGCACACTTAGCGACCTTCTCGTGGTTAAGGATCTCTGCCGCCGAGAACGACACCTGCCGGGCAGAGAGTTTCTCAAGGGGAATTCCCTTCGCCAGCTCCTCCACAGAGTGATGGAGAGGAAGAGCGAGGTTGTGCTCACCCAGGATCTCGAAATACCTCCTCTGCTGAAGGCGAGGAGGAGGGATGAGCTTGTTCCCGGCAGTGGAACGACTGGAGGAGGCAAGAAGTGCGAGCTGAGCGTTGGCCCTAGCCCTGGCACTCTTCAGCCCCCGAGACCAGGGCAGAGCCGCACTGGTCTTAGGGGCCTTCCGAACGTCAAACACTTCGTCCAAAATCATGTCTTTGCCTTCACGGGGGGCGATGACTGGATCCGTAATCCCGTTAAGTTGCCTTATCAGGCTTAGGACCTGCCAGAAGGCATGTTCAGATTCTTGCTGTTCTCCTCCCTGCGGGCTGGCAGCTAAGTCTCCTGCCCCAGGGATCTTTTCCTGGGGTGATACGTGGACATTCCCCTGGGTAGTCGTGGGTTCCTGACGAATCCTTGCAGAGGATTTAGGGACGGTCTTGGAATCCTTGGACTCCCTCCAGGGAGGGATACAGGATCCCAACAACGAGGTTCGAGGGGCACCTTCCTCACGAGACGATTCTCCTGGTGCCAAGGGGAAGACTACCACCGCACTGGACTCACCTGAGGACGGAAAGGCCTCGTCCGCGGGAGAAGGAGAGAGTACTCGTGCAGGAGAAGGGACCTTCGCGACCGACCTCTTGGGAACCAACTTCGCCCTGGGGGAAGTCACCACGAAGTCCACTCCTCTCTTTCTCTTTAGCGTAGGAGAGACAGCCGTTGGTTTGTTACCCTGGCGGCGAGTGCTGGTTTCATAACCCTCACTAATGCCCGTGCCAGAGGACCAAACCAAGTCTGTTGCTCCAAGGACACAGAGTCCGAAATCCTCGCTAAAGGGAAAGGGATCGGGCGATCCTTTGGAGTGGACACCACGGTACCTGCCTGAAAAGAAGGTGGGGAAGAATGATGTACTAACCTCTCCTCGTCCTGCACTACCAACCTGTGTTTGGATGGAGGTGATCCCGAGCGCCGTCTAGGAGCACGCGTTCCTGCTGCTACCACCGGCTGCGGAATTCGCCGCGAACGATGGTCGTGCGAAGGCGAATGGTCGCGCGGGAGCGCAGGTGGATGATCGCACGGGAGCACAGGCGAGCGTTGGCGCGACGGTGAGTGATCGCGCGAGCGCGCAGGCGAGTGGGCGCGAGGGTGGGCAGGTAAATGAACGCGTGTCCGAGGCGACGAACGCAAGCGTTGGCGCGACGGCGAGGGAACGCGCTGCCGCGTAGGTGAGGAAGACCGCTGGCGATGTAGATCCACAGGCGATCGATGACGAGCTGGTGAGTGCAGTCGCTCAAGTTGGCGATGGCGCGATGTGGCATGTCGACGCATTGGCGTGCGATGGTGAGCAGCATGCGCAGGTGAATGACCGCGTAATGGCAAGCGATGGCGAGCAGCATGCGCAGGTGAATGATTGCATGATGGGGTGGGATGGTGATCAGCATCCGCAGGAGGGCGATCGTGCAATGGCGAGCGATGGCGAGCAGCATGCGCAGGAGGGCGATCGCGTGATGGCGAGCGATGGCGAGCAGCATGCGCAGGTGGGCGATCGCGTGATGGGGTGCGATGGTGATCAGCATGCGCAGGAGGGCGATCGGGCAATGGCGAGTGATGGCGAGCAGCATGCGCAGGAGGGCGATCGCGTGATGGCGAGCTAGAAGCTGGCGAACCATGTTCCTTCAGGAGCGTTGGAGAACGTTGGCGCGCTAGCTGTCGCTGTTGAATAGGCGATACTAAGATCGCCTGTGCGCGCTGGCAAGCAGGTGAACGCTGGCGAGGAGGTAATCGCTGGCACGTAGGTGATCGCTGGCGAGCTAGAGATCGCTGGCGAGCAGAAGGTCGACGCGTGTCATGTGAAAGGACAGGTGGCGCGGCACGTTCACGAGCAGGAACTGGGAGATCGCTGGCGCGTTGGCGAACATGTGTTTTTGACACACGCGCAGCACGATGTTGCGTAGCCACAGGACCAGGCAGATGGTGAGCAGGGAGCTCAGCAGGAACTAAAGGGTGGTCAGAGACCGCAGGGCGATGGTCTTCAAATGAGCGCTGATGCTCGGAAGAGAGCTGACGAGCAGGAGAGCGCTGGCGAGGGGGGCGAACATCAGGAGAGAGCCAACGAGCAGGTGAGAGTCGGCGAGCAGGAGAGTCTTGGCGAGCAGGAGAGCGCTGAAGATCAGGAGAGCGCTGGCGAGCAGGAGAGCGCTGGCGAGCAGGAGAGCGCTGGCGAGCAGGAGAGCGCTTGTGCGCTAGCACTCCTCGCGTAAGGGAAGGATCCCTTAGCCCCGAAGGGACCGTTGCCCGTCGGGTGACGAGTTTTCCAGAAGGCGAAGATCTGGCAGGAGATGGTGAGTGGTCTGCAGAGAGGTTCAAGAAAGGCGGAGCTGTAGGTTGAGGCTGACGAGGAGAGTCCCGCCCCGGAGGATGAAGACCCAAAAAGGCGCCTCTTAGTCCCCCTGTAAGGGGAAGGGAGGCCCTTGTGGCGTAGCGGACGGTGAGCCTTACGGCGGAGGCGGCCTCGGGGAAGATCGTCGGGACCATCGGTCCTCCGAAGGGGAGTCTCCGTCAAAGCACTTCCCTCAGAAGGAAGCTGAGCAGCAGCAGAGACCGAAGGACTCACTTCCCCCCTCGAAGGATGTACGGAAGGGGGAGGAGAGCCTTTAGCACCATCATCCGCAACAGCACCTGCGGCGGATTGCCCAGCCACGTCGGAGGCCTCTGTCACCACGACGTCGACAATAGACAGAGGGCCTACCTCTGCTACCGCCGGCGACTGCTTAACAGCGGCCCCCAACGAGACAAGGTCAATAAGAGCGACCCTGGAGGGCAAGCCCTTAAGCCCCAGGGATGACCAAATCTGTAAAAGATCATCATTGGTTAAGGCATTATCAATAACCTCCCCCGGAGGAGGAGGGGGAACCGCCTCGCTATGGGAGGCGACGCCCTCTCCCCCCACCCAAGGTCGGGAAACAGAACAAGGGCCTGCGCTCCCACTCGGCCGACTCTCCTTAGGAGGCGGACGAGGGGGAGCTTCGGAGGAGGTTTGGGCGGCGGAAGAAGAGTCCCGAGAACCTTCCTCCTTCAAGGCTAACCCCGGAGGAGAACGGTCTCTCTTGGACTTCTTCTTACGCCGACGGCCAAACCTCTCCCACTGGGAGGCAGACCACTCCCTGCACTCACGGCACATGTTCTCCTGGTCATACCGTCGGCCCCGACATTGAGGGCAGAGGGTGTGCGGATCCGTAGTTACGTCCGACATGAAAGTCCCACAAGGACGACCGGCAACTCCAGGGCATGTACGCATTGTAAAGAAATAATAATGAAGGTCAACTTCCAACCAACACACACGCTGAAAAGAAAAAGCAGAAAATTAAAGGCTGTCACGAGGACGATGAGCAGACACGTCTGATCACCGCCGAGCCAAAAGTGAAGTGAAGCAAGTCACCGGTGTGTGGAGGGGGGAGGGGTAGCAAGCTACCCTTCCCCACCCCCCGCTAACTAGCGTGGGGGTAATTAACCCTCGTTAAAACTATTGGCTCGTCATTTCAGCTGCGCTAAAAGGTAAACCCTCTGTAAATAGCGTGGTTTGTATTTCGGTTACGGAACAAACAGTACTTACAAGCTCTGGAATAAGAATAGCAGAGGTTAATATCAGGAGTGGGATCTTCTAGGGCTACTCACTGTCTCCACTACTCTTCATAGTAAACATGATTTCCATGACAAAAGTACTACAGAAGATGGATGCCGGGTACAAACTCAAGAAAAGAGGCAACAGAATTAACCATCTGATGTTCATGGACGACATCAAGCTGTATGTTAAGAGCATCAAGGAAATAGACACATTAGTCCAGATTGTAAGGATTGCATCCAGGGACATCAGGATGGAGTTTGGAATAAAAAAATGTGCCTTAGTCAACATACAAAAGGGCAAAGTAACAAGGACTAAAGGGATAAAGCTACCAGATGGGAGCAACATCAAACACATAGAGGAGACGGGATATAAATAACTGGGAATAATGGAAGGAGAGGATATAAAACACCAAGAGATGAAGAACACAATCAGGAAAGAATATATGCAGAGACTCAAGGGGATACTCAAGTCAAAACTCAGCGCCGGAAATATGATAAAAGCCATAAACACATGGACAGTACCAGTGATCAGATACAACGCAGGAATAGTCGAATGGACGAAGGCAGAACTCTTCAGCATAGACCAGAAGACTAGGAAACATATGACAATATAGAAAGCACTACACCAAAGAGCAAATATGAACAGACTATACATAACACGAAAGGAAGGAGGGAGAGGACTAATAAGTATAGAGGACTGCGTTAACATCGAGAATAGAGCACTGGGGCAATATCTGAAAACCAGTGAAGACGAGTCGCTCAAGAGTGCATGGGAAGAAGGACTGATAACAGTAGACAAAGACCTAGAAATATACAGGGACAGGAGAATGACAAACAGAACAGATGACTGGCACAACAAACCAATGCATGGACAATACATGAGACAGACTAAAGAACTAGCCAGTGATGACATGTGGCAATGGCTACTGAGGGTAGAGCTCAAGAAGGAAACTGAAGGAATGATAATGGCGGCACAAGATCAGGCCCTAAGAACCAGATATGTTCAAAGAACGATAGACGGAAATAACATCTCTCCCACATGTAGGAAGTGCAACACGGAAAAGGAAACCATATACCACATAGCAAGAGAATGTCCGACACTTACACATAATCAGAACAAAAAGAGGCGTGATTCAGTGGCAAAAGCCCACCACTGGAGCCTGTGCAAGAAACATCAGCTAACTTGCAGTAATAACTGGTAAGAGCACCAACCTGAGGGAGTGATAGAAAATGATAAGGCAAAGCTCCTCTAGGACTATGGTATCAGAACAGATAGGGTGATACGCTCAGATAGACCAGATGTGATGTTGATTGACAAAATCAAGAAGAAAGTATCACTCACTGATGTCGCAGTACCATGGGACTCCAGAGTTGAAGAGAAAGAGAGGGAAAAATGGATAAGTATCCAGACCTGAAAATAGAAATAAGAAGGATATGGGATATGCCAGTGGAAATTGTACCCATAATCATAGGAGCGCTAGGCACTATCCCAAGATCCCTGTAAAGGAATCTGGTAAACCTAGAGGCTGAAGTAGCTCCAGGACTCATGCAGAAGAGTGCAATCCTGGAAAAGGCGCACCAAATAAGAAACGTGATGGACTCCTTAGGGGACAAGATGCAACCCGAAACCCTACACTATAAATACCACCCAGTTGAAAAGACTGTGATAGAGGGAAAAAAAATAATAACAATAATAAAAATAATAATAATAACAGAGTCCTATGTAAACTTGCATACCGGTCATTTATTCATCCTATTTCTGACTTATCAAATAACTCTCCAGATTAACAATAATATGGCAAATAAATTTCTATGTCGACAATTTGTGAGTCTGTCAATTACAACATTTGCTATGAAGGACAGACATTGGCCAGGATGTATTCTGTACTAAACGGCTATACTGTACTGTATAGGAAAGTGCAGAGTATCAGCTATATGTTCGGTTAGGTGGACATTGGCTGCATTAGGCTAAGGCCGGAGCCTTTGTAGTACTTTGGGACAGACCAGGAGTAATATTATGGGGTGTATGTGTGATAGTGGCCACCTGTATGCATGATGACAGCCAACTAAGAATATAACAGTGGGTAAATTTACAGTTTCATCCATTATGGGGAAACTGGAATAAAAATATATTTGTTGCATCAGAAATAGTGTAGTTCCAACGAATTTAACGTTTATTTTGACCGCAAACCATCCAATTTGGAGATTTACTAAGTTGTTCTAGAATGCAGAAAGACCCTACTTCATCCCAACAATTATGGGGGACACCAGGTGGGAACCGGGGTTTTGGGTGGGGGGGGGCGTCAAATTATATTTGCAATAAATGAATACTTATCCTTCCACCACCCCTCCCCCTATACCCCTATCTAGCCATACCGGGGGGGGGGGGGGGCTCCGCCCCCCCTGCGACCCCCCTTCGTCCCCCCTTTAAGGCCACAGTGATTTTTTTAATAGAAGACCGCATTCATTACCGAGGATGATTGATACGAGTTCTTAGAATTCTACATTCATTTACTATTGAAAATGTCATATGTTAATATTTAGGTTTACGAGGTTTGTAACATTAACAAGTAACGCTGAAACTAGCAACAAGCCTTTAGAATCTGGTTCAAGTAGCATTATGTTATGCAGAGATTTTGGGAGCTGCAGGAGTAAGCAAATTAATTTACAGATAATAGATAATGATAGGTATAACGAAATATCGGATAGGAGGATAAATAGTAAAGAAAATTGAATCTATCAAAAGTTTTCGTGAATACAACTTCGTTGTCCTACAAGATTTGATTGAAAAACTTACTGAACCTAATAAACCCACCTAACCTAGCCTAGGGGCTCTGTACCCCTACCTAGGGGCACTGTACCCCTACCTAGGCCTACCGGGGGGGGGGCTCCGCCCCCCCTGCGACCCCCCCTTAAGGCCACAGTGAATTTTGGGACACTACCGAACCTAATACAACCACCTAACCTAGGGCCCTGTACCCCTACCTAGGCCTACCCCTGCAAGGCCACCCCCCCTTACAGCCACTACCTAACACATCCATCAAACCAAATCCAAAGTGATGGTACTGCTGCATACATCGTTATACTATCACCATTATAATATACTCTATAAATTAATGAAGCTTACCTTAAACTGTTGGTTCATCAAGATGTGTTGCTGCTTTGAGGAAAACGTGAAGCCGTTGGGAAGGTTCCTTGACATGCAGGCCAATTTTGATTTTGTAAAATTAAATTGTGGCTCTGGCACAAATGCACTAGTTTTTCAACAAATTCATTGTAAGTTACGAAACAGTCAGGACAAGAAAATGGAATTTCAACTTCTAGTGCAACATGAGATGACGCCCTTTCTACGGTCTCCATGTCTAAAAACGAAATGAAATGCCTGGGAAGATATTGTATTGTGGCGCTGTTGTATTGTCGCGCTGTGATTGGCCAAACATGTATGACGTCATAGTGGACAGGTGCTGTGATTGGCCAAACGTGTAAGACTTCATAGTGGACTAGTTTGTCTGTGGATTATAGTGGTTACAGGGCTCATTTAAGCAAATACAAGACACAGTCAACAATAACAACAGACTTAGAAAAAATCTGGGAGGAAGACATGAGTAGCGTGAGTTTGATCGTCGATATATAAAGAACTAGGCATTTGCGACAGATAATATTTTACAGAAATACTACAAAAGACCTGCTTTACTCGGGAAATATATTATTATAATAGATTTCCCATAATGGATGAAACTGTAAATTTTCCTAACAGATCTTTAGGTTAATAGGTAAGAACACGGTTTGTAAGTTGTGTCCTGGGGGGAAGTTTATGTTAGTAGGTGTTCATTTTTAATGCAAGCAGGAGGAACTGGCCACTAATATAAAAAGGCTCCAATAGTTCAAAAGTTATGACTGAAAAAAAAAATTTAAAAAGGAAACAAAAACAAGAACATCACCTAACCTAACATAGGAGCTGTATCCTTACGTAACGGGGATGGCCGACCCCATTACACTGCCGTAACTTTGGCCTAACCTAAGACAATGTCTCAACTCTGGGCTTGCTTCCCATCTGCATTTACTCCTGGCAAGGTAATAATAAATTACATTTAGTATATTGTATAACTAGCTTTAGATTATCGTTTTCCAGACATTTCTCCAATAATGAAAATTGATTTGACAATAGGACATTTTGCTCTCGTTCTAACTACATTCACCCTTGTAGTCAAAAATATTAAATATTAACAATAATGTACAGATTTATTATTTATATAAACTTACTTTCGTTGGAAACAAGGGAAACTTGCGTTAACTCTAGAGTTCATAAGGTAAACAACTCGGACTCACAGCAGATGAATGACATTGCTTAATGCTTATTATAATAATAGGAAAAATGTCGTACAGGGTCACACTTGGTATACGGATATCAAAGTAAAATTACATTTAAACTGTATGTATTTAGATTTAAAAGGTAAATTAAACATATTTGGGTTCATTTTATCACAACTTTAGAATATAATCTATTTTTAATAAGATTTTTAAAAGCTAAAACTTTGATCGTTCGTCTGACAGTGAAATTATAATGTTTTGATTCGACGATTTCAAAGAAAACGTTTCATGGTAGACTTCGATAGATTTTCTTTCTACTTTTCTTGAGTATCAAGGGACCTACTCATTTAAAGGGGGGGCTGAATTCTCTCTCTCTCTCTCTCTCTCTCTCTCTCTCTCTCTCTCTCTCTCTCTCTCTCTCTCTCTCTCTCTCTCTCTCTCTCTCTCTATGTATATATATATATATATATATATATATATATATATATATATATATATATATATATATATATATATATATATATATATATATATATATATATATATATATATATATATATATACAGAGAAAGAGAGAGAGAGAGAGAGAGAGAGAGAGAGAGAGAGAGAGAGAGAGAGAGAGAGAGAGAGAGAGAGAGAGAGAGAGAGAGAGAGATGGGGTTATTGCTAAATAACACCCATATTTACAAAAGTTACAAAATATCATAAAAAAATAATCAATAACCTAGTAATTAATATATGTATTAGTTTTAATATAAAAGAAATAAAGAAAGAATCTCTCTTCACTAAAATAAATTTTAATTATTCAATTGTATATAGAAAATCACAAATTTTCGTGGGTAGTTATATATATATATATATATATATATATATATATATATATATATATATATATATATATATATATATATATATATATATATATATATATATATATATATATATAGAGAGAGAGAGAGAGAGAGAGAGAGAGAGAGAGAGAGAGAGAGAGAGAGAGAGAGAGAGAGAGAGAGAGAGAGAGAGAGAGAGAGAGAGAGAGAAAGTAGGATTCCCTTGCTGTACAAATTCAAATTGAAGGGTATGCATTAACAGGCTAATAATCCCGTCAACGAATATAGTGAAACTATACATACATAATATCATACAAACAGTATTATACAAATAAATGTAGCATTGCCAGCATTATTTATCCCAGTAAAAGTTAAGAAACTTTTTTTACAATTTAGGTACAAACATCATTACATAAAAAATAGCATGTCATAGCCCCTGTACCATGGTCTTCCACTGTCTTGGTTTAGAGTTTTCTTACTTGAGGGTACACTCGGGCACACTATTTTCTCTTATTTCTCTTCCTCTTGTTTTGTTAATTCTTTATGGCTTATATTGGAAACGTTTATTCTAATGTTGTTACTGTTCTTAAAAATTTTATTGTTCCTTGTTTCCTTTCCTCACTGGGCTTGTAGGCTTCTGCTTTTCCAACTAGGGTTGTATCATATGATAATAATAATAATAATAATAATAATAATAATAATAATAATAATAATAATAATAATAATAATAATAATAATAATAATAATAATAATAATAATAATAATAATAAAGGCAGCATATTAGATATAGACTGTAAGGACACCGCTCCCTTCGTCGTCCAGAAAATCAACAAACTGTTTATTTATTTGAATATTCCTTGCGCCACACCATGGTTTCCCATGTATATGTATTCCGCTCTATCAGAGCTACATTTTGACATATGTATCATTTCATTACATGTTTCTATTAACTCATAATTCGTATATTTGTAAGTGTAAGAAAACATATATTTTGGCGGGCAATTCAATCTGATTTGGCGCCAGCGCCATCCTACCTTTCTGTCCGCACCTTGTAATATACTCCCATGCACATTTGAATAAAGTATCAGTTGATCTTGGTGACGCTTGTCTCACTATCCTTACAACTGGTGACCCCGGAGTTGAAAGTAGCATCAGCGGTTTTGGCTTTGCCATTAACGGACTTATTACGGCCGTGCTACCTTCTCTATACTCCGTTACCTTAGGCGTGAGCCTGCCTTTGGTTCTCCCACACTTCGGTGCATGTAAGGCAGTAGGATGAGCTTAACCGACATATCAACTTCCCACCTCTTCGCCGACTCGTCGTCTGGCCACGATGCAGGAAGCAACACGCCCATCGCACCCAACGGCCTAGCCTCCATGCCCAAAGTCAAACTGCCGCCCTTTTCTCAACATAACACCACTTCCTGGTTCCTGAGAGCAGACGTACTCTTCCGCGTCGCTAGACTCAGCAATTCCTGCGCCAAGGCTGACATCGTTCTCACCTCCATACCTGAAGAGGTATTCGACAAGATTTCCCCATGGCTCGACGCCCAGGCCGGCCAAGTTTCATACGACGACCTGAGAACGAAACTCATCGGTATCTACTCCCTCTCCGTCTCAGCAAGGGCACAGAAAGTCCTGGACCCCGCCGGCAAGCCCATGGGTGACACCTCTCCTGTTGAGGCGTGGGACGAGTTATCCGGCCTGCTTATGCTCCCCGAAACAGACAGCAACGGCCGACGACGTGAGATTAGCCGACACGCTCCCGATGAACGAACTCCTGTCGAAGGCTCAGAAGCTCCACAAGGCCTCCAAAGCATCTCGCCTCGGAGCATCATCGTCAACACCTCCTTCGTTCTCCTCCTTTAGCAGCTGCTCTTCCATAGACTCCTTGGCAACGGCACCTGAGGACGACGAGATAAACGTTCTATCAAGAAAGAAACCACCGCAACCAACGCAACCGAACCCTAGGACTAACCCAGCATGGTGCTTCTGCCACCAACAGTTCGGCAGCGACACCAAGAAATGTAGAGCACCATGCAGTTTCCCTAGAAGATGACACCAGAGGCATCCGCCTGCCACCATCGCAGCCGCAGTTAACCAAAACAAGAATAGTTTCTATATCCTCGATACCATTTCCAACCGTAGACTCATGGTAGACACCGGCGCAATGCAGTCAGTGTTCCCACCTTCCAAGTCCGACCTAGACCGTGGTCCCGAAAAAAACGCTCCCTCACTCATCGCCGCCAACGGATCTCCCAACGGTGCTATGGGATCAAGACCCTCAAGATATCTATCATGGGCCGTTTGTATTCTGGGCCCTTCGCTATCGCTGACGTCAATCGCCCCCTCCTCGGTGCGGATTTCCTCGCCCACCACGGACTCCTCGTCGATGTCGCTAACAAACGTCTCATCGACACGGGAACCTGCCAGTCCCGCGCCCTAGAACACGGCCCTGCAACAATGTCCGTATCCGCCGTAACGACGCACCCCTATGCCGACCTCCTACGAAAATTTCCCGAGGTTTTCAAGCCTGAGCTCCGACACTCGCCAGGTTCCCCGTCAAAACCTGGGATCTACCACCACATCACAACGACAGAACCTACCACTCACGCCAAATTCCGCCGCCTCCCGCCCCAGAAACTGAAGGATGCCAAACGCGCCTTCGAGGACATGGAACGCATGGGTATCTGTAAGAAAGCATCGAGCCCCTGGGCATCACCCCTACACATGGTAAAAAAGCCGGACGGGTCCTGGAGACCTTGCGGCGACTACAGGCACCTCAACCTCATCACAACGCCCGATCACTACCTGCTGCCCAACATGCAGGACCTAACGAACGCGTTGCATGGCGCGAAGTATTTTCCCAAGATGGACCTCCTCAAGTCTTATTTCCAGGTCCCCGTATTTCCCGATGACATCCCGAAAACTGCCATTGTAACGCCGTTTGGATCCTACACCTTTGCATACTCAACCTTCGGTCTACGCAACGCCGGGGCGACCTTCCAACGACTAATGGATAGCATTCTGGGTGACCTACCTTTCTGCGTCTGCTACGTCGACGACATCCTGATATTCTCAAAAACCAAGGAGGAACACCGGAGACACGTCCGCACCATCCTCAAACGCCTACAGGAGAACGGCCTGGTCGTACGTTTCGACAAATGCACGTTCGGTGCGGAAGGAATGGATTTCCTTGGTCACCGTGTATCCTCATGCGGGGTAAAACCCATGACAACCAAGGTCGACGCCATCAGAAAGTTCCCAATACCTACGACCATCCGCCAGCTTCAGGAGTTCCTGGGGACGGTCAATTACTACAGGCGCTTCATCCCCAACATCGCACAAACCCTGTCACCCCTTGACAACGTCCTGAAAGGAAAGGCAAAAAAACTCGAGTGGGGTTTGCCCCACTAACAGGCATTCGCCCGGACGAAGGATGCCCTCGCGAATGCCACCACCCTGGCTCATTTCGACGACAACGCGCCCCTGCGACTAACGACCGACGCCAGCAACGTCGCCTGTGGGGCTGTGCTGGAGCAACTCGTCGATGGTTCTCCTCGACCGCTGGCATTCTTCAGCAAGAAATTGAAACCCGCCGAAACAAGATACAGCACCTTCGATAGGGAACTCCTCGCCGTCTACCTCGCCATCCGCCACTTCAGGCACATCTTGGAGGGCACTCCCTTCGCAATCGCGACGGACCATCAACCCCTCGTACACGCTTTCACGAAATCGACAGACGCATGGTCCTCCCGACAACAACGTCATCTCGCATCAATCGCCGAATTCGGGTGCACCATACGCTACGTCCCAGGAAAGAAAAACCCAGTCGCGGACGCCCTTTCAAGGATTGAAATTGACGTAATCCACCTGGGAATCGACTACGCCAATCTCGCAACCGAACAACGCACCGACCGAGAAGCACAGGATCACATGACGGGGCCATCCGCGCTTAAGATAAGTGCGATTCCCCTCGGACCTGTAGGAGTAACTATTCTTTGCGACACCAGCACCGGCCGCCCACGTCCCTGGATACCAGCCTCCTGCAGAAGGAAAATATTTGATATCATCAATGGACTTTCACACCCCTCAGGACGCACCACCGCTCGCCTTCTGTCTGAAAAGTTCGTCTGGCCTGGGATAAAAAAGGACGCCCGGGAATGGGCAAAGTCATGCATCACCTGCCAGTCAAGCAAAGTCAGCCGTCACACCGAATCGGGGGTAGGCAATTTTCTCCAGCCAAAAAGACGTTTCGGTCACATACACATCGACGTCGTGGGACCATTGCCCCCTTCTGGATCTGCTCGCTACCTGCTTACGATCATTGATCGCTCCACGAGGTGGTTGGAGGCATCGCCGATGACCGAAGCTACGACTCAAGCATGCGCCGAAGCCCTCCTGTCAAGCTGGGTGAGCAGGTTTGGCGTTCCTGACGACATCACGACAGACAGACGCCCCGCTTTCCTCTCAGAAATATGGCTCGCTTTGGCGAACCTGATGGGGACGACGCTCCACAGCACCACGGCATACAACCCCACGGCAAACAGCATGGTCGAAAGAACTCACCGCGCCCTCAAGGCGTCCCTGATGGCGAGCTGCACCGACGGGGACTGGAAATCACGACTTCCTTGGGTACTCCTCGGCCTTTGCACCGCCTCTCGCGCAGACGGCGAACCTTCGCCCGCCGAAAAGGTTTACGGGGAGGCGCTCGCAGTTCCTGGCGAATTCTTTCCCTCATCAACCGACGACACGCAGCTGGATCACCTAAGGGACACCACCAGGAAGTTCAGGCCTTGTCTCAAAACTTACCAGGACAGAACCAAGCACTTCAAGCCAAAAAACCTGGATGACTGCGGGTACGTTTTCGTCCGTGTCGACGGTCATCGACAACCACTAACTAGACCTTATCGAGGCCCCTACGGGGTAATTAAGAAGATGACGAAAGCCTTCCTTCTCGACGTCCATGGCCAAGAGGACTGGGTCTCGATAGACCGCGTGAAACCAGCGTTTCTCGAAGGAAGCGACACAGCCTCCGCCGGACCTGGCAGATCCAGAGTTCCACCTCAAAACAAGGCGCCCAACAAAAGAAAAATATTCAAACGACGACAAGAGGAAGAGATCCTTACGCCGACCACCGGCGCGCCCCTCGGTTCTAAAACAAGACGAACCCTCCAACGCCCAAAAAGATACGAAGATTGATCATCAGCCCTCTACGCCGCCCAATGTCTTGGGGGGGGGGGAGTACTTATAAGGACACCGCTCCCTTCGTCGTCCAGAAAATCAACAAACTGTTTATTTATTTGAATATTCCTTGCGCCACACCGTAGTTTCCCATGTATATGTATTCCGCTCTATCAGAGCTACCTTTTGACATATGTATCATTTCATTACATGTTTCTATTAACTCATAATTCGTATATTTGTAAGTGTAAGAAAACACATATATTTTGGCGGGCAATTCAATCTGATTTGGCGCCAGCGCCATCCTACCTTTCCATCCGCACCTTGTAATATACTCCCATGCACATTTGAATAAAGTATCAGTTGATCTTGGTGACGCTTGTCTCACTGTCCTTACAAGACAATAAAAGAGGACTATTTATTACGAATACAATTCGTAAAATATTTGAAAAATTAAGGATACAATTAATGAAAAAAACAGCAGATTCCAGTGTGGTGGGATAGAGGGTAGATCTACAGCAGATCACCTCATCATACTGAATGCTGTAATAGATTATAATTATTACTTGGGAACCTCAACTTATACATGGTTTGGGGATGCAGTAAAGTGTTTTGATAAACTGTGTTTGAAAGATTGTATCAAAGAACTAAGTATGATGTTACGGAAATATGATGCAAAGATGATATATAAATGAAATGAGAAAGCTAATGCAATTATCAAGAGCCCCATTGGATATACAAGGGAAATTAGGATAGAAGAAAACGTAAAACAGGGAACAGTATTGGAGCTAAATTTATGTTCAATAGTCACAGACAAAGTTAATTCAATAAGTGAGAAGACGATAACCTGACTAGAAACATTGGAATAGAAGCCTTAATTTATGAAGATGATATAGGCCTAATGTTCCCTAGCAACAATAGATACAAAATGGAATGAACTATTAGCGATTGCCGCAGTTTTTAAGAACTTACGAAATTTACGTTTAGCACAAATCCACTGAAGTCTGCGGTATTAGTAAAAAAAAAAAAAGTTAGAAAGGTAAATGGGGTGGTTAGAAATGGAAGGATAGAAACAGATGAGGAATATAAATACATAAGAGAATGGTACACAGTGTTGTAAATTTCACCAGTTTATTAATTCTGCCTGATGTACTGGGCGGATCGCAAGGCCTTGAAGAGGCTAGCCTCCCAAAACCCTTCAGGAAATACTAAAATACGGCTATATTTTAACAAGTTTATTACAAAAATAATCATTTAATACGAGGGAAATACATAATTAAACCTTTACTCGACATACAAAAGAGACACTTGACTAAATGACCACATGCGTTACTGAAAAAAACTAAGTTCGCACCAGACTCAAAATTAAGCAAAATTAATTAATCTTTTAGTAAGTTACCTCGATAAACGGCATACCGAGGCCTTTTCACGTAATTTACAAGACAACACTGATCCCCAATCACAAGGATCGACTAAATATTCATAGATACAAATTTTACAGAACACTTGTAAAACCTATATGGAAACCGACCGCGGTTTTTCTGAACCTAAATTTCTGGATAGGATACTTTCATCATGTTACAATAAAATGACATTAAATTTCTGAGTCATAAGTTACAAATGCTCGATTTCTTTAACCTCAGCGCCTTCCCTACTAGGCGGTTGCTCTATAGGTTCTAAAACAGTCTCGTCTTAAACCACATTCATTCGCCCGCGAGTTTTCTCAACCCTCCCTCCAATTTGACGTAACGTAGGTGGAGTTAAATGGCGGGAATTTCGAGTGATTAGTTCGAAATTCGCGACACACAGAAAAAGGAAACCATAATCTCAACATAAGCAAAAGGGAAGCAAAAATAGAATACATAGTACAGGAAGTTAGGAAGTATGGAGACAGTAACAGAAGAAGAGATTTAATGGGATTGCTAGTGAGAATAAAGATCTATGAGACAGTAGTAGTACTTACAATGTTTGCAAATATTAATTAAGACATGGGATGTAATGTGGTGAAATTTCACCGGTTTACTATATTGCCCGATGTACTGGGCGGATCACAAGGCCTTGAAGAGGCTAGCCTCTCAAAACCATTCCGGAATTAAGTAGAATATGGCTATATTTTAACAAATTTATTATAAAAATAATCATCTAATACGAGAGAAATACAAAAAAAAACCTTTACTTGACATACAAAGAGACACTTGACTTAATGATCACATGCGTTACTGCAAAAAAACTAAGTCCGCACCGGACTCAAAATTAAGCAAAATTAATTAAACATTTAGTAAGTTACCTCGATAAACGCCTTACCGAGACCTTTTTACGTATTTTACAAAACAACACTGATCCCCTGGCACAAGGATCGATTAAATATTTACAGATGCAAATTTTACACAACTCTAGCAAAACCTATATGGAAACCGACCTGGGTACACTAGGGGGGGGGGAGAGAACAATTAAGGACTTACTGTGGTTGGGGACGTCGGATCAAAGAGGCAGAGCTGGCCTCTGCAACCCCCGACGTCACCTTTTTCCCGCATTTTTTCCTGAACCTAAATTTCTAGATTGGATTTTTTTATCATGTTACAATAAAATGACATTATATTTCTTAATCTTAAATTACAAGTGGTCGATTTCTTTAGCTTCAGCGCCTCCCCTACCAGGCGGTTGCTCTTTTGGTTCTAAAACATTCTCGTCTTGAACCACATTCATTCGCCCGCGAGTTCTCTCCTCTCCCTCCAATTTGACGCAACGTAGGTGGAGTTAAATAGCGGGAATTTTGATTGATCAGTTCGAAATTCCCGACATCCTTCACGCCCCAAAATAAGGAGCGATGAAACGTCGGTCAATTGGACAAGGCTGGACTCGGGGTGGGGGGAGGGACTTACTCCAAGACTCTGTTAGGCTCGCTGCGTAGCGCTCTGCAACGACTCGAACAGAGTACACATAATGTACAACACAGCAATGTTACCCCGGTGCAATAAACTCTTACAGGTGTACACAAATTAATAATCTACATGTACCCATACAACAGCTCAAATTAGGCAATGGGCCTAGCAATTGAAATGTACTCGTGTATAATACATATAAGGAATCAAATGGAACATCAGAAATTAGCGGTAATGTACACATACATATTGCAGAATTCAATGGCAAAGCAAGTAGGCAATGGGCCTAAAACAAACCAAGAATAGCAATGGGAATGCATACATAACAGTTCAAATGTAAAGGCAATCAGGCAATGGGCCTAAGACAATCGAAAAATTGCAATGGAAATGCATACATAACAGTTCAAATGTAAAAGCAATTTAGGCAATAGGCCTAGTAATCAGTTATCATACACATATATACGAACAGAAAGAAAAAATGCATTCACATACAGAATATAATTATGAAAAATTGGAAAGGCAATTACAGTAGGCAATGGGCCTAAAATGTTCAATTTCAGCATATGTGTATACAACAGCGGAAAAAATGTATTCATACACAGAATCAAGGCAACCTGCCCTCTACATTAATCAAATCACATTTACACTGCCACATGTGGGCTACCACCTTAGGGGAACAAGACGGAGGGGCCTGGCTCTGTACAACGCTCGTTTCGTAAGTACGAGAGACTATCCCGTCTCCGTTCCCCACACCTACGCACTTCCAATCTCCGTGGATTCATGCCACTTACAAACTTTCTCGCTTCACCCTCCCTACCTACCAGGGAGACACTCCCTCTCTCACTTACTGTTTCGCAGCTACATTTCATAGACTGTCACCCTTTAGCAGACGAGCCATCATTTCTCATTGCTTCGCAGCCGCCCTTCTCAGTGGGCGTGCAGAACGTTTTTTAACGTTCGTCTGCTTCGATTCCTTTTCACCTTCACTGCTCGCACTGAACGCATTGTTCTCGTCATGAGTGTCACTGTCGAAGGTCTCTGTGGCCAGTTGTTGGGATGTCGCAGCCGGAGCCATTTCCTGGTTGTCCCCAGACGTCTCCACGATCCCTGGCATTCCGTCTGTCGAACTGTACACACCCTCTTTTCCATCGTCGTCTCCGTCTCCATCATCCTCCACAGAGGGGGTAATTTCCAGGGGAACCAGATGGCTAACAGCTCGCTGTGACTCGACTCCCTCAAACAACACTTTGGCCGAACGTATGACGCCGTCGTCGTCCGGATACGTTTCTACAACACATCCAAGGGGCCACGTAGCTCTTCTTTGATGTTCTTTTCTTACCAACACGATGTCTCCAGGGTGCAGCTTGGAGGGTTCCCCGGACTGACAGTCGTGTCGGGCTCTCAGGGCACTCAAATATTCCTTTCTCCACCTCTCGCGGAACGCCTTCAAAGAGTCTGTTAGTTTCAAATAACGATCACGTAGCCTCCGGGAGGTGAAGGTCGTGTTGAGGTGCTCGTCCGGTAAGAGCGGTGCCATGAGGAGGACTGGGTGTCCTCTTAACAAATGGGAAGGGGTGAGGACTTCATCCTCGCATCCGTCGCCGCTGTACATAAGCGGGCGATTATTCACAACGGCTTCTGCTTCTTTGACCAGTGTCAATACGTGGGCGTTCGGTAGATACTTTTGGCCGAGGGCTATCTGGAGGGTTCGCTTCGTCACCCCTATCAGCCGCTCAAAGAATCCACCCTTCCAAGGTGCTCTGGGAGTCTGAAACCTCCATTGTATTCCCGTTCTCCTCAGGAACTGCTGGACTTCATCCTCTTCGTAGAGTCCCTGCAGGAGGTGGCTGGCGGTTTTGAACGTCTGGTGATTATCAGAGGTGATGTATTGGGGGGCGCCATGCGTTGCGCAGAATCGCCTTAAAGCCCAGACGAATTCTTCTGCTTCCAAGGAGGGACAGAAGTCGAGATACACGGCCCTACTGGCCATGCACGTTACTATCAGGATGTACCCTGGCTGCGTTTCAGTTTGTATGGCTGCTGTGTGGTCCACTCCAATTGCTGTAAAGGGTTTCTCGAGGGTTGTTCTTTCCTTTGGTAGGGGGGGTGGTGGTGGCTGTTTCGACGAAGACTGGAAGGCGCGCCAACACTCCATACATTCCTTTACCACCCGCTTGGCAATAGAACGCAGACCCAACATTTCTGTCGAAAGATACCCATTAGAGTATTCACACCACAATGTAAATGCAAACGGTGTAAATATCTTAAATAAACCCTAACTAAATGCCCTTTGACTGGCAAGAGAATTAACTGATTAATTTCTTCTAACTTGGACACTCGTCCTCTAGTACAAATGAGTCTATCTTTCATTACTAAATTCAACTGTCTTACTAAATAGACAACTTCACGAGGGGGTCTGACTCCGCCCTCCAAGTATGCATAAACTGAAGGCAAATAATGTTTCTGCTCTACCAGAACAACAATACTGAACGGATTCCGTTCTATTTTTGCAAACTTTAAAATTAGTCTGACTACTCTCAACAAGAATTGGAACCCTACTTCCCTTTTCAGGATGTCCCAAATCTCGCCTGGGGGGGGGGGGGGGTAGGACACATCTCCTCCCTTAACTCTTGTACCGCTGCTACTACGTGAGTTTGATGTAGTGGATCTTCCTCCTTGCAAGGAACAGGCTTTCCCGTGGTCCTGAGGAATTCTGGACCGTTCCTCCACAGGGAGTTAACTTGCAATTGTCGAGTCGTTGCACCTCTGGATAGGATATCGGCAGGGTTCTGATGACTAGGGACATGGTTCAGACTGAAGCTACAAACCTGCTGAATAAAAACAATCTCCGCCACTCTGTTAGAAACAAACACATTTTTATGAGACCTGGCATCGGGAGATGCTACCCATGCCAACGTTACCTTGCTGTCAGGCCACATTACTATTTCTCGTGGCTCGATCAGTTCCTTGAGAGTTCTTGCTAATCTGCTGCCTAACAACAAGGCCAGCAGCTCTAGCTTGGGGATCGTCAGTTTGCTCATCCCTTTCGGAGTGATCCTCATTTTGCTTGTAATCAAACTTACCCGTTTGCAATCGTCCCTGGTATATGCCACTGCTCCATATGCCTTACTGCTGGCATCGGTGAACACATGGAGTTCTAAACCCCTTTTGCCTATCGATCTTTGAAAGGTGATGTCGCTCACCGCTCTCAAATCATTCAACAATTCACTTGCCTGTTTAGCCTTTTTTTCTCCTAACACGTCATTCCAACCTACATTATCCTCCCATAGTTGTTGGAGGAAAAGTTTTCCCTTTACAAATAATGGGCTTATCAAACCTATCGGATCGTAAATGGAGACTAACAGGGAAAGTACCCTACGCTTCGTAGGCACCCATCCCTCCCCCAACTCACAGATCTTCTTATTTTCTTTCACACACAATCTGTCCACGTCCTGGGCCCATTGCAGCCCGAGCACGTTCACACTCACAGGCTCACTCCACTGTCTCTCGCTATCGAAGGTCAAGTGATTGCTTGCCCACCCTTCCAAGGGCATATCCGCCCCTTTTAAGATGTTATTAACAGACTCATGCTCTTGCCTCATATGTTCTAAATCCTCAAACGTGGCCAGATAGTTATCGACATACAAAGATTTTACTAAATCTGGCCGGCCTTCCTCTTTAAAATGACAATTTAATATCTGTTGTAGCAAAAATGGACTAGCTGTGATGCCGAACACCTCGACTCTAAAGGCGAAGGTAAGCGCTCGACCAGCTGCCTCGCGTCACAGAAATCGTGTGTATTTGGCATCACGAGGATCTAACAAAACACGATGGAATGCTTTACTTATGTCGGCTAACATGGCATATCGGTTCAACCTTAACCTTATGATTAAACTATATGCTACCTCTACCAAATTGGGCCCAGGTAAGAGACATTCATTCAATGACTTACAACCCTTTGACTTTGCCGAGGCATTGAACACGATTCTAAGGGGGATGGTACGGCTGTCTTTCCTGACTCCAAAGTGCGGCATGTAACAACCTTCCACTATGGGATCTTTCACCTCAGATATAAAACCTGCTTCGATATATTTATCTATCACTCCCTGATATTGTTCAAAATATTTCCTATCCTTTCTGAATTTGGTCTGCAACGACTCTAACTGCGCCACAGTATTACGATAATTTGTTTCTGGCCTAGCATTTGACCCGAATGGTAGGCTAACCTGATATCCCTCAGGTTTTCTCACAACGCTTTGCGATACCTTTCGCATGGCCTCGGCCTCGCGAACAGTGTATTGCTCAGATGGGGCGATGCCAACACGGTCTAAACACCACCACTCGTCTACATCACACAGATATTGCTCGTTCGTGATTCTGCACACTCTCAACGTTCTTACTTGTTCGACCTTTTCCCCTTGGAATAGCCACTGTGGCACCTTCCCGTATGGGGACATACCATTATGAGTCAAGAAAAGATTTATCCCATCTACTTTTTCAACACCTATAATAAAATAGCTAAAATAATCAGCCCCAACTAATATGTGTACGTTTTTCATGGTATCTGATTGGTTTGCTGGATCGGCTAACGTGACTCCCTTGGTCAACAGATGCTGTCTGACTTTACCATAACCAGCATTATGTATCGGGACGCCTACGCTCTCATGTGCTACTAGTTTCATACGCACGATTCTTTTCCCCATTTCAACCCTGCAACTTACTACATCGTATTGTCCTCTTATTTCCTCGGAACCAAACAGAGCTATATTTAAGGATACTCGTCCTACCACCGGTAGGCCTAATTAACGGGCAATTTTTGCTGAGATGAAGCTCCTCTGGCTTCCTGAGTCGAGGAATAGGCGGACTCGCTTACTACCTTGCCTTAGTTGGATACCTGCCATGGCTGTTGGCAAGATAGTGCATGGGAGGTCCACATCAGACCTCTGTGCGATCTTTGCGCTTGTGCATGGTTTAGCCTCTACTTTAGTCTGGGGTGGTCGGGGGAAAATTTCGGGCTGCTGAGGCGTCGCATTTACTACGGGGCGGGACGTCGTTGTTTGACTATTACTATGACTAGGGATCGATTGCGGTCTACCCGCATCACAAATTGCAGTGTGGTGCTTAGCATTACAGTTTCTACAGGAATTTGAAACGGGACATTTATCGCTACGATGGCCTGATTTCGTACAATTAAAACAAAGACCCCTTTTCAGCAAAATGCGACGTCTAGCAACTACGTCAGTCACTTGGCGACATCCGTGAGGCGGGTGCCATTCGCTACAAAATGGGCAGAAATTATTGTGGATGGGATGGGTTTTCAGTCTTACACTACTGTCTAGTCTTTTGTCACTCTCAAGACTGTCGCCTCTCTGCAACGCATCGTCTTCCAGCATTCTCACAATGAAGTCTATTGCCTCAAAAAACTTGTCCAACGTATAGTCACATTTTCTCAAATGCTCGACCACTTTGCGGTAGAGCTTTCCTTCTGACAATTTTTGATTGATGAGGCTCATGACCATGCCCTGGCCTATGTCAATGGTACTCAGTCTTTTGATTTGTTCAATTATGATGGTCAACTCAAAACGGAACCTTTTGAGTTCTACTGGGTCTAGTGACGGCACAAAGATGTTGGCTAATTTGCGGTGCAGAATCACGAGTGTCTGGTGCATGTTGCCATATTGCTTATCTAATAGGTCTAATGCTACACTATAGTTCGCGGCGGTTACACTTAGAGATTTGATGATTCTAAGTGGCTCTTTGCCCAACGTCCCCAATAAAGAAGTAAATTTAGACACTTCGTCTAAATCCGCTCTTCGATCCACGTGGATTGTGAAGAGCTCACGGTACGATGCGTACTCTTGCACTTCCCCTTCAAACGTGGGGAGAGGCAGCGGCTTCAACCTAGGGAGGGCAACATTTCCCGTTGAAGTGCTTTTCATTTTGTCTATCCTATTATACAGTAGGGTAGAAGCGCGTGTAGCTTCACCTAATGTGTGCCTGATTTGGGCTTCAATACTAGACTCTAGTTTCACCCACTGGCTTTTGTATAGCTCTCTTAGCTGTCGGACCTCTACCTGTAACTCCGTTACCAAATTCTGGAAAACGGACTCAGAGTAGGTCTCTAATAGAGCTCTTTGCGTTTCGCTAAGTAAGTCGTTTATTAGGCCCATCGACACCTCGATGTGCACGATCGTGGCCACTGCCATCTTAATTAACTTTACTTTACGTTGGGTGGGGGGGTTGGCAAAGCAAGGAAAGAAAGGTAATTTTACGTTAGGAAGGGACTCAAAAAGAAACTGACCCACGTGGGCGATCGCACATCGGGACGTAGACGACCTTTAATTGTTACTTCTCTCCCACCCTCAAAAGCTCATATTCTAATTTAGTCCTGTCCGGCTCTGGGAAGCGCTTGCGATCTGGTTCGAAGGACCAAATGTGGCGAAATTTCACCGGTTTACTAAATTGCCCGATGTACTGGGCGGATCACAAGGCCTTGAAGAGGCTAGCCTCTCAAAACCATTCAGGAATTAAGTAGAATACGGCTATATTTTAACAAATTTATTATAAAAATAATCATCTAATACGAGAGAAATACAAAAAATAAACCTTTACTCGACATACAAAGAGACACTTGACTTAATGATCACATGCGTTACTGAAAAAAATCTAAGTCCGCACCGGACTCAAAATTAAGCAAAATTAATTAAACATTTAGTAAGTTACCTCGATAAACGCCTTACCGAGACCTTTTTACGTATTTTACAAAACAACACTGATCCCCTGGCACAAGGATCGATTAAATATTTACAGATACAAATTTTACACAACTCTAGCAAAACCTATATGGAAACCAACCTGGGTACACTAGGGGGGGGAGAGAACAATTAAGAACTTACTGTGGTTGGGGACGTCGGATCAAAGAGGCAGAGCTGGCCTCTGCAACCCCCGACGTCACCTTTTTCCCGCATTTTTTCCTGAACCTAAATTTCTAGATTGGATTTTTTTATCATGTTACAATAAAATGACATTATATTTCTTAATCTTAAATTACAAGTGGTCGATTTCTTTAGCTTCAGCGCCTCCCCTACCAGGCGGTTGCTCTTTTGGTTCTAAAACATTCTCGTCTTGAACCACATTCATTCGCCCGCGAGTTCTCTCCTCTCCCTCCAATTTGACGCAACGTAGGTGGAGTTAAATAGCGGGAATTTTGATTGATCAGTTCGAAATTCCCGACAGATGGAAACAGATGAGGAATATGAATACTAAAGAGAATGGTACACAGTGTTGTGAATTTCACTAGTTTATTAAATCTGCCCGATGTACTGGGCGGATCGCAAGGCCTTGAAGAGGCTAGCCTCCCAAAACCCTTCAGGAAATACTAAAATACGGCTATATTTTAACAAGTTTATTACAAAAATAATCATTTAATACGAGGGAAATACATAATTAAACCTTTACTCGACATACAAAAGAGACTCTTGACTAAATGACCACATGCGTTACTGAAAAAAACTAAGCCCGCACTGGACTCAAAATTAAGCAAAATTAATTAATCTTTTAGTAAGTTACCTCGATAAACGGCATACCGAGGCCTTTTC
Organism: Palaemon carinicauda; assembly: GCF_036898095.1. Lineage (NCBI taxonomy): Eukaryota > Metazoa > Arthropoda > Malacostraca > Decapoda > Palaemonidae > Palaemon > Palaemon carinicauda. Next base: position 83,268,078 of record NC_090749.1, on the reverse strand, counting down.
ACGTAATTTACAAGACAACACTGATCCCCAATCACAAGGATCGACTAAATATTCATAGATACAAATTTTACAGAACACTTGTAAAACCTATATGGAAACCGACCTGGGTACAATAGGGGGAGAGAGAGTACAATTAAGGACTTACTTCGACTGAGGACGTCGGATCAAAGAGGCAGAATGAGCTCTGCACCCCCCGACGTCACCTTGTTCCCGCGGTTTTTCTGAACCTAAATTTCTAGATAGGATACTTTCATCATGTTACAATAAAATGATATTAAATTTCTGAGTCATAAATTACAAATGCTCGATTTCTTTAACTTCAGCGCCTTCCCTACCAGGCGGTTGCTCTATAGGTTCTAAAACAGTCTCGTCTTAAACCACATTCATTCGCCCGCGAGTTCTCTCCTCTCCCTCCAATTTGACGCAACGTAGGTGGAGTTAAATGGCGGGAATTTCGAGTGATTAGTTCGAAATTCGCGACACACAGAAAAAGGAAACCATAATCTCAACATAAGCAAAAGGGAAGCAAAAATAGAATACATAGTACAGGAAGTTAGGAAGTATGGAGACAGTAACAGAAGAAGAGATTTAATGGGATTGCTAGTGAGAATAAAGATCTATGAGACAGTAGTAGTACTTACAATGTTTGCAAATATTAAGACATGGGATGTAATAAAAGAAAAAAAAAACGAACAAGGCAAAGATCACTTCTTTATTCATAAAAGTTACTCAAATTAGTGTTTAATTACTCTGACCAAACAAGGTAAAACGACAGTGGAGGTCCCGTAGAGAGCGGCGTTCCCCTGCTGTATGGGACCGGAAAAGCAGCCATCAAAGTAAGTAAAGAACTAGAGAGTATATAGTACAAAATTATGAAAGGGATTTTTGAACAGGTTGCTACCACACAATACCGAGAGCTAGTAGCAGAAACATGAATATGGCCAGTTGACAATAGAATAGAGTATAAAAAGGTGATGCTATTTCATAACATCATATCAGATGACAAAAGGCTAGTTAAGGAGGGAGTGGAAGATCCAACCATATGGAGAATGTTGGGGAAAAAGTATCATAGAAATATGCAATAAATTTGATATTAAAATTAAAGTAAGAAAGTCTAAAAGACAAGAACCTCAAAAGGAAATAAAAAGTAAAGTGGCAAATAAAATTAAAAGAGAAATAGAAGAAAATAAAGCAGAGATGACAACACTGAGGTTTGTGAATAGTAATGGTAGAAGAGATCACATAGGAGAACTTACTGATGAGGCCGTAATAGTTATAAAACAAGGTTGAATATGCTAGAATTAAAAGAAACAGGAATGGTAATGATAGGCTTTGTGTGTTGTGTAGGGAGGCAGAGGATACTACTGAACATATTCTTAACTGTAATGAGTTAAGGAAATAATAACATAGAAATAAGGAATATAGAGACCCAAAGTAAAGAGGTTGCCCGGTATATTGGAATTTGGAAAGGTCCTAGAAGTTAGAAGTAAAAGTATGAAAACTGTGTTGTCTATGTAGGAGGTAACTAATGATAATAAATTTTCTGCAGATTGCAGCACTTTGCAACTAAGTACCCTTCATCTAGTAGTATGGCCACAAATCCTCAATCACATTGTTGTGGAAAGAGCAACGAGGATCGGAGGAACACTCAAACTTGAAAACTTTCATCTAGTGTTCAAGCAATTTTGCTTTTATATCCAATTAAAGTAAGTTAATATAAAAAATGAATCTGTGCCTTATTGTTTATAGTTAATTATATTTTTTAATATATGGGTGAATGTAGATAGAACGAGCGTAGAAAAATTATCGTCAAATAAAATTTGAAAATGGGGTAAATGTCTGGCTGAAATACGATAATATAAAGCTACGGTAGTTTGGTATTACAGTTTAATAAATGAAGCGAATCTAGTCTGGAAGCAAGCAGAGTTGAGACAGATTTGGTCTGTCCCAACGTAGTACAAAGGCCCCTGCCTTAGCCTAATGCAGCCAATGTCCACTTAACCTATCATAGAGGTGGTACTTGCTCTGCACTTTCCTTTACAGTACAGTGTAGCCGTTTAGTACAGAATACATCCTGTCCAATGCCTGTCCTTCGTAGCAAACGTTGTAATTGACGACTCACAAATTGTTGACAAAAATTTATTTGCCAAATTGTTGTTAATCTTGACAGTTATTTGATAGGTCAGAAATAGGATGAATTAACGACCTGTTGGCAAGTCTGCATAGGACCCTATCATTATTATTATTATTATTGGTAAATTTGTATTGTATTACAGGGTGTGATTTCGAACAGAAAATATATGTTTTCCTATAATAAATAACGTGATTTAACCGAATTTGACCTTCATTTTAACCACAAACAAACAGATCAACCAATATGGCTAACTTTAAGTTGTGAAATTGGTTGATGTTATTGCGGATGAAATGAAGGTGAAAACCGATTAAATCATGTTATTTCCTACAGGAAAACATATATTTTTTGTTAAAATGGTTAAATATAATCACTGTTGTCATATATGATGGATTAGAATATTTAAATATAAGCACTAGTTCAATGGTGACACTTCCCTTAAGGATGTGCTGCGAACGATAACATTAGCAATGTTACCAATGATACACAGTGTTACCGACGTTGACGAATGGTACACAGAGTTACCAACAGTACGATGGCATTACTAGCGATAGCAATGCTAGATATTTGGATATGTATTTTAAATAATTTTTCCATATAAGTTTTACACAATATATAAAAAGTACAAAAGGACACAGAACCTAACAAACCCACCTAACCTAACCTAGTTGTATGACAGGTCACAAACCTCTGGTATTTACTGAGAACGGTAAAATTCTCCATTTGTTCCGTAACTGAAATACAAACCACGCTATTTAATATGGGTTATTACTTTCGCGTAGCCAAAATGACGAGCCATTAGAATTTTAATGAGGGTTTACTACCCCCATCGCTAGTTAGCGGGGGGTAGGGAGGTAGCATCTCCTTGTATGAGGTCACTTTTACTTTGGCTCGGGTGGTGAGCGGACGTGTCCGCTTTCACCCTCGCTTTTTGATAGCCATTAATGCTTTTTGTGTTTTTACTTACTTTTTCTTATACTTGTAATATATATATAAACATTCTTTGTTTATGTATATATTTTGGTGTATAGAAATGTAGTAAGCTTTCTTTTCAGTGTTTGTGCTGTGTGGTAGTGTACGACAATGACACCGGTAGTGCTAGGCCACCACGGTTTCTCGTCATGGGGCGCGGCCTCTCTTGGTCCTTCGGTCGTTTCCTTCGGCTTTCCGTTAATTCTTCCGCCTTGGGGAATCGTCATCGCTGGACTTTCTTCATTCATCTTTTATCTTCGCTGTTCCTCCTTTCCTACGGGGAACTTGGATTCTCAGCGAAGGGAATGCGGGAGTTTAGTTTGATCACGTTCTCTCTCTCTACTCGAATTCGTTCACCCTTTTACTACTACTACGTACTATTAAGGAAACTTCTTTCCCGTTGCGGGCTGAGTTGCTTTCCGTTTTATTTGCCTCAATTATTTTTAATGAAATCTAATTTGTTCCGTAACTTAAATACAAACCACGCTCTTTACATGGGGTAATTACTTCGGCGTAGCTGAATGACGAGCCATAAGAATTTTAACAAGGGTTTACTACTCCGCCGCTAGTTAGCGGGGAGTAGGGAGGGGTAGCTAGCAACCCCCCCTCACACACACCGGTGAATGCTTCACTTTACTTTTGGCTCGGGCAGAGAACAGACCTGTCTGCTCTCTCCCTCGCTTTGACTGCCTTATTTAATCTGTTTTTGCTTTTTCTTTTCCAGTGTGTTTGAAGTTGGCCACTATTGACTATGCATACATGCTCTTGACTTCCCGGCCGCCCTTGTGGGACCTTTATGTCGGCGGTCGACACCGATCCTCACACCTTATGTCCTCACTGTAGGGGCCAGCGGTGTGATAGTGGTAATGTATGTATTGAATGTAGGGAGTGGTCTACCTCCCAGTGGGAGAGGTTTGCCCGGCGCCGGAAGAAAAAGTCTAAAAGGGATCTTTCTCCTTCAGAGGCTTTTTTGAAGAGAGAAATTTCCAAGTTCTGGAGAGGGAGGTCTCAACCTTCCGGACTCACCAGTGGTAGCTTATACACACCCCCCCCCTCGGAAACCCCCCAAGCGGCGGCGCGAGCCCTAAACCATGCCCCTTTGGGCGGAGTTACCAGGGACGAGCGGGTTGACTCGGCAATGGAAGTCACATTTCTGAAGTTGACTTCGGCACAGAACGTTCTCCTCTTTTTCCCTCCCTCTGCTCCCAACATATATTTGTTGATTTTCATTATTCTGCACTCAGCAACCAGAGCAATATCTCAGCCCACGGCTTAATTATGTCGAGGCAAATTCTTACCTCCGTGGAGGTGCATCGGCTTAGCGAAGACTCCAGCGGAGAGGAGAACGTAATCAGTAACGAAAAGCGAACACAATCGACTGCAGATAGTGATATGCCTTCTAATTCTGATATCGTAAATATGTTACTCCAACAGAATCAAACTCATGAAAATCATCCAGAAAAGGTAAGGTTTTAAATTATGTTTACAACGGAAACGTCATATGGAAAGCGGCTGATTTAGACTAATGACGTCACAAATGCAAATGGCGGCCCCCATACGTAAGTTTGTTATGATTTGAATGCTTAGAGCAGGCACTTCCGAACATAGCGTAAGTAGCTTAAGCAAAGCATGTGCATGATTACTACACGATTAATTGGTATAAACAAACTAAATACTCCAATTTTTATATATTACAAAATTATAATTAAGCACACAAAACAATTGCTTGCCTGATACATCAAAAGCATGCGCTTAATAGGCAGTAGGCTAGACCACAGGTAAGTTCGAGCTTACATTTCTCGCTTTAAACCTATCGACACTAGCCTAGGCCCTGGGGGGCTATCTGATAAGGGTTACATATGAGGCAGGTCTAGTTTATTAATAATAACAGATTTAAACTTATCATTCACTTAAATATGGCACTGAATTAACCTAAGAGGGCTATTTGAGTCGTGAACCCCATTGCCTGACTTCAGCCTTCTAGGTCCGCTGCTGTCCATATTTACTATACCTGTTGAACAAAAATTTCAATTAATCTATGGTAAATAAATCACTGATATTAAACATTCATCTCGGCAGAAGTGGTTCACCTGCTAAGAAGAATGAGGCTCCCCTCCTACTAAGCGCTCAAGACGATCACCTGAATTACCTGAAAGTGCAAATTTAGACCTCTTTTCCTTTTATAATAATGGAGATGAAAGTGATTACGAAGATTTCAACCTTCTTACCTTCATTAAACCCATTCCTTCATATATTTCCACCAATTTCAAAGCTGAACCATCTTTTCATAGAGAAGGGAAAATTCAATTGAATAATTCACTAGTAGCATTAACTTTCAGTGAAGGCCATAGTGATAACCGGGATAAATTCTTTGTTAGTAGTCAAAATAAGGAGTTCTCAGACTTTTTTAAATTAATTAATACTCCAAAGTCGAATTTCGGGCCTGAAGGTAAGGTATTTGATGACAGTTATAAGAGAAAATTTTTTTATGACATTGAAAATATTAAAATGAGTATTTCTGCCTTTTAAGGGCATGCAGCACTGGCACACATTGTATACCCCTCCAAAGTAAATGACATTGATTTTTTGTCCAAAATTATTATTGGTCCCCTAAGAAGGAGCATAGACCTCATACAAAATTTGATAAGAAATTTCAGAAGCAGAGCACTTCCTAGATACCTCAAGGAAGAAATAAGAGATCTTATAATCAAAGCAGACATTAAAGAAGTTAGGAATTTAACTGAAGACCAAAAATCAGCCATTGCTGCCTGCTTTCACAAGGGTCCCCTCCTCAGAGGAGGGGCAGCAAACTTCAGGGGTAGGAAATTCAACTTCGGGGGCAGATTTCAGGGAAGAAGGTTCAGTTTCCTCAAAGGTAACCCTAACTTTTCAATATTAATCTTACCCGATGATCATGTAGCTGTCAACTCCGTTGCCCGACAGAAATCTACGGTCGGGATACGCCAGCGATCGCTATCCAGGTGGGGGTGTACACAACAGCGCCATCTGTGAGTAGGTACTCAAGTACTTCTTGTCAACAAGAACTCAATTTTTCCTCTGTCGTGCCTCCGGCAAGACCTACTTGGATACGCTGTTGATTCTGGAGGAGTTGTTCACGATTTGGTGATGTATTCACTCTAGAGTTTAGCCTTCGCTATTCAGGAAGCTTTATCATTAGCTTAGCAAGCTTTTGGAATTAATTGTTAACGAACTTTGCTAGATTTTGGAATTCCCCCTTGACTACTTCTACAATTCAAGATGTCTGACCAGTCTCAAGTCCCTAAGTACAGGCAGTGTAGCGTTAGGACTTGTGCTAGGCGTCTTCCGAAGGCCTCTATAGATCCTCACACCGTTTGTTCCAATTGTAGGGGTAAATCCTGTCAATTGGAAGATCGATGTGGGGAATGCGCTGGGCTTTCGGAATTCGATTTTAACGAATTCCTTAAAAATGCACGTAGGTTAGAGAAGGAGAGAATCAGGAGGAGTTCTTCTCGCTCTGTGGATTTTTCCTCTCCCCATGCCCCTCAACCTTTTCCTTCCCCTGTAGTCGTGACTCCCGAACCTGCTACTAGTGCTCAGCCATCCATGGCGGATATGATGCGTGCCATTCAGGCTCTCGGTGACAGAGTGGAGTCATTGGCTAATGACCGTAATCAGCTTTTGGCAGATGTCAAAGAGCTGAAAGTGAAAAGTGCAGTGGGAAGTGTTATCAGTGCTAGTGATGTGAAAAGTGTCAGTGTCAGTGTTGCGCATGAGGGTACATCTGTGCGTGCCAGTCGTCCTCCCAGTCCGGGACCTCTTGCAAGCTCCCAAGCCCAGGGGAGAAGCAATGTCGAAGGACCAAAGGGTTCGGCAGGCCTTGATCAGCGCACGGATGTATCCTCAGTGGTTGCGGACGTATCTGTCAAAGATCGTCCCATCCACAAACAGACGAATGAGCCCTTACATTCCTCGTCTGTGGAAGAAGTTTCCAGGAGGAAACGATGGACCAAGGTTTCACGACCGCTCAAACGTAAGGTCCCTTCCGAGCGAGTCCAACGGCCCAGGTGTAGCCACTGGGTCAGTTCGGACTCGCTGTAGTCTTCCGATGACTGCACACCTCCCAAGAGAGGTAGAGTGGTTCCACAACAGGCTACTGCTCCGTCTGTTGCTGCTCCAACCACAGTAGACCCTAAGTGGTCCATGCTGCAGACTATGCAGTCTCAGCTTGTGGCATTCATGCAGGAGTATCATGCTGAGAAGGTTGACACTGCACCTGTTAACCTACAACCCGCCGAGGTTGTGCGCTCAGCAGATACTGCGGCTGCCTGCTCCCACACTCCACCTGTGAGAGCTCCACCACCGATGCGCAGTCCACCCTGCCAGACGCATGTTCTTGCTGCACCATCCGTTGACATGCGTGAGCTACCGCATCAGCAGTGGGAAGGTGCTGTAGAGCTGCCGGGTTCTGACTCTATGCGGCATGCTCCGCAACCCATGCGGCATGCTCCGCATACCATACAGCATGCTCCGCATACCATACAGCATGCTCCGCAACCCACCGCAACCCCTCCCACGCACCAGCACTCTGCTTTTGTTGTTGCCAGCTCGCAGACTGACCAGCAGCGGCTTGATGTTGGATCCGCAGCAGCTACGCATGCACCCGTACTGCCGGATTCAGCCGTTCAGCTTTCTGCTATGCCTTTGCCACTTCCTACTCAGCTTTCGGATGATGGAGTATCAGATGACGAAGCTGCACATTTGGATGAACCGCACTCCGACTTTGAAGGGCCCAAGTCTACGCCTCCCTCCTTAGACTTTCGTAAAGTCCTTGCCTTGTTCAGGGACTTATATCCAGAGCAGTTTGTGTCTGCAACCCCTCGCTCTCCTCCCTCCGAGTTTGCTCTGGGCATGCAGTCTGCTGCTCCTGCCTTCACCAAGCTTGTTCTCGCACGCTCATCCAAGAGAGCTTTGAGGGTTATGGGAGAGTGGTTGCAGTCCAAGAAGCAACTGGGAAAGACTGCTTTCATCTTTCCGCCTACCAAGCTTGCTTCTAAGTCGAGCGTCTGGTATGCCACGGGAGAAGAACCCGGCTTGGGAGTTCCTGCCTCTGCCCAGGGCGACTTCTCAAGTCTGGTTGACTCTCCCCGCAGGTTGGCTATGAGACGATCGAAGATCTGCTGGTCCTTTTCTGATATGGATCATCTGTTGAAGGGAGTCTTTCGTGCCTTCGAGATCTTCAACTTCCTCGATTGGTGTTTGGGAGCTTTAAGCAGAAAGACTTCCCCTTCGGATAAGGACTCTGCCATGCTGATCATGTCTAGCATGGACAAAGCCATTCGGGATGGGTCTGGTGAGCTTGCGGCTTCGTACGTGTCGGGAGTGCTTAAGAAGAGAGAACATCTTTGCTCCTTCTTATCGGCTGGTATCACCCCTTGTCAGAAGTCAGAGTTGTTGTTTGCTCCTCTCTCCAAGTGTCTGTTTCCGGAGGAGCTGATCAAGGGGATGGCTGCCTCTCTTATCCAAAAGGATACCCATGATCTGATGGCATCTTCTGCACGTAAGGCTAAAACCTTTCCTTCCGTGCCTAGACCCTTCCGCCCTGCAGCAGTTGACACACCTGCAACTAGGTTCATCCCGCCCTTTCGTGGCAGAACCTCCAGCAGAGGAGGTACCCGTGCCGACAGTCACCGTGGCAAATCCAAGAAGGGTTCCAAGTCCGCAAAAGGCAAGTTCTGACTGCCTTCCTCTCCAGACAGCAGTGGGAGCCAGACTCAAGACCTTCTGGCAAGCTTGGGAGAGCAGAGGTGCAGACGCTCAGTCTGTGAAGTGGCTAAGGGAGGGATACAGAATTCCGTTCTGCCGCAGTCCCCCTCTAGCTACATCTCCCATCAACCTCTCTCCCAACTACAAGGAGAAGGACGAGGCTAGCGTTGCAACAAGAGGTGTCGCTCTTGCTACAAAAGGAAGCGGTAGTCATAGTCCGGGACCATCAATCCCCGGGCTTCTACAACCGTCTCTTCCTGGTAGCGAAGAAGACAGGAGGTTGGAGACCGGTGCTGGACGTCAGTGCTCTCAATGCTTTTGTCACCAAGCAGACGTTCACGATGGAGACGACGAAGTCGGTCCTAGCAGCGGTCAGGCAGGAGGACTGGATGGTCTCGTTAGACCTGAAAGACGCGTACTTTCACGTCCCCATCCATCCAGACTCCCAACCTTTCCTAAGGTTCGTCTTTGGAAAGGTTGTGTACCAGTTCCAAGCCCTGTGCTTTGGCCTAAGCACGGCACCTCTTGTGTTTACCAGACTGATGAGGAATATTGCGAAATTCCTTCACTTGGCAGACATCAGAGCCTCCCTCTATTTGGACGACTGGCTTTTAAGAGCTCCAACAAGTCGTCGCTGTCTGGAGAATCTCAGATGGACTATGGATCTGACCAAGGAATTGGGCCTCCTGGTCAATATAGAGAAGTCCCAGCTCGTCCCATCCCATACCATTGTCTATCTAGGTATGGAGATTCAGAGTCGAGCTTTTCGGGCTTTTCCGTCGGCCCCAAGGATCAATCAAGCCCTAGAATGCATCCAGAGCATGCTGAGAAGGAACCGATGTTCAGTCAGGCAGTGGATGAGTCTAACAGGGACACTTTCATCGCTGGCCCAGTTCATCGAGTTAGGGAGACTCCACCTCCGCCCCCTTCAGTATCATCTAGCTGCTCACTGGATAAAGGACATGACGCTAGAGGCGGTCTCAGTGCCTGTTTCCGAAGAGATGAGGTCTACTCTAACGTGGTGGAAGAACAGCATTCTTCTCAAGGAAGGTCTACCATTGGCTGTTCAGACCCCCGACCACCGTCTCTTCTCGGACGCATCGGACACGGGCTGGGGTGCGACACTGGACGGACAGGAATGCTCGGGCACATGGAATCAAGAGCAAAGGACACTTCACATCAATTGCAAGGAGTTGTTGGCGGTTCATCTGGCCTTGATAAACTTCAAGTCCCTCCAGCTAAACAAGGTGGTGGAGGTGAACTCCGACAACACCACAGCCTTGGCTTACATCTCCAAGCAGGGAGGGACTCATTCGAGGAAGTTGTTCGAGATCGCAAGGGACCTCCTCATTTGGTCAAAAGATCGAAAGCTTTCGCTGGTAACGAGGTTCATTCAGGGCGATATGAATGTCATGGCAGATCGCCTCAGCCGGAAGGGTCAGGTCATCCCCACAGAGTGGACCCTTCACAAGAATGTTTGCAGCAGACTATGGGCCCTGTGGGGTCAGCCCACCATAGATCTATTCACTACCTCGATGACCAAGAGGCTCCCGATGTATTGTTCTCCGATTCCAGACCCAGCAGCAGTTCACGTGGATGCCTTTCTGCTGGATTGGTCCCATCTCGACCTGTATGCGTTCCCGCCGTTCAAGATTGTCAACAGGGTACTTCAGAAGTTCGCCTCTCACAAAGGGACACGGCTGACGTTGGTTGCTCCCCTCTGGCCCGCGAGAGAATGGTTCACCGAGGTACTGCAATGGCTAGTCGACGTTCCCAGGACTCTTCCTCTAAGAGTGGACCTTCTGCGTCAACCTCACGTAAAGAAGGTACACCCAAACCTCCACGCTCTTCGTCTGACTGCCTTCAGACTATCGAAAGACTCTCAAGAGCTAGAGGCTTTTCGAAGGAGGCAGCCAGAGCAAGGAGGACATCCACTCTCAGAGTCTATCAGTCTAAATGGGAAGTCTTCCGAAGCTGGTGCAAGGCGAATGCAGTTTCCTCAACCAGTACCACTGTAACCCAGATTGCTGACTTCCTGTTACATCTAAGGAACGTAAGATCCCTATCAGCTTCTACGATCAAGGGTTACAGAAGTATGTTGGCAGCGGTATTCCGCCACAGAGGCTTAGATCTTTCCACCAACAAAGATCTACAGGACCTCCTTAGGTCTTTTGAGACCTCAAAGGAACGTCGGTTGTCCACACCAGGCTGGAATCTAGACGTGGTTTTAAGGTTCCTAATGTCATCAAGATTTGAACCGCTCCAATCAGCCTCTTTTAAGGACCTCACATTAAAAACTCTTTTCCTCGTGTGCTTAGCAACAGCTAAAAGAGTCAGTGAGATCCACGCCTTCAGCAGGAACATAGGTTTTACATCTGAAACGGCTACATGTTCCTTGCAGCTCGGTTTTTTGGCTAAAAACGAGCTTCCTTCCCGTCCTTGGCCTAAGTCGTTCGAGATCCCAAGCCTGTCCAACTTGGTGGGGAACGAACTAGAGAGAGTACTTTGCCCAGTAAGAGCTCTTAGGTACTATTTAAGAAGGTCAAAGCCATTACGAGGACAATCAGAAGCTTTATGGTGTGCTATCAAGAAGCTTACTCTACCGATGTCTAAGAACGCAGTTTCTTACTACATCAGGCTTCTGATTAGAGAGGCACATTCTCATCTGAAGGAAGAAGACCTTGCTTTGCTGAAGGTAAGGACACATGAAGTGAGAGCTGTTGCTACTTCAGTGGCCTTCAAACAGAACCGTTCTCTGCAGAGTGTTATGGATGCAACCTATTGGAGAAGCAAGTCAGTGTTCGCATCATTCTATCTCAAAGATGTCCAGTCTCTTTACGAGAACTGCTACACCCTGGGACCATTCGTAGCAGCGAGTGCAGTAGTAGGTGAGGGCTCAGCCACTACATTCCCATAATCCCATAACCTTTTTAATCTTTCTCTTGAATACTTTTTATTGTTGTTTTTTGGGTTGTACGGAAGGCTAAGAAGCCTTCCGCATCCTGGTTGATTTGGCGGGTGGTCAAATTCTTTCTTGAGAAGCGCCTAGGTTAGAGGTTGTGATAAGGTCCTTTAGTATGGGTTGCAGCCCTTTATACTTCAGCACCTAGGAGTCGTTCAGCATCCTAAGAGGACCGCTAGGCTCAGTAAGGAAGACGTACTTAAAAAAGGCAGAGTAATAGTTCAAGTCGACTTCCTTACCAGGTACTTATTTATTTTATGTTTGTTATTTTGAATAACTGATAAAATGAAATACGGGATACTTAGCTTCTTTTGTTAACATGTATGCTGGTCTCCACCCACCACCCTGGGTGTGAATCAGCTACATGATCATCGGGTAAGATTAATATTGAAAAATGTTATTTTCATTAGTAAAATAAATTTTTGAATATACTTACCCGATGATCATGAATTTAAGAACCCTCCCTTCCTCCCCATAGAGAACCAGTGGACCGAGGAGAAAATTGAGTTCTTGTTGACAAGAAGTACTTGAGTACCTACTCACAGATGGCGCTGTTGTGTACACCCCCACCTGGATAGCGATCGCTGGCGTATCCCGACCGTAGATTTCTGTCGGGCAACGGAGTTGACAGCTACATGATCATCGGGTAAGTATATTCAAAAATTTATTTTACTAATGAAAATAACATTTTAGATTCAAGTCTCAGCCGCTTAGAAGAGGTAATAGGCGAGGTGGGTACAGGGGGCGGAGGTCACAAAATGGACAAGCTAATAGTTCAGAAGCCAGAGAAAAGAAAGACCCTAGAAATTGAGCCATGCTCCGCACCAGTTCAAAGAGAGATTTTTTCAGCACCAGTATCCTATGCACAAGTTGATAACGATGTTTACTCTGCACTAGTTAATAATGAGCTTTGCTCAGCACCAGTTAATGAGCTTTGCTCAGCACCAGTTAATAACGAGCTTTGCTCAGCACCAGTGGTTAATGAGCTTTGCTCAGCACCAGATAATAACGAGCTTTGCTCCGCACCAGACCATCATGACATTGGGCCAAATACTATAAATCAAGATAGAAGTAAAGAGACCTTGCCTTTGGCCTCAAACCCAATGAATAACTCCTCCCAGAGCCCCCCAGAGAATAGGATAGGTAAGTCATTATTGATGCATTAGTAATAGCGGGTAATATGCTCTCAATAAATGGAACTTGGACAAATGAAGAATCCTCCCTTCACATCAATGTAAGAGAGTTATTAGCTTGCTTCTATTCTTTGGAACACTTCATCACAAGGTTATACAACAAGGTAGTCTTAATACATGTTGATTCAAAGGTTACTAATTGTTGGCTAAGGAAACAGGGTAGTATCAGAAACAAGTTAGCTCATGAACTAGTCAGGAAAATACTTAGTACCATGAAGGATCACAACATACAGATAAATTCCAGATGGATCAGGGGAATAAGTAACACCATCGCAGACTCACTTTCCAGGGACCTGGGTTCCATTCACACAGAAACTTCCCTCAGTGACAGTCTATTCTCCTTAATCTGCTCTGACTTCAATTTCACCCCGGAAATAGATCTGTTCTCAAATGGCTTCAATACTAAGTGCAAAAAGTTTTGTTCATACCTTCCAAACCAAAAAGCCATCAGCAATAATGCACTTACGATTAGCTGGAAGGGATCAACACCTCTCTATGCCTTTATTATTATTATTATTATTACTTAACTAAGCTACAACCCTAGTTGGAAAAGCAGTATGCTATAAGCCCAGGGGCTCCAACAGGGAAAATAGCTCAGTGCGGAAAGGAAAAAAGGAAAATAAAATATTCTAAGAAGAGTAACAACAATAAATATCTCCTATATAAACTATAAAAACTTTAACAAAACAAGAGGAAGAGAAATAAGATAGGAGAGTGTGCTCGAGTGTACCCTCAAGCAAGAGAACTCTAACCCAAGACAGTGAAAGGCCATGGTACAGAGGCTATGGCACTACCCAAGACTAGAGAACAGTGGTTTGATTTTGGAGTGTCCTTCTCCTAGAAGAGCTGCTTACCATAGCTAAAGAGTCTCTTCTACCCTTACCAAGAGGAAAGTGGCACTGAACAATTACAGTGCAGTAACCCCTTGGGTGATGAAGAATTGTTTGGTAATCTGTGTTGTCAGGTGTATGAGGATAGAGGAGAATATGTAAAGAATATGCCAGACTATTCAGTGTGTATGTAGACAAAGGGAAAATGAACCGTAACCAGAGAGGAGGATCCAATGTAGTACTGTCTGGCCAGTCAAAAGACCCCATAACTCTCTAGCGGTAGTATCTCAACGGGTGGCTGGTGCCCTGGCCAACCTACTACCTACTACCAGGATTCTTACTACACAAAGTAGCTTTTAAAATCAATAAAGAATGCAATAATAATATGCTTTTCTGCACTATATCGCAGGGGACGGAACCATGGATTCCATTAGTGAAGTCAGTCGCGAAGCAGCACAAACGATATATTGTGAAGATCGAAGACTACCAGATAGTTCTCAAGGATTGTATCTCACCCTCAGCAAAGCTCCAATCAACTTTGATCGCCTTCAAAATTTAAAGGATCAGCTCCCTAACGTCTTTCCTCCTGAGGTTTGCTCCAAAATTGCTGTCAGCTTGAGGGACAGCTCCTTGCACAAGTATGAAAACCTATACAACATTTTTAAAAGTTTCATTCACAAGGAGTATGGAAGAGACAACAAATTCCCCCTGTTAGCAATTATTTTATTTTTCAATCACCTTATAGACAAGGGACTGTCTTACAACACCCTGAAGAGCTACAGAGCAGCTTTAGGTCCTATCTTGTCAGGCTATTTCCCAGGTTACTGTCTTGCAGAAGACAAATATGTCAAAGCAATGATATAGGGAGTTAATAGAAGGAAACCTAGAAATTCTCACCAGTTCCCTGGCGGGGATCTAGACAAAGTAATTTCGTATTTCAACACCACGAGAGATAACTCTACCTTACTACTGACACAGAAAACCTTGTTCCTAGTAGCCTTAGCTTGCCCTTTAAGAGCAAATCAATTTAACAATCTCTGCATTTCCAGGAGCACCTTCACCCCAGAACACATTGTCTTACGGAACCACCCTTCCTTCATGGCCAAAAACCAAAAAAACAACTACACGCCAATAGCGATCACCTTTAGGAAGCTTCCTAACAGACCAAAAATATGTCCAGTCAGACAATTGAACTTCTATTTGGAATACACAAACAAAGTCTATATGGAAAGAAACATAGACAGGAAAGACCACATATGGCTAGATGAACACTTCAAGATAATGTCTCTACAAAAAATGAGACAACTTTTTAGGGAGTGCATTTTCAGAGCCGACCCAAATGCAACTAAACAGTCAACGAATTTAACAATCTCTGCATTTCCAGGAGCACCTTCACCCCAGAACACATTGTCTTACGGAACCACCCTTCCTTCATGGCCAAAAACCAAAAAAACAACTACACGCCAATAGAGATCACCTTTAGGAAGCTTCCTAACAGACCAAAAATATGTCCAGTCAGACAATTGAACTTCTATTTGGAATACACAAACAAAGTCTATATGGAAAGAAACATAGACAGGAAAGACCACATATGGCTAGATGAACACTTCAAGATAATGTCTCTACAAAAAATGAGACAACTTTTTAGGGAGTGCATTTTCAGAGCCGACCCAAATGCAACTAAACAGTCAACGAATTTCCACTCTATAAGGGGTCAAGCTTCATCAAGACTGCTATACAATGGAGTATCTATACAAGAAATCATGTCCAGAATGAATTGGAGAAGCGACTCTGTCTTCAGCTCTTACTATGCTCTCCTCGGCTTACAGGGAGCTTTCGATGCTGTGGTCGCTGGACTTCATCTTCAAGCCCCCTGAAGCATCTGCCTAGCTACCACTGGTGAGTCCGGAAGGTTGAGACCTCCCTCTCCAGAACTGTAAGTTTACTTGTGAGCGAAGGTTCTGGAGTGGGAGGTGAGACCTTCCGGACTCAAAGTCTGGGTCACCCTCCAACCCTTCCCCCGTGAGCCGAGGAGACCATGTACAGTACCTTGGAGGGAATATTCTAACAACTTCATAATTCAACAGAGTAGGCTATATACAAGAACACACACATACAATCACTATTATTCCACAGAAAACAAACTAACTGGAATCTTTCAATATTCATATCAACCAAGAGAGCACAAGAAGATTGAATTTACTAATAAAAAGACCTTTATGTCCAACAATTTGCACCTTCACAGTAATTCCTTCATAACTTGCACTACCAAGGTAAGCTCAACCACTTCTGTGTTATTTTTTGTTCTATTACAACTTCAAAAATGTGACTTCCATTGCCGAGTCAACCCGCTCGTCCCTGGTAACTCCGCCCAAAGGAGCGTGGTTTAGGGCTCGCGCCGCCGCTTTGGGGGGTTCCAGGAGGGGGGGTGTATAAGCTACCACTGGTGAGTCCGGAAGGTCTCACCTCCCACTCCAGAACCTTCGTTCACAAGTAAACTTACAGATTTCTTCTTCCGTAGCCCTTTCCTCCTCCGAAGCTCCCCCTCGAGCGGTCTCTTCCGAGAGGCCGGCGAGTGGTAGCGTAGAGCGTACTGCTGTTGACCGATCCCGGGTTGCGGGAGAGGTAGTTGCCTCCCATATCGAGGTGGCTGCCCTTCCTCCCACGGAGGAGGATTTGTATATGTCTAATCATGATTTGTTGCAGCTTTGGGCTTCCTTGGGGCTGCAGGGTTCGCCATCCAGGGAAGCCCTGTTTGACATGATCAAACTTGATGCAGCTGTCAAACAATCGCCAACTACATCAGGGATAGATCCTCTGTCTGTTGTTGACGTTGTTGTGACGGAGACATCTCGTGGGTCTAGAGAAACCGCCGTTCCTGTTGCTGAGGTAGCTGAAGGCTTAGATTCCCCCTCCGAACACCTTTCGAGGGAGGATCTAAGTTCCACGGTCTCTCCTGCCGGTGATTCTCCCCCACGGGGGAGTTCACTTACAGAGACTTCTCTGTGGAGGCCCTATCATGGTCAGCCTGCTGACCCCGCGGCCCCTCGTGGGCGTATAAGGCGGAAGGCTCGTCCTCCCCTTCGCCGTAGAGGCCTTCCTTCCCCTCATAAGGGAGTTAGGAGGCACTTCTTCGGCTCGTCGTCACCACAGTCCTCTGAGGAGGAGACGACTCGCCGTTCGTCGATCCTGCCAGCTACCACCTTAGACCTCTCCGGGGATCGTTCGCGATCCCCTTCGGATGATAGTCGTTCTTCGGGACCCTGTGACCAGTCTCCCTCCAGACCTGCTGACCTGCCGTCACCTTTTGACGATGCTGATGGGCGTTACGCGCCACCTGATCCTGCCACTGTGCAGGCACCGGGCCCTTTGGGGCTTAAGGGCCTTGAGCGCAAATCCGCGCCTCTTGCCCTCAAGCGCCAGGTTCTTCCTGCGCGCCCTCCTGCTGCTGCTGTGGCTGTTCCAGTCTTAGCGCCACAGCGCTCACCTGTGCGCGTCCCTGTTCCTGTTTCGCGCCAGGGTTCCCTTGCGCGCCCACATCCTTTTACGCCCACCAGCAGTTCCTGATCCAGCGCGCCAGCGCCCACCTGCGCACACGCGCCCACGCTTCCACCTGCGCACACGCGCCCACGCTTCCACCTGTGCCCCAGCGTTCCCCGGTTCCTGCTTCGTCGCGCGCAGTCCAAGAGGCTCCTACAATAGCGCACAGGCGCTCACAGGTACCTCTGGACTCACAGCACCCGTCTGGAGTTAGGCGAGAAGCGCGCCCACCGCGCACAGTTCCAGTTATAGCGCACATGCACTCGCCAACGCGCCAGCGCGCTTCTACATCACAGTGCACAGTCCAGGAGGTGCCTAAGCTAGCGCACGGGTGCTGACAGGCACCACAGGACTCTCCTTCCAGACCGCGCGACCCTGCACGCGTTCCAGCTGCGCGCGATGCTCCGGTTGCGCGCCCAGTTTCAGTTCTCAAGCGCACACCTGTGCGCCCTAATCCAACCGCGTGCCCTGCTCACCCACCGCAGCAGCGCACACCAGCGCGCCATGTGCGCCCACGATCCCCTGCGCGCCCACGGGTTAATATGCCTTTTCTTTCGGATCAGCGCCCACCTACGCTCCAACGCGCCAACCCTCCCTCGCGCTATCCTGAACCTGCGCTCCCACGCCCTCGCCCGGTTCCTCCGGATACGCGCCCATACACCACTGCCCTCTCGTGCCCGTCAGTGCCGCATCAGGATGCTGCGCGCCCTCTTATCCGGCTCCTGCGCGCCACACGCCCTCGCCATCTCCTGCACGCCCATGCGCCTGCACCCTCTCCTGTGCGCCATCGCGCCCACGCGCCTGTGGCCTCGCCTACGCGCACTCGCGCCCGCTCCAACAACCTCTCACGCCCGCGCCCAATTGCGCGTGCGCGCAAGATTCCTGTGTCACGCGATCCTTTCGCATGCGATCCTGGTCAGAGCCCATCGCGCGACCTCCAGCGTGAGCGTCGCCAGGCGGATAGGTCATCGTCTCATTCCCCTCCCCACAAGCGCAGAACAGCGCGCTCGCCGGAAGAGGGGCGGTTCCCGGACAGGTCTAAGGACTCTTTTGTTTCAGCTTCTTAGGCGAACCCTCATTTGTCGACTCCTCCAAGGGATCGAACGATCCCCTTCCCTCCAGAGGGAGTGTCTGACAGCGCGACTGTCAGCCAGCAACCCTGGTTTGGGACCCTGGTTAGAGCTCTTGTGCAGGCGATGAAGCCCGTCCTCTCTGACGTGGGTCACAAATCAGTGGCGTCTTCCTCCCCCCTGAAGAGGAAGAGAGGAGTCTCTCCCGTGTAAACACCTCCAAAGACTATTTTGTCTCTTTGTAGATCCTTGCGCAAGGCTCCTTCCCCCCCCTCCCCAGACTTTCTCTCCCTCCCCTGCGGATGAGGATTACCCATCGTCAGGAGAGTCGGACGAGCCGGACCGTTCCCCCATCGCACCAATGGGGGAAACTCCGCCTCTCCCTGAGAAGTTTTCTCGTCCAGGGGTGGAAAAGAGCTTGCACCTATCGTTACTCGAGTCCTGTATCCCGCCCAGGAGGGAACCGAAGGACTCTAAGACGATCCCTAAGTCGTCAACAAGGATCGGACAGGAGCCATCTAGACCTTCCGAGGATGTCCACGTGTCCCCCCAGGAAGAGCCACTGGGGACGGGAGACTTTGCTGCCAGTCCTTCAGGAGGAGAGCACCAAGAGTCAGAACACGTGTTCTGGCAAGTCTTGACCCTCATGAGGAACCTCAACGGGATACCAGACCCAGAGATTCCTCCTCGTGAGGGTAAGGACACGGTCTTGGACCGTGTCTACGGCACCCAGAAACCCTCTAGGGCCAGTGCAGCTTTGCCCTGGTCTCAGGGGATGAAGAGTGCCAAGGACAAGGTTGAGGGCCAGCTCTCTGAGCTTGCCTCCTCCAGCAGATCCAGCGCCGGTAACAAGCTCCTCCCTCTTCCTCGAGTCCATCAGAGGAGGTACTTTGAGATTCTTGAGGAGTCTTGTTTGGGTCTTCCGATTCACCACTCCGTGGAAGAACTCACCGGAGGAGTCCTTCTAGATAGACTCTCCAACCGGCATGTGTCCTACTCAGCTACTGAGATCCAAAGCCAGGAGAAGGTCGCTAAGTGTGTCATGCAGGCAACTTCCTGGCTTGACATCTGGCTGAGGTCTCTGGGTCATCCTGGTGCGGTCTGAGGACCTCTCCAAAGAAAGCACCTGGAAGGCACTGGAGACTTTCTTGCTCTCAGGCACGCGAACCATCGAGTTTCTGGCCCACCAAGTCTCGAGCTTGTTGGCCAATACGATTCTCAAACGACGGGACGCGGTGGCTGAGAGATTCCACCAGAAGGTTCCCAGCTCGGATGTTAGCAGGCTCAGACACTCCTCCGTGCTCGGTAAGAGTTTGTTTGAGCCTAAGGACGTGGAGCTTACCGCTGAGAGGTGGAGGAAGTCCAACCAGGATTCCCTCATCCATAGGGCCCTGACATCGAGGCCCTACAAACCTCCAGCGGCACAACAACCCCGTCCAGCTAAGGACACGAAGAAGACCACTGCAGCAAAGCCGAAGGTGTCTAAGCCCTTTCCTGCCAAGAGCAGAAGGAGCAAGAAGTCCTCCAGGGGAGGCAAGTTACCTAGAGGAAACGGCAGAGGCCGTAAACGCTAGGGTTGGCAGTCCCTCTGCATGTCCATCAGTGGGGGGATGCCTACAAAGTTGCGCGGCAAGGTGGCAGCAGATTGAGGCAGATACCTGGACGATTTCCGTGATCGCTCACGGTTATGGCGTCCCGTTCACAGCTTCTCTACCTCCCCTGACAGCGAATCCAGTGTCGTTGAGCTCTCTTGCCATGGGATCGGCAAGAGGACAAGCCCTTTGGGCAGAAGTCCAGACCATGTTGAAGAAGGACACTCTCCAGGAGGTTGTAGACTGGTCCCCAGGCTTCTACAGTCGACTCTTTCTTGTGAGAAAGGCGTCTGGAGGCTGGAGACCAGTCATCGACCTCTCAACCCTGAACGGGTTTGTCAAACAGACTCCGTTCAGTGTGGAGACGGCAGACACGGTCAGACTTGCAGTGAGACCACAAGACTTTATGTGTACACTGGACCTGAAGGACGCGTACTTCCAGATCCCAGTCCATCCGTCTTCAAGGAAGTACCTAAGATTTTGCCTAGACAACAAGATCTACCAGTTCAAGGTGCTGTGTTTCGGTCTCTCCACAGCACCACAGGTGTTCACCAGAGTGTTCACCCTGATATCTTCGTGGGCTCACAGGATTGTCATCCGTCTCCTTCGTTATCTGGACGACTGGCTGATCCTAGCGGACTCGGAGGCAACCCTTCTTCTCCACCGAGACAAGCTCCTCGAAGTTTGCCAGGATCTGGGGATCATGGTGAATCTCGAGAAGTCCTCTCTGCAGCCCTCTCAGAAACTGATATATCTAGGCATGGTCATAGACACCAATCTCCACAAAGCCTTCCCATCAGACGACACGAGGCCTTTCCTCAATCGAGAAGAACTCCCAGCCCAAACGTGGCTGTGTCTCCTCGGCCACCTCTCCTCCCTGGCCCGTCTCGTTCCCAACGGTTGCCTCAGAATGACATCTCTGCAATGGCGACTCAAGTCCCGGTGGAATCAAGGTCACGAATCAAGGACACTTTGGTCCCTGTGGGTCCTGCGGAACGGACGGACCTCCAGTGGTGTGTGGCGGACGAGAACCTACGAAAGGGAGTGGATCTTCTCGTCCTTCCCCCGGATTTGATGTTGTTCTCGGACACATAAAAAAAAGGGTGGGTGGCCCACGTTCTGAACCACAGGACCTTAGGCCTGAGGTCAGAATCAGAAAAGTACCTTCACATAAACCTGCTAGAAATGAAGGCCGTGTTCCTGGCACTTCAGAAGTTCCACCAAGTCCTGGCGGGCCACTCTGTGGTGGTGATGAGCGACAACACCACGGTGGTGGCTTGTATATCTACAAGCAGGGAGGTACCTTTTCAGAACAGCTATCTCATCTTGCAGTAGAGATTCTGAGATGGTCCGAAGTCCACTCGATCACACTAGCGGCTGGCTTCATTCCGGGCAAAAGGAATGTGCTCGCCGACAGTCTGAGCAGAGCGACACAGATAGTGAGTACCGAGTGGTCTTTGGATCCTCAGATAGCCAACAAAGTCCTGACTTTGTGGGGTTCCGCGACGGTGGATCGGATCTGTTCGCTACAGCACTGAACTTCAAGCTCCCGCTGTACTGCTCCCTGGTCCCGGACCCCAAGGCTCTCTGGCAGGATGCCTTCCAACAATGGTGGGACAACGTCGATGTGTACGCCTTTCCCCCCGTTCTGTCTGATGAGGAGGGTGCTCAACAAGACCAGAATATTGGTCAATCTTTCAATGACCCTGATAGCTCCACTATGGCATCACGCAGAAGGGTTCCCGAACCTTCTGCAACTCCTCACGGAGGTTCCGAGAGAACTCCCTCCACATCACGAGCTACTCAAACAACCACACGCCAACACCTTCCACAAAGCCGTAGCTTCGCTTCAACTTCACGCCTGGAGATTATCCAGCATCTCCTCACGGAGAGAGGATTTTCGCAACAAGTTGCGATCAGGATGTCTGGTCACCTGCGCAAGTCATCCGTAGGGGTCTACCCGGCGAAGTAGCGAGTCTTCTGTGGTTGGTGTCATGGAACGGGTATCTCTCCCCTCGATGCCACTATTCCAGTAATAGCGGAGTTTCTCGTGTATTTGCAGGAGGAAATGCGCCTTTCAGTCTCGGCAGTGAAAGGCTGTCGCACAGCCTTGAGTCTTGCCTTCAGGCTTAAAGGAATGGACATTTCTTCCTCGCTGGAACTGTCTCTTCTCATACGGAGTTATGAACTTACCTGCCCTCAGTCGGAAGTGAGACCTCCTCCATGGAACGTGGTTCGAGTTCTCAGGTTTCTGAAGAGACCTCCCTATGAATCATTACGCCAGGCTTCAGATCGCCACCTTACCTGGAAGACGGTTTTCCCGCTAGCATTGGCCTCGGCCAAGGGAGTCAGTGAGCTACATTGTCTCTCGTACGACATCGCCCATTCAAGGGGATGGGGGGAGGTAACGTTCAGCTTCGTCCCTGAGTTTGTTGCCAAGAATCAGAATCCGGGAGTGCCGGACCCTAGGTTTGACTCTTTCCAGGTTTCGAGTCTCCGTTCTGTAACAGATGTCCCAGACCATCTCCTACTGTGCCCAGTGAGGAGTCTGAGGTTGTATCTTAAAAGAACAGCTGCAGTTCGTCCCCGGGTGCGATCCCTGTTCTTGAGCACCGGGAAGACGAAGAGGAGAGTCACCAGGAGTACTATCTCTGCCTGGATTCGCAAGGTGATACATCTGGCCTTGAATCCTGACCCTTCTCCATCACGTCACCCTAGAGCGCATGATGTCAGGGGCATAGCTACGTCCCTGGCCTTCAAGAAAAATTATTCAGTGATGCAGGTCCTTCAAGCTAGGGTGTGGAAGCGTCAGACCACCTTCACGGCCCACTACCTGCAAGATGTGACACACAGGAGGCTCGATACGTTCTCTATCGGCCCTGTGGTGGCTGCACAACAGCTGGTCTAACCTCAGGCTCCTTAATGGACAAGTAGCAGAAGGTTGAGGGCATTGTTACCCGGTTTTAGTCTGCGTGAATGAAAAGATCTGTCTGGCCCTTATTCTTTTCTTCATCCTCTCCTCCCTTGGAGAAAGCCGCATCCTGGGTTCTCTGCATAGCTGACCTCGAACCTCTGCAGGTAAGCCATGCTCCCTTGTGTTCCTAGTATGAAGTGTAATTCTGTCATGTCCCTATATCCTGACGAGGTGGTATTGGGAGAGTCCTAGCCTAGATTTCCATCTGAAGAACTCCAGGTCAACTTCCTAGGACGAGTCACTTCTCACCTTCACACACAGCTTATGCAGGCCGCAGCAGTTTCACAGCATGCCAGCGAGGAGCAGGGACTCCTTATTTCTTGAGTACTTACACATTCGAATTTGGAGTCCCCGGGCAAGCCAAAGCCAGTATGGCAGGGACTTACCTCCCTTCCTAAGGGTTGAGTCACCCCATGTAAATAGCGTGGTTTGTATTTCAGTTACGGAACAAATGACAAATTCTTAGGTAATTTGTATTTTTCCTAACTATACAAACCTTAGCTATTTACACATATTTGCCCGCCAGCCCTGTCTCCCTGGATAAGTCCTACCTCTAAGCAAAGTGAAGCATTCACCGGTGTGTGTGAGGGGGGGGGGGGTTAGCTAGCTACCCCTCCCTACCCCCCGCTAACTAGTGGCGGGGTAGTAAACCCTCGTTAAAATTCTTATGGCTCGTCATTCAGCTACGCCGAAGTAATTACCCCATGTAAATAGCTAAGGTTTGTATAGTTAGGAAAAATACAAATTATCTACGAATTTGTCATTGTATTTTTGACTTTTTAGCTTCTGGGGAACACTTCCCTTCGGGTGTCCATGGTTCTTACTATTTGTGAACATTCAAAAATCAGTTACATTAGTATGTTTAAAGAAGTAGAGGATTTGTTGCCTGATACCGTGAATGGAAATAGTACCTCCTTGTTCCCTGATAACCAAGGGGCCAGACGAGCGGGTGGCAGTTCTAGCTAAAAAGGCCTTGAGAGTAGTGACTGGACACAGAGAAAAGATCTTGGGGAAGAAGAATAATCTTCCGAGGGGAGCACCTATTTTGCGGATCCTCATTTCTTAGCTAGGAAAGCATTGTCTGGAGAAAGAAGTACTTCGGCTGAAGGGAGGAAATCTATGTTTTCCGGGTTCGTGAGAGAGCTGCTAGTTCTGATATTCCATCACCTGAGGCCAAAGCCGTTAGAAATAAAGTCTTCCTAAGAAGAGTGATATAAGAGCAGGATTCATTGTCCGTGTCCGGTGCAAGTTTTGAGGACACCGTTCATAGACCAGAGTCCTTTTGTGGCCGAACCGAAGGTCAAAGCCTAGCACATGTTTTTGGAATAGATGAGAGATAGGAATCAGCTAGGTTAATGTTAAACCCAACAAGGAAGATCTTCTTCAAAGCTGACTTGATGGTGGTTAAAGTGCTAACTGTTAGGCCTTTGCCAAATAGGAACCTCAAGAAAGAGATGGCTATATTCGGAGACATATGAGTATGGTCTGAACTCTTAGGGAATCTGCTAGTTGTTAACGGCCGAATCATATTGGCGAATTGTCGAGTCCCTTGTGTCTGATTCGATGAAGAGATCGTTTTCCGGTTCAATGTTTGTGTCTCTACGAGACGCAAACTTCATGTAGTCCACAAAGTTAGAGTTTTGGCTATCCTTGAGCAATCTGACACAGTGAGTTTGGATTACTTGAGTCAGTTTGGGGAACGGGATCTGGAAGGGACGGAGTTTCAACTCGAGGAGGAGAGGAAACCAACTGTTCTTGGCCAGTGAGGCGGTACTAAAGCCACTGCCCCCCGGAAGGAGCGTAGTTTGTGTAAAAGTCTCATTAGAAGATTCACTGGGGGAAATAGGTAAACCTTCTTCTAATGGTTCCTGAGTATCCACCGGAATGAAATTATGTCTAGAGACCATTCTGACTCCAGTGGTTTCGTCCTGGCTAGTGAGTCCGCTCTCACATTCTGGACTCCCGCTAGGTGAGTTACTGACAGGAACCAGTTCTTTTCTGTTGGCCAGGCGAAGACAGTGACCAGGATCCGATTCAGGTTGGGTGACTTGGATCCTCCCCTGTTGACGCAGTGTACTACGTCTGTGCTGTCTGACACTACTCTGATGTGGCTCGACCTCGGAGGAGAGAGTCCCTTTAGGGTCAAGAACACTGCCATGGCTTCGAGAACATTGATATGGGACTGTTTCATGGCGGGTGACCAAGACCCCTGAAACATCTGATGTTCGAAGTAATCCCCCCATCCACTTAGAGGCGCGGCTGTATGGAATGTCACTTGTGGAGGTGGGAATTGTAGAGGAACCGATTTGGAGAGGTTCTTCGGTTCGGACCATGGGCGTAGTCTCCTTTTCAAGACAGAGGGGATCTTCGAGACCTTGTCTCTTAAGGGGACCGTCCACCATGGGGTATTGACATAACAACTTTCAGAAATCGAAAATCGTTTTTTGTTCCGTAACCGAAATACAAACCATGCTATTTACAGAGGGTTTACCTTTTAGCACAGCTGAAATGATGAGCCAATAGTTTTAACGAGGGTTAATTACCCCCGCGCTAGTTAGCGGGGGGTGGGGAAGGGTAGCTTGCTACCCCTCCCCCCTCCACACACCGGTGACTTGCTTCACTTCACTTTTGGCTCGGCGGTGATCAGACGTGTCTGCTCATCGTCCTCGTGACAGCCTTTAATTTTCTGCTTTTTCTTTTCAGCGTGTGTGTTGGTTGGAAGTTGACCTTCATTATTATTTCTTTACAATGCGTACATGCCCTGGAGTTGCCGGTCGTCCTTGTGGGACTTTCATGTCGGACGTAACTACGGATTCGCACACCCTCTGCCCTCAATGTCGGGGCCGACGGTGTGACCAGGGGAACATGTGCCGTGAGTGCAGGGAGTGGTCTGCCTCCCAGTGGGAGAGGTTTGGCCGTCGGCGTAAGAAGAAGTCCAAGAGAGACCGTTCTCCTTCGGGGTTAGCCTTGAAGGAGGAAGGTTCTCGGGACTCTTCTTTCGCCGCCCAAACCTCCTCCGAAGCTCCCCCTCGTCCGCCTCCTAAGGAGAGTCGGCCGAGTGGGAGCGCAGGCCCTTGTTCTGTTTCCCGATCTTGGGTGGGGGGAGAGGGCGTCGCCTCCCATAGCGAGGCGGTTCCCCCTCCTCCTCCGGGGGAGGTTATTGATAATGCCTTAACCAATGATGATCTTTTACAGGTTTGGTCGTCCCTGGGGCTTAAGGGCTTGCCCTCCAGGGTCGCTTTTATTGACCTTGTCTCGTTGGGGGCCGCTGTTAAGCAGTCGCCGGCGGTAGCAGAGGTAGACCCTCTGTCTATTGTCGACGTCGTGGTGACAGAGGCCTCCGACGTGGCTGGGCAATCCGCCGCAGGTGCTGTTGCGGATGATGGTGCTAAAGGCTCTCCTCCCCCTTCCGTACATCCTTCGAAGGGGGAAGTGAGTCCTTCGGTCTCTGCTGCTGCTCAGCTTCCTTCTGAGGGAAGTGCTTTGACGGAGACTCCCCTTCGGAGGACCGATGGTCCCGACGATCTTCCCCGAGGCCGCCTCCGCCGTAAGGCTCACCGTCCGCTACACCGCAAGGGCCTCCCTTCCCCTTACAGGGGGACTAAGAGGCACCTTTTTGGGTCTTCATCCTCCGAGGGGGACTCTCCTCGTCAGCCTCAACCTACAGCTCCGTCTTCCTTGAACCTCTCTGCAGACCGTTCACCATCTCCTGCCAGATCTTCGCCTTCTGGAGAACTAGTCACCCGACGGGCAACGGTCCCTTCGGGGCTAAGGGATCCTTCTCTTCCTCGAGCAGTGCTAGCGCACAGGCGCTCTCCTGCTCGCCAGCGCTCTCCTGCTCGCCAGCGCTCTCCTGATCTTTAGCGCTCTCCTGCTCGTCGGCGATCTCCTGCTCGCCAAGACTCTCCTGCTCGCCGACTCTCACCTGCTCGTTGGCTCTCTCCTGATGTTCGCCCTCCTCGCCAGCGCTCTCCTGCTCGTCAGCTCTCTTCTGAGCGTCAGCGCTCATTTGAGGACCATCGCCCTGCGGTCTCTGACCATCCTATAGTTCCTGCTGAGCTCCCTGCTCACCATCTACCTGGTCCTGTGGCTACGCAACATCGTGCTGCGCGTGTGTCAAAAACACATGTTTGCCAACGCGCCAGCGATCTTCCAGTTCCTGCGCATGCTGCTCGCCATCGCTCGCCATTGCACGATCGCCCTCCTGCGCATGCTGATCACCATCGCACCCCATCACGCGATTGCCCACCTGCGCATGCTGCTCGCCATCGCTCGCCATCACGCGATCGCCCTCCTGCGCATGCTGCTCGCCACTTGCGCGCCCGTGCGATCACTCGCCCGCGCTCCCGTGCGACCATCGTTCGCGGCGAATTCCGCAGCCGTTGGTAGCAGCAGGAACGCGTGCTCCTAGACGGCACTCGGGATCACCTCCACCCAAACACAGGTTGGTAGTGCAGGACGAGGAGAGGTTAGTATATCATTCTTCCCCACCTTCTTTTCAGGCAGGTACCGTGGTGTTCACTCCAAAGGATCGCCCGATCCCTTTCCCTTTAGCGAGGATTTCGGACTCTGTCCTTGGAGCAACAGACTTGGTTTGGTCCTCTGGCACGGGCGTTAGTGAGGGTTATGAAACCAGCACTCGCCGACCAGGGTAACAAACCAACGGCTGTCTCTCCTACGCTGAAGAGAAAGAGAGGAGTGGACTTCGTGGTGACTTCCCCCAGGGCGAAGTTGGTTCCCAAGAGGTCGGTCGCGAAGGTCCCTTCTCCTGCACGAGTGCTCTCTCCTCCCGCGGACGAGGCCTTTCCGTCCTCAGGTGAGTCCAGTGGGGCGGTAGTCTTCCCCTCGGCACCAGGGGGGGAGACTTCGCTTCATGCAGGAGAATCGTCTCGTGAGGAAGGGGCCCCTCGAACCTCGTTGTTGGGATCCTGTATCCTTCCCAGGAGGGAATCCAAGGACTCCAAGACCGTCACTAAATCTTCTGCAATGATTCGTCAGGAACCCACGACTACCCGGGGGAATGTCCACGTGTCACCCCAGGAAGAGATCCCTGGGGCAGGAGACTTAGCTGCCAGCCCGCAGGGAGGAGAACAGCAAGAATCCGAACATGCCTTCTGGCAGGTCCTAAGGCAACTTAATGGGCTTATGGATCCAGTCATCGGCCCCCGTGAAGGCAAAGACACGATTTTGGATGAAGTGTATGACGTTCGGAAGGCCCCTAAGACCAGTGCGGCTATGCCCTGGTCTCGGGGGCTGAAGATTGCCAGGGCTAGGGCCAACGCTCAGCTCGCACTTCTTGCCTCCTCCAGTCGTTCCACTGCCGGGAACAAGCTCATCCCTCCTCCTCGTCTTCAGCAGAGGAGGTATTTCGAGATCCTGGGTGAGCACAACCTCGCTCTTCCTCTCCATCACTCTGTGGAGGAGCTGGCGAAGGGAGTTCCCCTTGAGAAACTCTCTGCCCGGCAGGTGTCGTTCTCGGTGGCAGAGATCCTTAACCATGAGAAGGTCGCTAAGTGTGCCATGCAGGCCACTTCGTGGCTGGACTTTTGGCTAGGATCTCTGGGCATCCTATTGCGATCAGAGGACCTGTCCAAGGAGACCAATAGGAAGGCCCTAGAGACCTTCTTGCTCTCGGGCACCCGCTCCATCGAGTTTTTGGCGCACAAGGTTACCACCCTGTGGCCCAAGTCGGTGTTGAAGCGTCGCGATGCTGTGTCCGAGAGATTCCATCCGAAGGTCCCCGACGTGGATGTGTGTAGGCTCCGACATGCTTCCCTTCTGGGGGAGAGCCTGTTTGAGCCTCAAGACATGGAGCGAACGGCTGAGAGGTGGAGGAAATCCAGCACGGACTCCCTCCTCCATAGGGCCCTTACAACTCGGCCCTATAAGCCTCCAGCCCCGCCACAACAGCAGCAACAGCCTCGTAAGGCTCCCAAACAGGCACCGGCAGCTAAGAAGGTGGTGTCTAAGCCCCAGCCCTTTCCAGCCAAGGTCAAGAGGGGCGGTAAGTCCTCCAGGGGAGGCAAGACTCCTAGGAGTGGCGGCCGCGACCGCAAGCCCTAGGGGTGGCAGTCCCCCTGCATGTCCACCTGTGGGAGGATGCCTTCAGCGTTGCGTCCGCAGGTGGCAGCAACACGGGGCCGATGCTTGGACGGTCTCAGTGATCGGCCAAGGCTATCACGTCCCGTTCACAACATCTCAACCTCCCCTGACAGCGAATCCAGTCTCGTTGAGCTCCTATGGTACGGGATCGGCAAAGGGGCTGGCCCTTCAGGCCGAAGTCGAGATCATGCTTGAGAAGGGTGCTCTCCAGGAGGTCGTGGACGGCTCCCCAGGCTTCTTCAGTCGACTCATTCTTGTAGAGAAGGCTACTGGAGGCTGGAGACCCGTCATCGATCTCTCAGCTCTGAACAGGTTTGTCAAACAAACCCGGTTCAGCATGGAGACAGCAGACATGGTCAGACTTGCGGTGAGACCACAAGACTTCATGTGCACACTGGATCTAAAGGACGCGTACTTCCAGATCCCAATCCATCCGTCTTCCAGGAAGTACCTGAGATTTTGCCTAGACAACAAGATCTACCAGTTCAAGGTGCTGTGCTTTGGTCTCTCCACAGCTCCTCAGGTGTTCACCAGAGTGTTCACCCTGATTTCATCTTGGGCGCACAGGAACGGCATTCGTCTCCTTCGTTACCCGGACGATTGGCTGATCCTAGCAGACTCGGAGTCGACCCTTCTTCGGCACCGAGACAGGCTTCTGGATCTTTGCCAGGATCTGGGGATCGTGGTAAACCTCGAGAAGTCCTCTCTGCAGCCGTCCCAACGACTGGTTTATCTAGGCATGCTAATAGACACCAATCTCCACAAAGCCTTTCCATCAGACGACCGGATAGCAAGACAGAGGAGGGTGGCGAAACCCTTCCTCAGGCGAAAAGAACTCCCCGCCCAATTGTGGTTGCGTCTCTTAGGCCACCTATCCTCCCTGGCCCGTCTAGTTCCAAACAGCCGCCTCAGGATGAGATCCCTTCAATGGCAGCTCAAGTCCCGGTGGAATCAAGGATCCGATTCCCCGGACATTCTGATCCCAATTGGGTCTCTGGAACGGACGGACTTGCGGTGGTGGCTGGTCGACGAGAACCTGCGGAAGGGAGTGAGTCTTCTCGTCCTCCCCCCGGAATTGACTCTGTTTTCGGACGCGTCAAAAGAAAGATGGGGGGCGCACGTTCTGAACCAGAGGGCCTCAGGCCTTTGGTCAGAATCAGAAAAGTGCCTACACATCAACCTGCTAGAATTGAAGGCCGTCTTTCTGGCTCTTCAGCAGTTCCAACGGTCCCTGGCGGGTCACTCCGTGGTGGTGATGAGCGACAACTCCACGGTAGTGGCTTATATCAACAAGCAGGGAGGCACTTTTTCGCAACAGCTATCCCATCTTGCAGTAGAGACTCTGAGGTGGACCGAAACCCACTCGATAACACTATCAGCTCGCTTCATTCCTGGCAAGAGGAATGTGCTCGCCGACAGTCTGAGCAGGGCTTCGCAGATAGTGATTACCGAGTGGTCTTTGGATCCTCAGATAGCCAACAAAGTCCTGACTTTGTGGGGTTCCCCGACTGTGGACTTGTTCGCGACAGCCTTGAACTTCAAGCTGCCCCTGTACTGCTCCCCAGTCCCGGACCCCAAGGCACTCTGGCAAGATGCTTTCCAGCAACGGTGGGACAACATCGACGTGTACGCCTTCCCACCGTTCTGTCTGATGAGAAGGGTGCTCAACAGGACCAGACTATCGGTCAACTGTTCAATGACTCTGGTAGCTCCGCTATGGCATCACGCGGAATGGTTTCCGGACCTTCTGCAGCTCCTGACGGAACTCCCGAGGGAGCTTCTTCCACGACACGAGCTTCTCAGACAACCCCACTCCGGCGTCCCTCACAGGGCCATAGCCTCGCTTCGGCTTCACGCCTGGAGACTATCCAGCGTCTCCTCGCGGAGAGATGCTTTTCACAACAGGTTGCGGAGAGAATGTCTTGGCACCTGCGAAGGTCCTCTGAGGGAGTCTACCAAGCAAAGTGGAGAGTCTTCTGTGGTTGGTGTCGTGGAAGGGGTATCTCTCCACTCTATGCCACTATTCCAGCAATAGCGGACTTCCTCGTGTATCTGCGGGAAGAAATGCGCCTTTCTGTCTCGGCAGTGAATGGCTATCGCTCAGCCTTAAGCTTGGCCTTCAGATTGAAGGGCGTGGATATTTCTTCATCGCTAGAACTCTCTTTACTCATACGTAGCTATGAGCTTACCTGCCCCCAGTCGGAAGTGAGACCCCCTCCTTGGAATGTGGTTCGAGTCCTCAGGTCTCTTAAGAGACCTCCCTTTGAGCCATTACGCCAGGCCTCCGATCCCCACCTGTCTTGGAAGACGGCTTTCCTACTCGCCTTGGCTTCGGCCAAGTGAGTTAGTGAACTTCATGGTCTCTCGTACGACATCGCCCATTCAAGGGGATGGGGGGAGGTAACGTTCAGGTTCGTCCCTGAGTTTGTGGCCAAGACTCAGAATCCTGGAGTGCCGGATCCTCGGTTCGACTCTTTCAGGATCGCGAGTCTCCGTTCTGTAACAAGCGACCCAGACCAGCTGCTACTATGTCCAGTGAGGTGTCTGAGGCACTACTTGAAGAGAACGGCTGCAGTCCGTCCTCATGTGCGAGCTTTGTTTGTGAGCACAGGCAGGACTAAGAGGAGGGTCACCAGGAACACCATCTCAGCTTGGATTCGAAGGGTTATCCACCATTCCCTGAATCCTGACCCTCCTCCGTCACGTCGCCCTCAGGCCCACGATGTCAGGGGTATTTCTACATCCGTGGCCTTCAAGAGAAACTTCTCTGTGACGCAGGTACTTCAAGCTGGGGTCTGGAAG
Source organism: Palaemon carinicauda (assembly GCF_036898095.1). NCBI lineage: Eukaryota > Metazoa > Arthropoda > Malacostraca > Decapoda > Palaemonidae > Palaemon > Palaemon carinicauda. The sequence goes on along the minus strand of NC_090749.1, from coordinate 83,236,165 downwards.
CGTCAAACGACCTTCACAGCCCACTACCTGCAAGACGTGACCCACAGGAGCCTCGATACGTTTTCTATCGGCCCTGTGGTGGCTGCACAACAGCTGGTCTAACCTCAGGCTCCTTTTTGGACAAGTAGCAGTAGGTTGAGGGCGTTGTTACCTGGTCTTAGTCTGCGTGAATGAAAGAGTATGTCTGACCCTTACTTCTTTCTTCATTCTCCCCTCTCTTGGGGAAGCAGCATCCTGGTCCTCGCATAGCTGACCCCGACCTCTGCAGGTAACCCATGCTTCTTTGTGCTCCTAGTATTAAGCTTAATACTGTTGCATCTCCCATACCCTGACGAGGTGGTATTGGGAACGTCCCATCCCAGAATTCCTATCTGAAGGTCTCAAGGTCAACTTCATAGGACGAGTCACACTCTCCTCCTCACACTGCTTATGTAGGCCACTCGTTCCTAGCGATGCTAGGAACTTGTGAGGTACAGGGGCTCCCTCTCTCTAGTGCTGCTCACTGAGGGATCGAGCCCCCGGGCAAGCCGAAGTCAGTAAGGCTGGGGACTTTCCACCCTTCCTAAGAGGTAAGTCACCCAATGTAAATAGCGTGGTTTGTATTTCGGTTACGGAACAAATGACAAATTCGAAGATAATTTGTATTTTTCCTAACCATACAAACCTTAGCTATTTACACATATTTGCCCGCCATCCCTGACCCCCAAGTCAAGTCCTACCTCTAAGTGAAGTGAAGCAAGTCACCGGTGTGTGGAGGGGGGAGGGGTAGCAAGCTACCCTTCCCCACCCCCCCGCTAACTAGCGCGGGGGTAATTAACCTTCGTTAAAACTATTGGCTCGTCATTTCAGCTGCGCTAAAAGGTAAACCCTCTGTAAATAGCTAAGGTTTGTATGGTTAGGAAAAATACAAATTATATTCGAATTTGTCATATTGCTTCTATCTATGCGTAAACATGTTGTACATACTCCCCAGAAGTTTCAGCCAATTATTTTTACAAATAACGAAGATATAGAGGTTTTTAAATGATGACGTCATCCTTACTGTGTCATCTGCATGACTGAGTTTGACAAAATCGTCTTTGTGTGTTAATTTTGCATATCTATAGCGATTTTTCACTTATATTTCGAGCTATCGTACGAAAAGAATGTTTGGAAGATTGAAAGACGTGCACGTGTTTAGGGGTATGGCTAACGGTATGTCTGATCATTTTTTGGTGGAAGAAAAATTAGTTGTAGCAAAAGAGTGGGGGAATAGAGTAGGTGGATGTAAAAGGGAGGTAGTGAGGATTGAAGAGCTAATAAAACCGGGGGTAAAAAGTAAATATCAGGAAAGGTTGAAAATGGCATATGATGAGGTGAGAGTAAGAGAAACTGGTAATTTAGAGGAGGAGTGGAAGTTAGTAAAAGAAAATTTTGTTGGGATTGCAAGTGATGTATGTGGCAAGAAGGTTGTTGGAGGCAGCATGAGGAAGGGCAGTGAATGGTGGAATGAAGGAGTGAAGGTGAAAGTGGAAGAGAAAAAGAGGGCTTTTGAAGAATGGCTGCAGAGTAATAGTATAGAGAAGTATGAAAAATATAGAGAGAAAAAGGTGGAAGTAAAGCGCAAGGTACGTGAGGCAAAGAGGGCAGCTGACCTGAGGTGGGGTCAGGGATTGGGTCAGTCATATAAAGAGAATAAGAAGAAGTTTTGGAAAGAAGTGAAGAGAGTAAGGAAGGCTGGCGCAAGAATTGAAGAGACAGTGAAAGATGGAAATGGAAGGTTGTTAAAAGGAGAGGAGGCAAGGAAAAGGTGGGCGGAATATTTTGAAAGTTTGCTGAATGTTGAGGATAATAGGGAGGCAGATATAATTGCTGTTCCAGGTGTTGAGGTGCCAGTGATGGGAGATGAGAATGAGAGAGAGATAACAATAGATGAAGTGAGGAGAGCACTAGATGAAACGAGAGTAGGAAAAGCATCTGGTATGGACGGTGTGAAAGCTGAGATGTTGAAGGAAGGGGGTGTGACTGTACTTGAATGGTTGGTGAGATTGTTTAATATGTGTTTTGTGTTGTCAATGGTACCAGTAGATTGGGTTTGTGCATGTATTGTACCACTATATAAGGGTAAGGGAGATGTGCATGAGTGTTGTAATTCAAGAGGTATTAGTTTGTTGAGTGTAGTTGGAAAAGTGTATGGTAGAGTATTGATTAATAGGATTAAGGATAAAACAGAGAATGCAATCTTGGAAGTACAGGGTGGTTTTAGAAGAGGTAGGGGTTGTATGAATCAGATTTTTACAGTTAGGCAGATATGCGAGAAATATTTAGCAAAAGGTAAGGAGGTGTTTGTTGCGTTTATGGATCTGGAGAAAGCATATGATAGAGTTGATAGGGAAGCAATGTGGAATGTGATGAGGTTATACGGAGTTGGTGGAAGGTTGTTGCAAGCAGTGAAAAGTTTATACAAAGGTAGTAAAGCATGTGTTAGAATAGGAAATGAAGTGAGTGATTGGTTTCCGGTGAGAGTGGGGCTGAGACAGGGATGTGTGATGTCGCCGTGGTTGTTTAACTTGTATGTTGATGGAGTGGTGAGAGAGGTGAATGCTCGAGTGCTAGGACGAGGATTAAAACTGGTAGGCGAGAATGACCATGAATGGGAGGTAAATCAGTTGTTGTTTGCGGATGATACTGTACTGGTAGCAGACACAGAAGAGAAGCTTGACCGACTAGTGACAGAATTTGGAAGGGTGTGTGAGAGAAGGAAGTTGAGAGTTAATGTAGGTAAGAGTAAGGTTATGAGATGTACGAGAAGGGAAGGTGGTGCAAGGTTGAATGTCATGTTGAATGGAGAGTTACTTGAGGAGGTGGATCAGTTTAAGTACTTGGGGTCTATTGTTGCAGCAAATGGTGGAGTGGAAGCATATGTACGTCAGAGAGTGAATGAAGGTTGCAAAGTGTTGGGGGCAGTTAAGGGAGTAGTAAAAAATAGAGGGTTTGGCATGAATGTAAAGAGAGTTCTATATGAGAAAGTGATTGTACCAACTGTGATGTATGGATCGGAGTCGTGGGGAATGAAAGTGACGGAGAGACAGAAATTGAATGTGTTTGAGATGAAGTGTCTAAGGAGTATGGCTGGTGTATCTCGAGTAGATAGGGTTAGGAACGAAGTGGTGAGGGAGAGAACGGGAGTAAGAAATGAGTTAGCGGCTAGAGTGGATATGAATGTGTTGAGGTGGTTTGGCCATGTTGAGAGAATGGAAAATGGTTGTCTGCTAAAGAAGGTGATGAATGCAAGAGTTGATGGGAGAAGTACAAGAGGAAGGCCAAGGTTTGGGTGGATGGATGGTGTGAAGAAAGCTCTGGGTGATAGGAGGATAGATATGAGAGAGGCAAGAGAGCGTGCTAGAAATAGGAATGAATGGCGAGCGATTGTGACGCAGTTCCTGTAGGCCCTGCTGCTTCCTCCGGTGCCTTAGATGACCGCGGAGGTAGCAGCAGTAGGGGAGTCAGCATTATGAAGCTTCATCTGTGGTGGAAATGTGGGAGGTTGGGCTGTGGCACCCTAGCAGTACCAGCTGAACTCGGTTGAGTCCCTGATTAGGCTGAAGGAACATAGAGAGTAGAGGTCCCCTTTTTGTTTTGTTTCATTGTTGGTGTCGGCTACCCCCCAAAATTGGGGGAAGTGCCTTGGTATATGGATGGATCATACGTCTGGCAGAAATGGAAGGCATTGGTAGAGTGTAGATGAACGAAATCTACTCCTACAATAACAGAAGCCAAAGTTGCCAAAGATGTATAGAAGTTATAATGTATGTTTTTAAATATTAAACTTAGCCGGTGAATATATATATATAGCTTACGTCTCCGACGGTCGACAGATTCCAAAAACTCGCGAGCGATCGCCATGAAGGCTGCCGGGTGTGCCCACCAGCGCCGACTATCGGCCAGATACCGCATATACTTCTCCATAAGTTCATTTCTTCTCTGTCGGTGGTAGTGACAGCATTGGTTCCGCTCGCGCTTAACCTCAAGTTTCTACTGATTGGTGAAGTACTTGTTCATTGTTTTATGGCTTTTGCCGTGTTGGATTATTCTCAAGCAATACAATCTTCAAAAAAAATTCTTTTGAAAGGAGAGAAAAATTTTTTTTTACCCTTGCTTTTTTAATCTCTCTCTGGATTTTCCATAGAGAAAAGTTGGCCGACCCTTCCCTCAGTGTACGGAAGTGTGTTAAAGGCTTTTAGTAATTATTTTATCACTTTATAAATTATTGTTGATATTTATAGATTTACCTCTATATATTTTATATCTCACCCGCCTTTATTAGGCCTCTTCGATTCCCTTTCCATTTATACTAAACACCGAGATAAATTTTATATTTTTGTTTATAAGCGACCTATGCCTATTCTTTGTAGGCGGTACTGACTTGGAAAACGAAGTTAAACAACGTTGAGCCCATTCAACTTTTATATTTTAAATATTAAACTTAGCCGGTGAATATATAATAGCTGACGTCTCCGATGGCTCGACAGATTCCAAAAACTCGCGAGCGATCGCCGTGAAGGTTGCGGGTGTGACCACCAGCGCCGACTATCGGCCAGATACCGCATATACCTGTAAACATCTCCAGTTCTTCTCTGTCGGTCTTGTCGACAAGTTGGTTCCACTCGCTTTATGACCTCGAGTTTTCTACCGAATTGGTGAAGTACTTGGTTTTGGTTTTATTGCTTTCGCCGTGTTGGATTATTCAATACTATCTTCAAAAGAAATGCTTTTGAAAGGAGAGGAAAAGTGTTTTGCCCTTGCTTTTTTAATCTCGCTCTGGTTTTTCCATAGAGAAAAGATGGCCGACCCTTCCCTCAGTGTACGGAAGTGTGTTTAAGGCTTTTAGTAATTATTTTATCACGTTATAAATTATTGTTGATATTTATAGATTTTCCTCTATATATTTTATATCTCACCCGCCTTTATTAGGCCTCTTCGATTAGCTTTCCATTTATACTAAACATCAAATAAATTTTATGTTTTGTTTATATGCGGCCTTTACCTATTCCTTGTAGGCGGTCCTAACTTGGAAAACGAAGTTAAACAACGTTGAGCCCATTCAACTTTTATTTTTGTTAAGTTTATATCAATTGCTCTGTAAGAGTTATGAAATGAATTTTTTTTTTTTAGAAAATATTTTAAGAAATATATTCTTTGAATAGTCTTCGTGCTGTTTTTTCAAAGATGAACTAACGTTTGGTTTATTTATGCTACGCAGTTTGCGCTCTATCGTTACGATAGAGAAAGAGAGAATCACGGTTTCACTTTGCAGAAAGAGTAAATCGATTTGGACGTTTTGTTCATTCTTCTTTCAAACTGAAGTGTTTTAGATACTAATTTAAAGGAACTTGTTAATTTTCAATTTCTTAGTCCTTTCAGTTTTTTCCTTTGGTCAAATAACCTTTGTTTCGTAACCGAAATACAAACCACGCTATTTACAAAGGGTTATTACTTTTAGCGTAGCTGAAATGGCGAGCCATTAGAATTTAACGAAGGTGTATTACCCCCGCGCTAGTTAGCGGGGGGGGTAGGGGAGTGGTAGCTAGCTACCCCTCCTCCCCCTCACACACACGTGAATACTCACTTTTAACTTTTGGCTCGGACTGTGACAGACGTCTCTGTCTTGGTCCTCGCTTGGCAGACCCCGAGACTCTGGCAAGATGCATTCCGGTGATGGTGGGACAACTTCGACGCCTGCGTCTTCCCTCCTTTTTGTCTGCGGACAATGGGTCTCAACAAAACCAGGTTGTCTGTCAACCTTTCAATGGGAGAGCTCCACTGGGACTATGCGCAGAACGGTTTCTGGACCCTCTGCTTCCCCTGACGGAACTCCCGGGAGAGCTTCTCCCACGGCGCAGACTACTCAAGCAACCACACTGCGACATCTCTCCCGAACCGGGGCGTCGCTTCGGCTTCATGCCTGGAGACACTACGCTTCCTCCTCTAGAAGAGACAACCCGCTACAGTCGCGGTACGGAGGTCGCGTCATCTGCGATAGTCATCCACAGGGGTCTCCCAGGCAAAGTGAAGAGTCTAAGGTGGTGGTGCCGTGGGAGATATACCTCTTCCCGTGAGGCCTCTTCTCCAGCAATAACGGTCTTATTGCCTTTCGGCGGGAGGAAACTCCTTTCCGCTCTCGGCAATGAAGCCTGTCGCTCAGCCTTTCCCTGACCTTCAGGCTTAAAGGAATAACTTTTTCCTGCCCGCTGGATCTATCCTCGCTCATGCGAAGCTACGATCGTCCCTGCCCTAGTCGGAGGAAGACCTCCAACTTGGAGCATGGCTCGGACTTTTAGTCCTTTAAGAGATCTTCTCAAGACCCTTTTACGACAGGCTTCGGATTGTATTCCGCCTTGGGTCTTCTGCTCACTCTGGCCACGGCCAGTGTGTAAGCAATCTTCTTGGTCTCTTACTACTCCCCCCTTTCTAAGGAAGAGGGGAAGGCAACATTCAGGCTCGCTCCTGAGTTGTTGGCTAGACTCAGAATCTGAGGGTCCCGACCCTTCGGTCCAATTCCTTCAAGATTTCGAGTCTCCATTCTGTGTGTGAATTCCCAAGACCTTCTCTTTCTTGCCAGTAAGGAATCGAGAGGTTAGCGCTGGGAACAGCTGCAGTTTGTCCTCAGTTGCAGCCGATTTGGGAACACAAGGAGGACATGGGGGGAGAGTCACCAGTATACCTCTTCAGGCCGGACTCGAGGACATTCATCTCGACCTGTCTTCAGACCCTCCCCCGTCACGTCACCCTACAGCACGATGTTGGATACATCGCAACGTCCCTCGCCTTCGAGTAATACTACTCTGTGACGCATGTGCTACAAGCTGGAGTCTGGAAGCGTCTGATGACCTTCGCAGCCCGCTTCCTGCAGGGCGTGACCCACAGGAGTCTCGATACGTTTTCTATCGCTTTGTGGTGGCTACACAACAGCTGGTCTAACCTCAGGCTCCTTTTTGGACAGGTAGCAGAAGGTTGAGGGCATTGTTATCAGGTTTTAATCTGCATGAACGAAAGAAGTATGACTGGCCCTTACTTCTTTCTTCATCATCCCCTCTACGGGGAAGCAGCATCCTGGTCTCTGCATAGCTGACCTCGAACCTCTGCAGGTAAACCATGCTTCCTTGTGTTCCGAGTATTGAGTCAATACTGTCGCGTCCCCCATACCCTGACGAGGTGGTATTGGGAACGTCCTAACCCAGAGTTCCTTCTGGAACTCCAGGTCAACTGCCTAGGACGGGTCACACTTCTTTCTTCACACACAAGCTTACGTAGGCCACATGGTTCCTTGCGGAGCAAGGAACTTGTGAGGTGCAGGGACTCCTTTTCTCGAGTGCGACTCACTCGGATTCTGAGTCCCCGGGTAAAGCCAAAGCCAGTATGGCTGGGGACTTTCCACCCTTCCTAAGGGATAAGTCACCCTTTGTAAATAGCGTGGTTTGTATTTCGGTTACGGAACAAATGACAAATTCGAAGATAATTTGTATTTTTCCTAACCATACAAACCTTAGCTATTTACACATATTTGCCCGCCAGCCCTGTCCCCCAAGACAAGTCCTACCTCTAAGTGAAAGTGAGTATTCACGTGTGTGTGAGGGGGAGGAGGGGTAGCTAGCTACCACTCCCCTACCCCCCCGCTAACTAGCGCGGGGGTAATACACCCTCGTTAAATTCTAATGGCTCGCCATTTCAGCTACGCTAAAAGTAATAACCCTTTGTAAATAGCTAAGGTTTGTATGGTTAGGAAAAATACAAATTATCTTCGAATTTGTCATGTTTATTGACGAAGGGTGAGTGGGCCTTTCTCTTGTGTGTGACAAGAGAGAGAGAGAGAGATGGAAAGAGAGAGAGAAAGAGAGAACGATCCGATCTTTACTCTCGTCCCAAGTCTCTGTACAAGGAGTTTGGGAGTGAGTAACGTTCTCGATTCAGTTTTTTACTCTCGTCCCAAGTCTCTGTACGGGGAAAGAGGATAAAATGTTTTAGTTTTTATTCTCGTCCCAAGGCTCTGTACGGTGAGAGATTGAAAATGTAGTCCTTAGTGAACTAGTGTTTAGTCTCCTCCCCAGTCACTGATCCTTTTTTAACTTTATATATTTCCGTTTTATTCGATATATATGTATATGTTTATTGATTTTTGCATGTGTGTTTCATTTTGTACTAATGTGCTTACATTATGCGACTCATTTCGCAATTCTAACCTTTTGATGTAAGGGAGAATTGCGTGCTTCAGGTAGAAATCAGTTTTATTCATGCCTAATGTGAAATTATTGAAAATACGATATCAGTGAAGTAAGTGCAAAAAACATGTTCTGTGTTGCGAAGGGTTCGTTTGTTCGTGCTTGTCGCTCCCCTAGTCCGAGACCTCTTTCAGGCTCCCCTGCACCAGGGAGAAGTAATGTCGTAGGACTTAAGGGGACGAGAGGCTTTAAACAACGTACAGACGTTCCCTCTTTGGTATCGGACGTTTCTCATCAAGATCTCCCTTACCATAAGACGGGTGAGACTGTGTTCTCCTCGTCATCCGAAGACTTTTCGCAAAAGAAACCTTGGCGCAAGGTTTCTAGACCCTTGAAGCGAAAGTCAGTCCCTTCAGGACAGGTCCAGCGTCCTGGCTGTAGCCATTGGGACAGCTCTGACCCTTTGCAGTCGTCGGAAGACTGTTCGCCTATTAAACACAAGCGTAACACGGGGTCCGAGGGTCGCGGTAAAGGCAATGTTTTGCCAACACAGACGTTACCGTCGTCTCGGCCCGTTCCGACTCCCGTTGATCCTAAATGGGTTGTCCTGCGGGACATGCAGACTAAGCTTGCCTCCCTTATAGAGGAGTATGACATTGAGCAGGTTCACGATGATCCTTCGCTTTCGAATCGCCGTTACGCTGAACGAGACTCTGGCCGTCAGCCGCCCAAACGAGCTTTTACTCGTCCGTTTGACGTTAGTGCTGAAGTTTCTTGTGCTTTGAAACGTGATGTCAATAGTTTTTCACGTCAGTCACGTGACATGGACCCTCGCTGCAGTCCCGTGTTGGCTTTCAGCCGCTGCCGCAGTCTCGTGTTGACGTTCAGCCGCTGCCGCAGTCTCGTGTTGACGTTCAGGACGTTCGCCGACCGGCTCAGTTGCTTCGACTTGACGTTGAGCGTCAATCACCGCAGTCAAAGGTTGTTTTGACTGCTCAGTCTATGCAGTCAAGGCAGTTCCGACGTGACGTCGAGCGTCCATCAACTTCTGTTGTTGTTGTTGGTCAGTCACAAGGAGTTCAGTCCTTTCAGCAGCGGCGTGACGTCGCTTCCTCTACTGCTACTGCCGCTCCTTTGCTTGTTGACATTGCCTGTCAAGCGTTGCTGCCGCGGCAGGTCTCTCCTTTTCATGAGACTCGGCAATTGTCGGACGAGGTTCCTTCAGATGAGGAAGTTGCTGATCCCCCTCCTACTGATATTCCTTTGGGGACTTTGTCAGACGGAGAGGAGCCTAAAGCTGCTCAGCCCTCTTAAAAAAAAAAAAAAAAAAAAAAAAAAAAGTCATGCTGATTTTTAAGGATTTTTTTCCGGACCATTTTGTAACTGCTGCTCCTCGTTCGCCTCCGTCAGAATTTACGCGAGGCCTAGCTACTTCGAAGCCTTCGTTTACTAAGCTAGTGCTCTCTCGCTCCTCTAAGAGAGCTTTACGTTTGCTAGGAGACTGGTTGGTCACCAGGAGGAGTTTGGGGAAGACAGCCTTTACTTTCCCTCCTTTTAAACTGGCTTCTAGAGCGAGCGTCTGGTATGACACGGGAGAAGTTCTCGGCTTGGGAGTTCCTGCCTCTGCCCAGGGAGACTTCTCAAGCCTCGTAGACTCTCCCCGTCGCCTGGCCATGAGACGCTCCAAGATTTTATGGTCGGCTTCAGAGCTAGACCATCTCCTGTTAGTAGTTTTTTCGAGCATTTGAAGTTTTTATTTGTTGGATTGGTCCCTGGGAGCCTTAAGTAAGAAGGTCTCTCCAGCTGGCAATGTATTGCTGTACAATTGTGTCATGCATGAACAAGACTATCAGGGATGGCTCCAATGATCTGACAGCCACGTTCACTGCAGGAACAAGGCTATCAGGGATGGCTCCAATGATCTGGCAGCCACGTTCACTGCAGGAGTACTTAAGATGTAAGTGCGCTCAATGTGTTCATTGTCAAGACAAAGTTCACGATGAAAACTACCAAATCTGTCTTGGCAGCAGTAAGGGAAGGCGACTGGATGGTCTCTCTCGACCTTCAGGATGCATACTTCCACATCCCGATTCATCCAAACTTTCAACAACATCTGAGGTTTGTGGACAGGAAAGTAATGTACCAATGTCGAGCACTGTACTTCGCCCTCATTCCTGCTCCTCTTGTTTTTACAAGGCCCTTGCAAAATGTAACAAGCTTTCTACATTTTTTGAGGATTCAGAGCCTCCCTTTATTTTGACGACTGGCTAATCAGGGCGTTGTCATTATATCGCTGTCTGGAGAGCCTCTAATGGACATTAGGCCTAACCAAGGAGCTAGGTCTCATAGTGAACGTAGAGAAGTCGTAACTTACAGTACCCCATCCCAGACTATTCTTTTTTTGGGAATGGAGATACAGTGTCTGGTTTTTCGGGCCTTTTCGTCTCCCACAAGAACGGAACAAGCTCTGTTAAAAGTCCTTCACTTGCAAGAGAAAAACAGTTGCTCTGTAAGAGTTTGAACTAGCCTCGTGGGAACTCTTTCATTGCTGGAGTAGTTTATCTCTCTGGGGAGACTCAACATATGCCCTCTCCAATTTCACCTAAACCTTTGGAACAAGGAGAAGGGCTTAGAGTTTCTCTTTCCCAATCTCCAACTCAGTCTAGACATGTCTGACTTGGTGGGACGGGACAGCAACATCAGACTTCGAGAAGGTCTTTCTCTTGCGATCAAGAACCCAAACCATGTGTTGTTTACAGATGCATCGGATTTGGGTTAGGGAGCTCCACTGGACAGTCTGGAATGCTCGGGTCTTTGATCCACGGATCAGAAGGAACTCCATTTAAGGCAAGTAACATCTCTCCTTTGGCGAGATTTGTGCAAGGAAAATGAATGTCTGGGCGGACTGCCTCAGCAGAAGAGGACAAGTCATCTCCATGGAGTGGACGTTGCATAAGACTGTGTGCGAGAAGCTATGGATGACATGGGGTCAACCCCCCATAGATCTTTTTGCGACTTCACTGACAAAGAGGCTCTCGACTTACTGCTTTCCAGTTCCAGATCCAGAGGCAGCCCACATAGACGCTTTCCTGCTGGACTGGTCTCACCTGGACGTTTCTGCCTTTCCACCTTTCAAGATCCTAAACAAGGTGCTGCAGAAGTTCACCTCTCACGAAGGGACCAGGTTGACATTGGTTGCTCCACTCTGGCCCGCGAGAGAGTGGTTCACAGAGGTACTTCTATGGCTGGTAGACGTTCCAAGAAGTCTGCCGTTACGGATGGATCTCTTGCGACAGCCTCACGTAAAGAGATTTTATCAAGGCCTCCCCACGCTTCGTCTAACTGCCTTCAGACTATCGAAAGACTCTCTTGAGCTCGAGGGTTTTTGAAGGAGGCAGCTAGAGCGATCGCGAGGGCTAGAAGATCCTCTACCATCAGGACCTATCAGTCGAAATGGGAGGTATTTAGAGACTGGTGCAAGTCCTCCTCTATTTCCTCTTCCAAGTGCCTCTGTAGCGCAGATTGCGAATTTTCTGCCTTATCTGAGAAACGGTCGCTCCCTCTCTGCATCCACCATTAAAGGCTACAGAAGCATGTTAGCTTCTGTTTTCAGGCATAAGGGTTTGGATCTTTCTAATAACAAAGATCTCCAAGACCTGCTTAAGTCTTTCGAGACTTCCAAGGAGCGTCATATTTCGACTCCTGCTTGGAACTTGGATGTGGTCCTACAGTTCCTTATGTCAGACAGGTTTGAACCATTAAATTCAGCCTCCCTGAAGGATCTTACCCTCAAGACACTTTTTTTTGGTGAGCTTGGCTTCGGCTAAAAGGGTTAGTGAGATACATGCTTTTAGCAAGAACATCGGTTTCTCCGCTAATAAAGCAGTATGTGCTCTTCAACTTGGTTTTTTTGGCCAAGAATGAACTTCCGTCTCGTCCTTGGCTTAAATCTTTTGAAATCCCCAGTCTTTCTGAGATTGTGGGGAATGAAGTTGAAAGAGTGCTGTGCCCCGTTAGAGCTCTTAAATTTGGTTTATCCAGAACTAAACCGCGACGAGGTTGTTCAGAGGCTTTATGGTGCTCCCTTAAAAAGCCCTCTTTGCCTATGTCTAAGAATGCGTGGTCTTATTTTATTAGACTTTTGATTCGGGAGGCACACTCTCAATTAAGTGAGAAGGATCATAATTTACTTAAAGTCAAGGCTCATGAAGTTAGAGCGATAGCAACTTCTGTAGCGTTTAAGCAAAATAGACCCATTAAAAGTATTATGGACGCGACCTTTTGGAGAGGCAAGTAGGTTTTCGCTTTATATTACTTGAAAGATGTCCAGACTCTTTATGAGGACTGCTACACACTGGGACCATTCGTAGCAGCGAGTGCAGTAGTGGGTGAAGGCTCTACCACTACATTCCCTTAATCCCAATATCCTTTTAATCTACTCTTGAAATTTTTAATCTTATTTTGGGTTGTACGGGAGACTAAGAAGTCTTTTGCAATCTTTTTGATTTGGCGGGTGGTCAAAATATTGTTTCTTGAGAGCGCCTAGATTAAGGGTATTGATGAGGTCCTGTTATAGGGGTGTTCACCCTGGTTATAGCAGATCCTGGGAGTCTTTCAGCATCCTAAGAGGATCGCTGGGCTTCGTGAGGATAGCGGATTAATGAGGCAGAGTAATAATCAGAGTCTGCTTCCTTACCAGGTACCTATACTTAAGTCTGTTTTTTGAATAATTGTCAAAAACTCTTGAGCATATACGCCTTTATTGTATTAATACTGGTCTCTACCCACCACCATGGGTGTGATTCAGCTATTATATATTCACAGGCTAAATTTAATATTTAAAAATGATATTTTGATTATAAAATAAATTTTTGAATATACTTACCCGGTGAATATATAATTGATCCGTAACCGAAATACAAACCACGCTATTTACAAAGGGTATTACTTTTGGCGTAGCTGAAATGGCGAGCCATTAGAATTTAACGAGGGTGTATTACCCCCGCGCTAGTTAGCGGGGGGGGGGGGGTAGGGGAGTGGTAGCTAGCTACCTTTCCTCCCCCTCACACACAGGTGAATACTCACTTTTAACTTTTGGCTCGGACTGTGACAGACGTCTCTGTCTTGGTCCTCGCTTGGCAGCCATTGTCTGTTTTGTCTTTACTTAATCGCTTACTTTTCATTTACTCAATATATATGTACACATGTTTTCATGTTTGTATATATATTTGAGTATAGAAATAAGTAAGTTTCCTTTTCAGATGTGTGTGTAGTGTACGATATCTACGTGGAGGCCTCGGCAGTTAGGCCACCACGGCGTATTTTATGGGTGGCGATCGAGTTTGACTTATGTCTTTCTCTCTCTCTCTCTCTTGAGGTCGTTCACCCTTTTTACTACGTGTTACTACGCCCTTGTAGCCTAGCTTCCTTTCCGTGTTGGGGGTTGCTACGCCGTACGTTTGTATCAATTAGTTATGATTCTAATTGTAGTTGTTTTTTGTTTTTCAGCTTGTAGAACGATTCCTTTCGGGGTTTTCGTTCTTTCTTTAGTGTTCATTCATTTTTTTAATTACATAATTACATAATTATAATTCTGTTTTGGTTACAGCTCTCCTTCCGCGAGTGTAAGTGGTTGTGAGGGCACGTGCCTGTTGTGTAATTCTTGTTCCTTTCCCTCGGGATTCCTCTTCGGAGCCTTCCCGGGGGAATGAATGTGTACTAATATTATTTGTTTTATTTTTTTACAGTTACCGATCTAGTTTGTTTCTGTAATATAGCAACGGTGTGAGCTGTCTGGTTGAGTCCTGGGGATTCGGCTGTTGCTGCCTCCCCCCTTGTATTTTCGTCAGGGGCGTGTCTCCTTCTACTGGTAGTACTCCCGTGTCGTCGGACAGCTCTCCAGTTCATTTTAGAACAGTCAGGAGGCTTGCCTCCTTGGGCGGATAACTTTCCTTCCGAGGGAAGTTTTTCCTGTCCAGGCTTGAGTTTTTCCCCTTTTGGGGGGTTCTTCTCTTGCCTTTTTTTTTTTTCGTGCGACTATGCTCTTGGTGCTGAGCGGTCGCACCTGCAGTTTCGCTCAAGGGGCTGGGCAACTGCAGGAGCTCCTCTTCGGAGGATTGCTCCTTTTAGGTCACTGGCTGACCAGTCTCTTCCACGAAGTGTTTCTCTTTCGTTCGCGAGAGAGTACACTCATAGAGACTCCTCTTCGGAGGTTTCTTCTGTTGCTGTTGCTGTTGCTGTTGGCCTCCCTCGCCGTATGGCCCACCGTCCGCCTCGTCGTAAGGGCCTCTCATCTCCCTATAAGGGTGCTTGAGGCGCCTTTTTGGATCTCCGTTTGCAGCCTCCAACTCCTTTTTCTCGATCTTCCGCCTTGGTGCAGATGGACAGCAGTCTGATCTCGTCTTCCGACGGGCAACGGTCTTCCGACGGGCAACGGTCTTCCCGACGGACAACGGTCTGCCCGACGGACAGCGGTCTTCCGACGGACATCAGTCTTCCGGCGGACAATGATCTCTTCGGGGCAAAGGGTTGCCCCCACGGGGGTTCTTCCCTTGCGTGTCAGGGTTTCCCTACGCGCCCTTCTGCTCATCAGCGCTCTCCTGTTCGTCAGCGCTTTCAAGATGATCGTCCCTGCTGTTCCTGTTGGTTCCAGTTACGCGCCCTGTGCGCCCACGTTCGCCCTCGCGATCTAGAACTTCGGTTCAGGTCGGGGTCAAGGACTCTTCTTCTTTGCGCAGGCTTCCACGCGTAGCCTTCTGCTCGTCAGCGATCATCAGCTCGTCAGCGATCATCAGCTCGCTAGCGATCATCAGCTCGCCAGCGATCATCAGCTCGTCAGCGATCATCAGCCCGCCAGCGATCATCAGCTCGCCAGCGATCTCCGGATCGCCCACGTGTGTTACAGCCGGCACGCCAACGTTCTCCAACACTTCTGAAGGAACATGGTTCGCCAGCTACTATCTCACCTGCGCATGCTGATCGCCATCGCACGACCCTCAACTGCGGATGCTGATCGCCATCGCGCGACCCTCAACTGCGGATGCTGATCGCCATCGCGCGACCCTCAACTGCGGATGCTGATCGCCATTGCGCGACCCTCAACTGCGGATGCTGATCGCCATCGCGCGACCCTCAACTGCGGATGCTGATCGCCATCGCGCGACCCTCAACGGCGGATGCTGATCGCCATCGCGCGACCCTCACCTGCGGATGCTGATCGCCATCGCGCGACCCTCAACTGCGGATGCTGATCGCCATCGCACGACCCTCAACTGCGGATGCTGATCGCCATCGCGCGACCACACACCTGCGGATGCTGATCACCATCGCTCAACCCTGCGCATGCTGATCACCATCGCGCGACCCTCAACTGCGTATGCTGTTCGCCATCACGCGATCGCCCACCTGCAGATGCGGTTCGCCATCGCGCGACCGCTAACCTGCGCATGCTGATCGCCATCACGCGACCCTGGCATGCTGATCACCATCACGCGACCCTACGCATACTGATCACCATCGCGCGACCCTGCGCATGCTGATCACTGCTCGCGATCGCTCACCTTCGCATACTGCTCGCCATCGCACGATCGCTCACCTGCGCATACTGCTCGACCATCGCGTCGGCATATCACAACGCGCCATCGCCAACCTGCGTGTTAGCGCTCACCAGCTCACCACCGATCGCTTGTTGATCCATATCGCCAGCAGTCCTCCTCGCCCACGCGGCAGTGCGTTTCCTCGCCATCGCGCTAACGCTTGCGTTCGCCGCCTCGGACTCGCTCTCATCCACCTGCCCACCCTCTCGACCGCTCGCCTGCGCGCCCGCTCGCCCGTGCAACCGCGCGACCGCTCGCCCGTGCAACCGCGCGACCGCTCGCCCGTGCAACCGCGCGACCGCTCGCCCGTGCAACCGCGCGACCGCTCGCCCGTGCAACCGCGCGACCGCTCGCCCGTGCAACCGCGCGACCGCTCGCCCGTGCAACCGCGCGACCGCTCGCCCGTGCAACCGCGCGACCGCTCGCCCGTGCAACCGCGCGACCGCTCGCCCGTGCAACCGCGCGCCCACTCGCCTGCACGTCTACGCTCATGCTCTCCAATGTTCGCTCACGCGCGAACCAACGGTTTTTTTCCATCGCGCAGACGGATGGTGTTCCGTCGCGCGAACCTACAGTGTTTCTTCGCACAAATGTCGGCTTATTTCTTGCAGTATCCATTGCTCGTCTATGGGTTATCGCCCGCCGACCACCAGGAATTCCCGTCGCGCGAGCTTCAGGGCAATTGCGACCACGATTCCCAGTGGGGTTTTCGTAGCATGACCAGCCTGGCGAGTTCTTCTGGAGCGTATTTCCAGAACACTGTCTCATCCCGTAAACACAGAGCATGGCACTTGCAAGAATAGGAGAAACTTAAGGGAGATCTGAGCAACACTCCTCTATTCCTGAACCTGGGTTAGCCCTTCCCCGTCATTCCCTGGAAGGATTTTTGGCCGGGGGGGGGGGGGGGGGGGGGGGCTTTCCGTTCGAGATTTCTCCATCGGACAAGGGGTGACTGCTTACCTCTTCCTCTGGGAGCTTACCAGGTTCTTTCCCTCCTCGGTTACGGCCCGAGGTTTGGTTCAAGGAAGCTACAGGAAGATCAAGGGTACTTTCCTCCTCTCGAGCTCAGGCACCTTGGCCTTTCGTCGTTAAGTATCTAACTTGCGGACAAGCTCGATGTTGTTCCATCTGGACGCGCTGACTGAGGGCTTCCTTCGGGTGTCTCATCTGTGGAGGTCGACGACCTCAGACACGCTTCCATCCTTGAGAAGAGTTTGTTTGTGCCCAAGGACAGAGACTTAGACAGCTGCTGTGCGGAGTAAATCGACTTCCGGTTTCACTCCTCCAAGGCGCTTTCTTCCAGACTCTGCAGGGCTCCAGCGCCTTTTCTTTCAACCACGTCGGCCTAAGTTATCGGCTACGACAACTGGGACAAGGTGTCCAATTGCAGTTTCTCCTGTCAGGAACAGATGGCACGGGAGACTTCCCCGGGGGGGCATAGTCCTAAAAGGAGTTCACGAACTCTAGGATTGCAGGTTTTTCGCTGGGAGGATGCTTAAGGTTACTCATCCGAATGACAGCTTCCCGATGCCCATTCCTGCATATTCTCTGTGAGTAGCCAAGGATATCGCGCCTGCCGTCTCTGTCAGCGAATTCAGTGTGTCTAAACCTCTATGCCATAGCGTCAGCAGAGTTGCCCGGTTGGGCAGAATGATCCATACCTTAGGCGAAGGTCTTCCTTAAGATCATCGACGGCTTCACCCCCGGCCCCCTCAGTCGATCCTTTCTTGTAAGGAAGGATCTGAGAGGGGATGTCCATAGTCGACCTCTCAGCCCCGATCAAGTTTGTCGAACAAACTTCGGCCAGCAGAATCGATCAGACTGGTAACGAGGCGACAGGACTCCTTAAACCCTGGATCGGAAGGACGGGTACTTTCTGTTTCCATTCCATCCATCTTCCAGGGTGCTCGTCGAATTCAGCCTAGACTGCAAGTATTCCTGCTTATGATGCAGTGTGGCTATCCCGCCGTGGCATAGCAGGTTTGTTTCCCCAGAGAACTCTCCCTGCCTTCCTCTTGGCCGCTCAGGTGCAGGCTTCCGCCTCCTCTGCTGTTTGGAGGGCTGGTCAACTCCGGTAGGCTCGGGTTTCGACCTTCTTCAGCGCCGGGACAAGCTTCCGGATGTTTACCATGAGTGTGGGCTCATGGTATTTTGCTTGGAGCCTTCTCTTCCTCTGCCTCAACATCTGGAGTATCTGGCCATGATATTGAGTCAACCGCCTTACCACATTGGAAACCCCGCTTCTCGTCCATCCAGCGAGGTTAAGCAACGTCGGTACTTGGATGGGTGACCACCTGGGGACGCCAGATTCTGTTACCACATCCTCCGAGCCTTCCTTTTGGTTGACTGTGGCAAGACTGAGGAGAGTCGCAGTACCTGTTCTCAGTCAAGCAGAGCTTTCAGCCCTACCTTGGAACGTTTCCTAGTTCTTCTTTCCTCATTGACCCGTCTATAGTCCGAACGGTCGCCTCAGGATAAGTTCCATGTGGGGCGATCCAAGTTCCGGTGGCTTCAGGCAATGTTTAACCGGACTCCCTGGCCCTATGGGACCAGCGGAACTATTAGACCTGCAATGGGTGTTGACCTATGGAGCCTCTTGATGGTAGTGGATATTCTCGTCCTTTCCCCACATTCTTGATGCGGTTCTCGGACTCGTCAAAGGAAAGGGGGGGGGGGGGGGCATGTTCCGGTCCAGGCCTATGGTCAAGACCTGAAGGATACCTCTCCATCATTCAGGCAGGCTTAGGGGCCTTAGTCTGGCCCCTCTTCAGATCCTACAGCTCCTGCCGAGTCTCCCCGTTGCGCGTCGACTTCATTCTAACCAGCAGGGGACGCATTTTCACACCTTCACATCTGGGGGACCTGATCGCGACAGCTTGGAACCTCAAGCTTCCGCTAGTCTTCCCCCCAGTCTCAGACCCCGAGACACTGGCAAGATGCATTTCGGTGATGGTGGGACAACTTCGACGCCTGCGTCTTCCCTCCTTTTTGTCTGCGGACAATGGGCCTCAACAAGACCAGGTTGTCTGTCAACCTTTCAATGGGAGAGCTCCACTGGGACTACGCTCAGAACGGTTTCTGGACCCTCTGCTTCCCCTGACGGAACTCCCGGGAGAGCTTCTCCCATGGCGCAGACTACTCAAGCAACCACACTGCGACATCTCTCCCGAACCGGGGCGTCGCTTCGGCTTCATGCCTGGAGACACTACGCTTCCTCCTCTAGAAGAGACAACCCGCTACAGTCGCGGTACGGAGGTCGCGTCATCTGCGATAGTCATCCACAGGGTTCTCCCAGGCAAAGTGAAGAGTCTAAGGTGGTTGGTGCCGTGGGAGATATACCTCTTCCCTTGAGGCCTCTTCTCCAGCAATAACGGTCTTATTGCCTTTCGGCGGGAGGAAACTCCTTTCCGCTCTCGGCAATGAAGCCTGTCGCTCAGCCTTTCCCTGACCTTCAGGCTTAAAGGAATAACTTTTTCCTGCCCGCTGGATCTATCCTCGCTCATGCGAAGCTACGATCGTCCCTGCCCTAGTCGGAGGAAGACCTCTAACTTGGAGCATGGCTCGGACTTTTAGTCCTTTAAGAGATCTTCTCAAGACCCTTTTACGACAGGCCTCGGATTGTATTCCGCCTTGGGTCTTCTGCTCACTCTGGCCACGGCCAGTGTGTAAGCAATCTTCTTGGTCTCTTACTACTCCCCCCTTTCTAAGGAAGAGGGGAAGGCAACATTCAGGCTCGCTCCTGAGTTGTTGGCTAGACTCAGAATCTGAGGGTCCCGGCCCTTCGGTCCGATTCATTCAAGATTTCGAGTCTCCATTCTGTGTCTGATGTCCCAAGACCTTCTCTTTCTTGCCAGTAAGGAATCGAGAAGTTAGCGCTGGAAACAGCTGCAGTTTGTCCTCAGTTGCAGCCGATTTGGGAACACAAGGAGGACATGGGGGGAGAGTCACCAGTATACCTCTTCAGCCCGGACTCAAGGACATTTATCTCGTCCTGTCTTCAGACCCTCCCCCGTCACGTCGCCCTACAGCACGATGTTGGATACATCGCAACGTCCCTCGCCTTCGAGTAATACTACTCTGTGACGCAGGTGCTACAAGCTGGAGTCTGGAAGCATCTGATGACCTTCGCAGCCCGCTTCCTGCAGGGCGTGACCCACAGGAGTCTCGATACGTTTTCTATCGCTCTGTGGTGGCTACACAACAGCTGGTCTAACCTCAGGCTCCCTTTTGCACAGGTAGCAGAAGGTTGAGGGCATTGTTATCAGGTTTTAGTCTGCATGAACGAAAGAAGTATGTCTGGCCCTTACTTCTTTCTTCATCATCCCCTCTACGGGGAAGCAGCATCCTGGTCTCTGCATAGCTGACCTCGAACCTCTGCAGGTAAACCATGCTTCCTTGTGTTCCGAGTATTGAGTCAATACTGTCGCGTCCCCCATACCCTGACGAGGTGGTATTGGGAACGTCCTAACCCAGAGTTCCTTCTGGAACTCCAGGTCAACTGCCTAGGATGAGTCACACTTCTTCCTTCACACACAAGCTTACGTAGGCCACATGGTTCCTTGCGGAGCAAGGAACTTGTGAGGTGCAGGGACTCCTTTTCTCGAGTGAGACTCACTCGGATTCTGAGTCCCCGGGTAAAGCCAAAGCCAGTATGGCTGGGGACTTTCCACCCTTCCTAAGGGATAAGTCACCCTTTGTAAATAGCGTGGTTTGTATTTCGGTTACGGAACAAATGACAAATTCGAAGATAATTTGTATTTTTCCTAACCATACAAACCTTAGCTATTTACACATATTTGCCCGCCAGCCCTGTCCCCCAAGACAAGTCCTACCTCTAAGTGAAAGTGAGTATTCACGTGTGTGTGAGGGGGAGGAGGGGTAGCTAGCTACCACTCCCCTAACCCCCCCCCCCCCCCCCCGCTAACTAGCGCGGGGGTAATACACCCTCGTTAAATTCTAATGGCTTGCCATTTCAGCTACGCTAAAAGTAATACCTTTTGTAAATAGCTAAGGTTTGTATGGTTAGGAAAAATACAAATTATCTTCGAATTTGTCATATTAAAGGCCCTCCCTTCCTCCCCGATAGAGACCTAGGGGCTGAGAAGAACTGGAGATGTTTACAGGTATATGCGGTATCTGGCCGATATTCGGCACTGGTGGTCACACCCGCAACCTTCACGGCGATCGCTCGCGAGTTTTTGGAATCTGTCGAGCCGTCGGAGACGTCAGCTATTATATATTCACCGGGTAAGTATATTCAAAAATTTATTTTATAATCAAAATATCATTTTGTTTAGATTGATGAGATGAATATTTTTAGAAAATATTTTAAGAAATTTATTTTTTGAATAGTCTTCGTGCTGTTTTCAAAGATGAACTAACGTTTGGTTTATTTATGCTACGCAGTTTGCACTCTATCGTTACGGTAGAGAAAGAGAGAATCACGGTTTCACTTTGCAGAAAGAGTAAATCGTTTTTGACGTTTTGTTCATTCTTCTTACAAACTGAAGTTTTTTAAATACTAATTTAAAGGAACATGTTAATTTTCAATTTCTTAGTCCTTTTAGTATTTTCCTTTAGTCAAATAACCTTTTTATTGACAAAGAGTGAGTGAGCCTTTCTCTTGTGAGTGGCAAGAGCGAGAGAGAGAGAGAGAGAGAGAACGATCCAAATCTTTATTCTCGCAGATATTTACTCTCGTCCCAAGTCTCTGTACGGGGAGAGAGAGAGAGAGGAGAGAGAGAGAGAGAGAGAGAGAGAGGAGAGAGGAGAGAGAGAGAGAGAGAGAGAGAGAGAGGATAAAACGTTCTAGTTTTTGTTCTCATCCCAAGGCACTGTACGGTGAGAGATTGAAAACGTAGTCCTTAGTGATTTAGTTTTAGTCTCCTCCCAAGTCACTGATCTTTTTAACTTTATATACAGTATTTCCATTTTATTCTATATATATGTATATGTTTATTAATTTTTGCATGTGTGTTTCATTTTGTACTAATGAGCTTACATTACAGTGAACCCTCGCTACTTCGCGGTTCGACCATCGCGGATACACCACTTCGCGGATTTTTTTCATAACCCCTATCTATACATATATTGCGGATTTTCCGGAAATATCGAAAATACCGCGATGTGACCGATGGTGCGAGATTGGAGAAAGTAAGGAAAATTGAATCATGATTGATTTTCAATATAAATGAAACTTTGAGGAGCAACAAAGATATCATTTGTTAGAGAGATAGAGAGAGGTAAGGAATGGGAGGTAGTGAAAAGTAGCCCAGAGAGAGAGAGAGAGAGAGAGAGAGAGAGAGAGAGAGTGAGAGAGAGAGAGAGATAGAGATAGAGAGAGAGGTAGAGAGAGACGGTAGAGAGAGAGAGAGAGAGAGAGAGAGAGAGAGGAGAGAGAGAGAGAGAGAGAGAGAGAGAGAGAGAGAGAGAGAGATAGAGGGGGGTTTAAATGTAATAAACAAAAAAATTTGATAGGTTATAACACATTGGTGCTTATGTAATATCAACTGTATACTGTAGACGGTTTGAATAAGTTAAGAAATGGTATAAATGATACTTTGTTAGTGTATTCGTACACACTCAAGAGCGGCAGCTAGATGACAGCTGATCTAATCACAGCCAAAAGTAAAAAAAAAAAGAAGTCAACAATACTCGATTTTTAAAACAAACCCGAAATTTAAAAACAAAAGTACACGCTTTCTTAATGTGCAATTAACTATTTAAAGAGTGGCAATTTTCTAGAATAAAATGATATTTCCCAAAAAATAGTGGTTTGCTGATGAAATCGGATGCCCTATTTTTGGCTATGATTGAAATGGATGTAGACTCGGCTAATTATTCATTTCGTATTTAATTGACACTAAGAAAACTAATTTTAGTTTCTTCATCTAAATGTAAGTATTGTATAACACGAAGAGAGAGAGAGAGAGAGAGAGAGAGAGAGAGAGAGAATGAATCAGCTGTTGTAATCAAATGGCGTGTTTTTGTTTCGTGAGAATTTCATCGCCACGACTTTAACAACAACATACTGTACTGAACTTTACAGTATTATACAGACTACTGTAATATGATAAAGTAAAATATTTGTAATCTATTTTATATGAAATGGGGCTATTTTTGTTTTTGTTTAAAATTTACATTTTCAATATTAAACTTACCCGATAATCATGTAGCTGTCAACTCCGTTGCCCGACAGAATTCTACGGAAGGGATACGCCAGCGATCACTATACTAGAAGGGGGTGTACTCACCAGCGCCACCTGTGGCCAGGTACTGCAGTACTTCTTGTTGACACCACCTCAATTTTTCCTCTGTCGTGCTTCCGGCAAGACATACATGGATACGCTTATAATTTTGGAGTCTTGTTCACAGGTTTTTGGTGAAGTATTGCTCTAAGATTTCAGCTTTCGCTATACTGGAAACTTGTCTATTAGCTTAGATAGCTTTCATATTGATTTGATTAATGGTTAACGATCTTTTGCTTTAATTGGAATCCCCCTTGACTGTTCTTTGATTCAAGATGTCCGACCTTTCTCAAGCCCCTCCCCAAAGACGATGTAGGACTTGTATTAGGCGTATTCCGAAGGCCTCGGTTGATCCTCACACCGTTTGTTCCGACTGTAGGGGAAAATCCTGTCAGTTGGAAGATCGATGTGAGGAATGCGCCGGACTTTCGAACTTGATTTTGTTCGATTCCTAAAGTATACCACTAAGTTAGAGAGAGAGAGAGTTAGGAGGAGTTCGGCTCGCTCTTCGCTTATTCCTCACCCCATGATCCTCAACCTTTTCCTCCCCCTGTAGTGGCTACCCCCGAACCTACTTTTTGTGCTCAGCCTGATATGTCTGATGTTTTACGTGCCATTCAGGCTTTAGGTGATAAAGTGGAGTCGGTAGTGAGTGACCACAAGTTCCTCTGGCGGACGTCAAGGAACTTAAGGTGAAAAGGTGCAGTGGGAAGTGGTAGTGCCAGTGCTGTGCCGAGTGCTAGTGTAGTGTCAGTGGTTGTGCGTGAGGGTACTTCTGTGCGTGCCAGTCGTCCTCCCAGTCCGGGACCTCTTGCAAGCTCCCAAGCCCAGGGGAGAAGCAATGTCGAAGGGCAAAAGGGTTCGGCAGGCCTTGATCGGCGCACAGAAGTATCCTCGGTGGTTGCGGGCGTATCTTACGGAGATCGTCACTTCCACTCTCAGACGATTGAGCCTTTAATTCCCTCGTCTGCAGTAGAATTTTCGGGGGAGAAAACGCTGGACTCAGGTCTCAAGACCTCTTAAAACGTAAAGTCCAAACCTCACGAGTTCAACCCGGATGTAGTCATTGGGCTAGCTCTGACTCGCCGCAGTCATCAGGTGACTGCACACCTCCTAAGAGAGGTAAGGCGATGCCTCAACAGACCTCACTTCTGTTAAGGCTTTGCCTCAACAGACCTCATCGTCTGTTGATCCCAAGATGGCTTTTGCTGCAGTCCATGCAGTCGCAGCTTGCGGTCTTAATGCGTGAGTTTCAGGCAGAGAAGGTTACACCTCCTCCTGCGAGCGCTCCTCCTCTCCGCAGTCCGTCTGCCAGACGTACGAAGTTGAGGTTCCTCAAGCTACTCCATGCGTGAGCTACCGCGTTGGGAGTTGCCAGTTACCAGCGTTGTGCAGCAACCTCCACCTTCCTTAAGGCAGGAATCTCTTACCACACTACAACCTCCTCAACAATGGGGACAGGAGTCTTATGCCTTACAACCTCCTCTTCCTTTGAGGCAAGAGTTTCTTGCTGTAAGACCATCCTCGAGGCAGCAACCTCTTGAGGTACGACAACCTCTACCATCCTTGAGGCAGCCACCTCAGCTCTCGCAGCTGCAACCTCAACTCTCGAGGCAAGCTCCTCAAGAACCTCAACTCGTGAGACAGGAGTCGCGTTCTGCGCAGCCCGCCCACCTCAACTCTCGCAGCTCACACCTCAAGAACCTCAACTCGTGAGACAGGAATCTCTTACTGCGCAACCACCTCAACCCTTGAAGCAGCGCAACTCTTGAGACAGGAACCTCATGCAATGAGTCAGCCACCTCAACGCATGCATCTACCACCTTCTCCTCTACTTGACCAGTCTTTGCAGCCTGTTCCTCAGGTTTTACTTCAGTCGCCTCTCACCACACTTGCTCCTCAAACCTCCGCAGAACCTCCTTCATCCCAGCCTCATGACTTTGTCATTACCAGCCCTCATCCTCTTCAACAGAGACTTGAGGATGAGACCGCAAGTGTTTATGCACCCGCTTGTCAGGATTCTGCTGTTCAGCACACCGCTGTAACTTTACCTCTCGCTTCTCAACACTCAGGTGATGAGGTTTCTGAGGAGGAAGCTGCACACCTTGATGATCCCTCTTCGGACGTGGAGGAACCCAAGTCGCTACCACCCTCCATTGACTTTCGCAAGGTCCTGGCTCTTTTCAGAGAGGTTTACCCGGATCATTTTGTTTCTGCTACCCCTCGCTCTCCTCCATCAGAGTTTTCTCTAGGCATGCAACCTGTTAAGTCAGCCTACACTAAGCTCGTCTTTGCTAGATCCTCTAAGAGAGCTTTAAGAATGTTAGGGGATTGGTTGCAGTCCAACAGCAACTAGGGAAGACTTTATTTATGTTTCCTCCACTAAGCTGACTTCTAAGGCGGGCGTATGGTATGCCACAGGAGAGGAACCAGGCTTGGGAATCCCTGCCTCTGCCCAGGCTGATTTCTCAAGTTTGGTTGACTCTCCACGTAGATCGGCTATGAGGCGCTCTAAGGTCTGCTGGACCTTTTCCGACTTAGACCACTTCTTAAAGGGTGTCTTTCGCGCCTTTGAGATTTTCAATTTTCTCGACTGGTGCCTGGGGGCCTTGAGCAAGAAGACTGCCCCATCTGACAAGGACTCGGCCATGCTTATAATGTCCTGTATGGATAAAGCAATTCGCGATGGGTCCGGCGAACTTGCCTCCATGTTTGTTTCGGGAGTACTCAAGAAAAGGGAACAACTGTGCACTTTCCTTTCCACTGGTATCACCTCTTGTCAGAGGTCTCAGTTACTTTTTGCTCCGCTTTCTAAGTTCCTGTTTCCTGAGGAGCTTATCAAGGAATTGTCTGCGGCCCTTATTCAGAAGGACACTCATGACCTTGTGGCCTCTTCAGCTCGTAAGGCTAAGGTTGTTCCTTCGGTTCCTAGAACCTACCGCACCCCAGTGGCTGATACTCCTGCTACAAGATTTATTCCGCCCTTTCGTGGCAAAGCCCCCAGCCGAGGAAGTACCCGTCCAGACGCTTTCAGGGGCAGGTCTAAGAAAGGTCCCAAGCCTTCGAAAGGCAAACACTGACTCTCCTCCTCCAGACAGCAGTAGGAGCCAGACTCAAGATCTTCTGGCAAGCTTGGGAAAGAAGAGGTGCAGACGCCCAGTCTGTCAAGTGGCTAAGGGAGGGTTACAGGATACCATTCTGCCGCAATCCCCCTCTGACCACTTCTCCCATCAACCTCTCTCCCAACTACAAGGAAAGGACAAGAGGCTAGCATTACACCAGGAGGTGTCGCTCCTGTTACAGAAGAAGGCAGTGGTGATAGTCCGGGACCATCAATCCCCCGGGCTTCTACAACCGTCTCTTTCTGGTGGCCAAGAAGACAGGAGGTTGGAGACCGGTGCTGGACGTCAGCGCGCTCAATGCTTATGTCACCAAGCAGACGTTCACTATGGAGACGACGAAGTCGGTCCTAGCAGCGGTCAGGCAGGAGGACTGGATGGTCTCGTTGGATCTGAAAGACGCTTACTTTCACGTTCCTATTCATCCAGACTCCCAACCTTTCCTGAGATTCGTTTTTGGAAAGGTTGTGTACCAATTCCAAGCCCTGTGTTTTGGCCTAAGCACAGCGCCTATGGTGTTTACGCGTCTGATGAGGAATATTGCAAAATTCCTCCACTTAGCGGACATCAGAGCCTCCCTTTATTTAGACGACTGGCTGTTAAGAGCCCCCACAAGTCGTCGCTGTCTGGAGAGTCTCAACTGGACTTTGGACTTGATCAAGGAACTGGGTCTTTTGGTCAACTTAGAGAAGTCCCAGCTTATTCCCTCCCAATCCATCGTTTACCTGGGAATGGAGATTCGGAGTCAAGCTTTTCGGGCTTTTCCGTCGGCCCCAAGAATCAGCCAAGTCCTAGAGTGCATTCTGAGCATGCTGAAGAGGAACAGTTGCTCGGTGAGACAGTGGATGAGTCTAACAGGGACCCTGTCATCGTTAGCCCTGTTCATCGAGTTAGAGAGACTCCACCTCCGCCCTCTCCAATTCCATCTAGCAGCTCACTGGGACAAGGATTTGACGCTCGAAGCGGTCTCTATTCCTGTCACCAAAGAGATGAAGACTACTCTCATGTGGTGGAAGACCAACATCCTTCTCAAGGAGGGTCTATCGTTAGCGATTCAGACCCCCAATCTTCATCTCTTTTCGGACGCATCAGACTCGGGCTGGGGCGCGACCTTGGACGGACAGGAATGCTCGGGAATATGGAACAAGGAACAGGAAGCGCTTCACATCAACTGCAAGGAGCTGCTGGCAGTTCATCTGGCCTTAATGAACTTCAAGTCCCTCCTGCTAAACAAGGTGGTGGAGGTGAACTCCGACAACACCACAGCCTTGGCTTACATCTCCAAGCAGGGAGGGACCCATTCGAGGAAGCTGTACGAGATAGCAAGGGACCTCCTCATTTGGTCAAGAAGTCTAAACCTCTCACTGGTAACGAGGTTCATTCAGGGCAATATGAACGTCTCAGCAGATCGCCTCAGCAGGAAAGATCAAGTCATCCCCACGGAATGGACCCTTCACAAGAGCGTGTGCAACAGACTTTGGACCTTGTGGGGTCAACCAACGATAGATCTGTTCGCCACCTCCATGACCAAGAGGCTCCCTTTGTACTGTTCCCCAGTTCCAGACCCAGCAGCAGTTCACGTGGATGCCTTTCTGCTGGATTGGTCCCATCTCGACCTTTATGCATTCCCGCCGTTCAAGATCATCAACAGTCATTCAGAAGTTCGTCTCTCACGAAGGGACACGGCTGACGCTGGTTGCTCCCCTTTGGCCTGCAAGAGAATGGTTCACAGAGGTACTACAATGGCTGGTCGACGTTCCCAGGACTCTCCCTCTAAGAGTGGACCTTCTACGTCAACCTCACGTAAAGAAGGTACACCCAAACCTCCACGCTCTTCGTCTGACTGCCTTCAGACTGTCGAAAGACTCGCTAGAGCTAGAGGCTTTTCGAAGGAGGCAGCCAGAGCGATTGCCAGAGCAAGGAGGATATCCACTCGTAGAGTCTACCAATCCAAGTGGGAAGTCTTCCGAAGCTGGTGCAGAGCCAATGCAGTTTCCTCTACCAATACCTCTGTAACCCAAGTTGCTGACTTCCTATTACATCTTAGGAATGTTAGATCTCTTTCGGCTCCTACGATTAAAGGGTACAGAAGTATGTTGGCTTCAGTTCTCCGCCACAGAGGTTTGGATCTGTCCTCCAACAAGGACCTACAAGACATCCTTAAATCTTTCGAGACTTCTAAAGAACGTCGTTTGTCCACTCCAGGCTGGAATCTAGACGTAGTCTTAAGATTCCTTATGTCTCCTAGGTTCGAACCTCTCCAGTCAGCTTCCTTCAAAGACCTTACTCTCAAAACTCTTTTCCTCGTCTGCCTTGCGACAGCCAAAAGAGTTAGTGAGGTTCACGCCTTCAGCAAGAACATAGGATTCACATCCGAATCAGCAACATGTTCTTTACAGCTCGGATTTTTAGCTAAAAATGAACTTCCTTCACGTCCTTGGCCTAGATCGTTTGAAATTCCTAGCCTTTCCAACATGGTGGGTAACGAGCTGGAGAGAGTTCTTTGCCCTGTCAGAGCTCTGAAATATTATCTTAAAAGGTCAAAACCTATACGAGGACAGTCAGAGGCCTTATGGTGTGCCATCAAGAAACCTTCGATGCCTATGTCCAAAAACGCAGTTTCGTATTATATAAGGCTTCTGATTAGAGAAGCTCATTCTCACATGAAGGATGAAGACCTTGCTTTGCTGAAGGTAAGGACCCACGAAGTGAGAGCTGTAGCCACTTCGATGGCCTTTAAACAGAACCGTTCTCTGCAGAGTATTATGGATGCAACTTATTGGAGGAGCAAGTCAGTGTTTGCATCATTTTATCTGAAAGATGTCCAGTCTCTTTACGAGAACTGCTACACCCTGGGACCATTCGTAGCAGCGAGTGCAGTAGTAGGTGAGGGCTCAGCCACTACC